>NC_138920.1:14859604-15211579 GCF_965231255.1 Vanellus vanellus
CCTCCCGGCCCCCCCCATCGCCCCGGGAGCGCCTGCAAGGGGGATCCGCGGGGCTTGGTCCGGCTGGAGGGGTGTCCCGCTGAGGGACGGCGCTTAGGGTCACTACCAAGGGTGGCGTTGGTGGCTTTGAGACGGGGGTGCCCCCTCCCCTTTGGGCAAACCCTGGGCTGGAAGCGGGGGAGAAGCCCCTTCCCTTGAAGAGCCTAGACCTCCCCCTTTCTTCTCCCCGCCCCCCCCCCCCTCCCCCCCCAATCCCAATCCCCGGCCGTGCTACTTCTCGCTGCCCAGTCCCGTTGCCCCCGGGCTCATCCTTGTCCCCAAGGATGAGCCCCCCCCCCCCCCCCCCCCCCCCCAGCTTTTGTTTTGCAGAGCCGAGCCGAGCGGGTTAATGGCCCCAGGCTGGGGTGGGAGGGAAGGGAAGGGGGGAGGACACAGGGAGCCCTGGTGCCTTCCAGCCGGGGGGCTCGGGGAAGTCATTTGGGCTGGCGACTAACCCAACTGGGCCGGGAATTTCCCCCAATGACCCGCAGCAGCAAACTGCGGGTCGGGGGTGGGCAGGGGCAGACGAAGCTCCGGCTCTGCGACCCCGTCTCCCCGGTCCCGTTCCGTCGAGCCCCCGGGGGAGCGGGCAGCGGAGCGGCCCCGGTTCCCGGCAGTCAGATGATGAGGGTTGGGCTGACTTTGTAAGACGTAACTCGGCGTCAGAGCAGCTGCCATTTTAGCAGACAGTGCTAAACTCCCCCCCCAACCCCACCCCGGGAGCCTCAGCTTTGGGGTGCTGCCTCCAAACTTGGCTTCTTGATGGGGCAATGCTGCTCTCTTTCGGGGGAGCAGTGCACCCTAAGTCAGCAATACACTCTAAACAGGCTGAATTGTGCAGCTTTTGGAGCTCAGGAATACAAACTCTTCTCCCTCCTCTCAAATCCCACCGTGGTTCTGCATCAGTGCTTGAGGAGGGCAGGTGAGTTTATACTCCTGAGCCCCCAAAATCAGGCGGTGCAAAGCAAAATGGTCCCTAATTCCCTATCTGGTGAGGGATAGAGCCCTCCTTTTGTGACCTGGGGGTGGTTATTTTGCAAGGGGTGCTGGCACCCACCCCGCTTGAAGGTTTGGGGGGGCCCTTTGCCCCCCTGTGAGCTGAGTGAGGAGGGGAAGCGGCAGGTTTACAGTAAAGGCCGGAGCATGTGGGAGAAATAGCCGCGGCGGGGCTGGGCTTCCCAGAAGACATGAAATCAGCTGTGGGAAGGGGAGGGAGACGGGGGGAAGCATCGCGTTACCGCTGGAAAATCAGACGTGAGAGTTTAATGGCAAAGTGGGGGGCAAGACCCAGTCTCCCCTTGGCTTTGTGTGTGTGTGTGTGCGTCCGTTTGTAAATGGAAGGACTTATTTTTACAGCTGTAAACTGTGCAGCTTAGTTGCTAGAGCTCTTTCCTTAATGACAAAGGACATCCCCCTGTCAGCACTTTATAGCTGTTCCCCTTTTGTACACGGGAACTGAGGGTGGAGGATCCACATGGTAAACTTACAGAGCTGGGAATACATCACCATGTGTTACTCTTCTTCCCCCGGTAAATCCCCTCTTTGAGTCATTTTTTTTTTCTACAAATGCAGTTTACTCCCTGGCTGTGCAGACAAGGATGCTGACACCCAGGGGGGAGGCTACAGTGGCCCCAGGCCCCAGGTTTATTTGGTTGTTTTTTTTTGGCGCTAGCCCTACAGTGGCTGTGTGAAAGGGACTGGCAGGCTGGGATTAACTCCCACCCATCCTCTTGGTTCCCAGGTATTTCTAGAGATTTGATGGGGCAGAAGTTGCTGTTGGGAAACTTTGTTCTTCCCACCTTTCTCCTGGGTTTTGCCGGATTCTGCAAAGAATAACCCCACCACCTACATACTAGTGCTGGTCTCCCCAGGTGTGTGATGCAGAGTCCCCCGATGTCTCTGACACCTTTAAGGCTGGCTTGTGTGAAACCTCCCATCTTAATATTCTGTATCACTCCTGAGGCAGTTTACCTCTGCAAAGTAGTCCTTAGAGAAGGAGATTGTGGATAGAGAAGCATGGTGATAAGCACACCCTATGAAAAGTTTGTGGGGTGGGAGAAATGCCCCGAAACACCTTGCTCCTGGAGTGAAATGAATTTACATGAGATTTCTGCTCCGGGATGAGGGACCCAGGTCACGAGTGATGGGGAAGAGCAGGGCTGGGGCATCCCCTTCTTCTTCCTTTAGAGATGGGAGGGAAATCTGTCACCCTCCACTCCCTGCAGATATTTTCACCAAGGAGAAAAGGACTCTGTGTGCGCATATTTGGAAAAAATGCATTTCCCGTTTTGGCAGGTTAATCCGTGGAAGGGAATTTCTGAAAGTGCCGCGGTTGCACTTGCAGAGCTCAGGAGCCGCTTTGCTGGGAGCAGTTGCGCGGTGGCTTGGCCCTGTGGGACAGGGCTGAGACACAGAAGGTGAAGAGCGGTTTCTGAGCATCTCCTCCCCGTGCAGGTTCGCTGGGCCACCCCAGGGTGAGAGCAGCAGCGCAGGAGCGCAGCCCTCAGCTTCTCGGAGCTGCTTTGCCGCAGCATCTTGCACGGAGGGGAGGTTGTTTCTGCCCTGAAATAGCTGGAGGTGGGCACCGAGATGAGGGCACCTCGGAGGCATGAACATGTTTTAAGCACTTTTATTTCATGAACGTAAACATTAAAAAAAAAAAAAAAAAAAATCACCCAAATGGAGCAACTCTTTGAAAACTTGAAACATTTTGTGGATTTTCTGTGGACTCTTTTCCAGAAGGCACAAGCTGGAGTTTTAAGGAAAAATGGCTAAATACACCACACAATACTATAATTTTTCTATTGTTGAGCTTATTCACCCCTACAGTACTTCTGCGAGGCTTTGCTGTGGTTTTGCTGGTGGGGATGGGGAGGCAGAGAAGGCTTCTGGGCCAGAAAGGTCCGGACTAACAGCCTGGGATCTTAGTGTGACATCTTGGTCCCTTTAAGCAGCAGTTTGCCCTTTGGGGGAACTGTGTTTCGAACATCGCTGCCTGCTGTGTGAAGCCATGCCTCTGTCCAGTGCCTGTATGAAACCGGTCCAGCAGTGCCCTGGAGGGACCCGGCACTGAGATCCGAGGGCAGAGGCACACGTGGCTCCGGCTTGTTTCCAGATGAGTGTGGGGAGAGGAGATGGGCTGTGAGCGTGGCCGGGGCTCCATCCCGCCTCCCCGCTCCTCTGCTGATCCCATCAGAGCATCCCGGTGTATCGATTGCCGTGCGGGTGTTCGGACGGGGCTCAGAGACCGCTGTGTTTTCTAGCAGTGAGGAATCGAAGTTAGCTGTGAAAGTTTGCCCCAGGAAGGGTGGTCGGGTGTGAAAGGAGGTCAGGAACGGAAATGGGGAATTTTCAGGCACAGTTTAGTTGAGGAAAGGGTGGCCGAGATCACCTTGTCCTACTAGCCGGGCTGTTCCCAGCAAGTGTCAGTCTTGCGGCAGAATAATGAAGCGGCACACTCTGGAATACTCTGCTTTTCCTTCTGTTTTGGCTTAAAAAAAAAAAAAAGATTAAAAAAAATAATTTTCACCTGAATTAAAATACTTTTGATCTTTGTCTTTCATTGAACTTTTTGCTTCAGAGAGAATAGATTAATAAACACTTTCAAATGGAAAAACATAGTTTGGAAAGGTCCCCCTTTTATCTTTAACACAGAGCTTTAATGCTAACCTGGGCATGGGCTGGCTGTCCCTCAGTTCCTTTTGTCTGCTTTTTTATCTTAACAACAATAAATTTGCTTTTAGTGTGATCATGCTGGCCTTTACTGGTCACTTTTTATTCTTTCCTTTTTTATTTTGAAGTCAGCACATTAAAAAAAAAAAAAAAAAAGCAATGTTATTTTAATCAGACCAAATGAAAGAGCAAATCAGAGTGAGAATTTTAATCTGCCCCAAGCAAAACTGCCTTGTACATCTGTCATGTTGGGATTAGTGGAACTCTTTAAAGAAGCTGAAGACTTTTTAAACAAAGTATTAAACATTTGTGACCTGATTTCCATTCTTACAATATTCTCATTAATAAGAGTGCAGGCTGAAAGACATCTGTTAGGTCCTATTTGTTTTAAGAATATTAAAGAAGAATAAGAATATTGGAGGGTGGGGGAAAGCTAAATGTAATATTTAGAGCTAAATCTCCAAGCTGCAGTTTTCCAAAGCGATTCTGTGTCTAACCTGGGGGGGGGGTGGAATGCAAGTCTTGGTGAAGCCCATCGGGTCGGATGCTCCGTTGTTGGTCTGTCTTGGCCGGTTTGGGCTGTCAGAGCTTGGGTGAGGCTTCCCCGGGGGCGGGGAGCTTTGCCTGGTGCTCCAGCCCCGCTTCGGCAGCAGAGAAGAGGCAACTCAGCCTTCCTGAGATAATATCTGGTCTGAAACAGAAAACAAGAGGAGGTGCAGCCTTAAATCGTACACAAACACAACTCGTATGCGTGCGGCACCGGCACGCGTTCAGCGCTGCCTCGGACCAGCCAGAAAACAGAGTAGGGAGTGAAAATGTCCTTCTGGGTTCTCTGCTTGGGTTTTGTTTGATGCGAAGGCAGTTAAAGTAAATGGCCCAGCTCGGACCCCTAAGGGGGGGAAAAACAAAAAAAAAAAGCCGGCCATGTGTTCGGTAAACTGCTTGCTGAAAGAAGCCTTCACTATTAACGTGGGGTATACGGTTTAAGAGAAGGTTGCTGTCGACTGCAATCTTTGCATCTTGTTTATGCTTGCTGGGTAAAATATTAACTAAAGCATCTGAACATAAAGTTCTGGTGTGAAAGAATATCAGCAGGGGAGAGCCATATGGTGCCAGCCTGCTAACAAAATACCAAACGCTGGAGATTCCTTTTTGCAGAAGACTGAAAACTCTCGTTCCCATACATAATACATGAGTTCACGCCTTTGATTACTCTAAACATTAGTCCAAGCGGTACAGGCGTCTCTTTGGAGCTAACACAACTTAGGGCGCGCGGTTCTCTTTTCCCCCCTTTTCCTTTACATAAAAGAAATCGATGTCGAGCTGTTAAGACACAAATATCCAATATGCTGTAAGACAATATGTTTCCGAAACTGCTGCGTAAGCTGCCTTTCCTCTAATTAAATATAAACTGCAGCAGGGACTCGGGTTTCTTCGTTCCTTTGCTTGAAACCACTTGGCAAGCGCGTGGCTCTCCCTAGGGCGGCATCTGCACGCCGGGGCTGTGCCCGTTTTGGGGAAGCCTCTCGCTCCTCGCAGGTGCGAGGGGACCTTTCTGCTCGATGCTGAGGACTGTAATCGTCTCTCTGAGCGGCAGCTCGCGGGCGCCTTTACCTGAATGCTCTCTGCGAGCCAAGGAGTCGGGCGTATTCAGCAGCAGCGGATTCGAACCCCGCATTAGGAGGATCCCCTGGTGAATATTATTATAAGGTACAAGAGACGGCTCTGGGGGAGCTTTCATGCACACAGTATTTAAAAACCGAGGTATTGCTGGCAAAATCTGTAGGTGACACTGAGCACTTGTGGTTTTTTTTTTTTTTTTTTTTTAACAGTCCCTCAAAACCAACAATTTGATGTTGAATAACTCTGCCTTGGGCCTGTCGCTGGGCTCCCTGAGCGCAGCTTGTTAAGTTTTGTGATGAGTACCCAATTACCTGTGTGTAGAAACACCCACGTAGTGGGGAGAAACCTCCCCAGCAGCTGCCTTAGGTTAACCCTGGTTTCAGAGCCGGAGTCTTTCCCTTCCCCTGGTGTTCTCCAGCCTGGGAGGGGCAGCTCTGGGGGCTGGAATGGGTCTGGCGGCCATGGGTTTGGGGCCAAAGCCTGCGTTTGAGTCACCTGCTGCAGCTCTTGGTCGTCCAAACCCTCTTGGAAGAACATCAGGTTTAGCACCTAAATGCAGAATTGGGCTTTCCTCTTTTGGCACTGGCTTTTCCCGTTCTGGCTGTATGGGCACCGTGGGGTGATGGGATGAAGCCAAAGCTCAAACGCTGTTGGCTGAATGTCTGGTGGCGATTTTGGGGCAGGGAAGGGGTCGGGTCTGTGAAATCGAATCCCAAGGTGGGGCTGCTCCTGTGCGCTGCTGGGGTTAGTGAAGGTGTCAGATGGGCTTTGAAAGAAGTTACCTGGTTTCAGCCAAGCACTTTTGAAAACCGTCTTGCAAAGGGGTTTGAAGCCTAAGGGAGAGCCTTCCTGGGGGACACGTGTCCTGTCCTCGCTCTGTACCCAAAACCCAAGCACCTGGGCAGGAATGACAGAAAATAAATTAATTCCCTTCCCTGGTAAAAGCAAAAAAATCTTTATTTCTAAGAAATCAAAAGCCTTGAGCAGGAGATATTCTGGGTAAAGTTATCATCTTGGGCAAAGTTAGCTCAACTCGAGTGTCTCTGCAGAGAGGAAAGAAAAGTTCGTGCCTCTGGAAGCTGATGTGGCCACGAGCGCATCTGGAGCCCCAGCTCCTCCTGCTGATGCATACGTTTCTCCTCCGTAATTCTGAAGCTTTGCATCTAGCGAGCTTCTGGCAAGTGGAGCTAAAGGTTGGTTTGGTGCCCTGGATGTTTTGATGTAATTAGTCAGTGAGCAGCTAGCTGCTTTTGCCCAGAGAAATGCTCTCTCCAAGAACACAAGTGACAGGAGAGGATTAATAGCCTTCTGGAGAGAGCTGCTCTGGTTTTTTATTTAAAAAAAAAAAAAGCGGGGGGGGGGGGGGGGGGAAGAAGGGGGGGAAAGAGTGCCTGCAAGTCATGTTGTTGCTTTAAAAAAAAATGACAGTCTAAACAGTTAACTTTGCCTGCGGTGTCTCAGAGGAGCACGGAGTTGTCAGTTCCTCTCCTGCATCCCCCAGAAACTTTCGGCTCCCTCCTGTCGGGGGGCCGCTTTCCCACCGGCCGGGGAGACCGGTCGCTGCCGCGGCGGCAGAGCAGCTCCGGCAGGTTGGCCGCTTGCCCGCCAAGCAAGGAGCATCGCTGAGGAGAGCAAGGACACCCCAGCAAGGGGAGGATTGGGAAAAGAAGGGTTTGGAGGAGAGAGGAACGTCCCAGTTAGAGGATATGAGCCAGTCCTTGGCTGCGGGCTCTGGGGTTTCCCCACTCCCGGCTCGGCGTCGGGGTAGAAGCGATGCAGCGCAGGGGGCTCAGCCCGTGGGAAAGGCTGGAAGTGGGGACGAAAGGTGCTCCGAGAGCACTGCCCACGGGCACCCAGCTGCTGCCCCGTTCCGCCTCCTCCTCGTCCCCACTTCGTATTCACAAGCGAGCGCGGGCTGCCGTAGGAAACCCAGAAAGGTATCACTCGCCTCTGTTTAATTTCAATTACATGGGGTCTGCAGGAGCGCCAGGAGCAGTGCCAGCAGGGCTATAAACTTAACATATTTGATGATTCTCCTTCTTTTCGAGCAAGCGCCGCACAGCAGCCGCCCCATTCAGCGGCGATAATCCTGGGGGGGCCGTGACATTGCGGCTGGCAGAGCCGCGCGCTGCGCTGGAAGCTCCTTCTTAATAAAGGCGTTTGAAGGGTCAGCTTAATCGCCTTGTTTCGTGGCGGGCAGCGTGGCACCCCGTGCGTGCCCCTGGTCCGGGAGACTTAGTGTGGAAACGGGGTTAGGTTTGAGCGTGCTGAGCCCGTGCCACGAGAAGGGATGCTGGGGGGGATGCGGGGGGGGGGCTGAGAGCCAGCGGGCGCTGTGCAGCGCTGCTTCTTACCCCTGGGGAGCTGTTGCTGCACGATGATCTCACCTCCTTTTATGCCTTATTGCTTCTGTCTATCTACCTCCCTATGACACACGCTTACGTGTCAACTTTTCACTTCTTATATGGCAGCGGAGAGGAAAGGCTTAATATCGTAAAGACAAGCTGGCAGCTGGGAAGTAGCCCACTTAGTCATCTAACTTTGCGTCAGAGGCGCTGCCAGCCTCTTCCCCGGCTCTTCCAGGCAGCCTCTTCCTCCTCTGCCTGACCCGGTGTCACACGGGGTAGAAATCCCCATGCAGAAAATCACTGTCGTTTGCTCGAGCGGGTGGTGGACCCCAGCCCTGTGCTGAGGGCAAAAGGGTTTGTGTCCCTCAAACACGTGGCGTGCCCAGCTTGGGGTGGCAGCAATGTGAGGGTTTTTGCAGCTTTTTTGCCCAGAACCTATGAGGCCAAAGGTAAGGTCCCAGAGCAGATTCAGATTCACTTGGAGTGTGACGGTCAATACTGGGCCACCTCAGGAGGTTTGGAGCCCAGAAGGAGCTAAAGAGGCATTGACAGCTAAATCCATAGATGACTAAAATGATAGAGGAAAGATCAGTCTGTATCTCGCCCGTTTCTTTTACTCTTTCCCTGCACATGGGGGAAATCTTTGTTTGCTGCTCAGAAAGAGGTACTGAGCTGAACGGCGCGTTGCCCTGTCCTGGGAAGGCGGGCTGTAGCTGGCTTCTCTCACTTGCGCTTTCCGTATGCAAAGAACCTCATTTATTACCTTTGCTTTATACATTTGGCTTCCCCCAAAGCACACAGCCTCGTATTCCCGTCTGTGAGCACAACGCTCGGGCTCGCTCTTTCTCTTTGCTTTTGATTTCCAAACAGGTGATGGAGCAGCTTGGACGCAGGGTGTCAAATACCAGAGCTGGGTCGATGCATCCAACTTGGTCTGTTTGACATCCATCCATGCTGGGAGAACCTCCCTGTGCAAGCACAAAGCAGCCGAGAGAACGGGGGAGCTTTGGTTGCAGCAATTACTGATGTCTCCTTTCACCTCTCAACTTCCTTTGGTGGGCTCGTGCTCCCGGTGCGGGGGACAACCCTGTCCCCATCCCTATGGGTGAGGAGATGCAAGCCAAGGGCTGTCTGGCATGTGGTCGCTGGGTGCTGGGACTGCTGCCACGGTGGAAGCTGAAGCATCACCGGAGGTTAACCTTTCTCTTAACGTCTGGGAGAAGGAGAGGAGAACTAGGGGGGTCTTGGAGCTGAAATCCCCTAATTTGGTTTGTTCCTCTGTATCCATCATCTCATCTTGGCCGCTTTCTCACGGACCCCTTCCTCAGCCCCCCTCCTCATTATTCACCTTCAGCCCCAGAAGTCCTATTGCTGCACCAGGGCCCCTTTGTACAGCACAGATTCACCGCGTACACGCGCACACAAACCCAACCCTAAAGGTCTTCCCAGACCACCTCAGGTGGGGAAGGACATCCATGTCCAACACCAGCAGTACGGGTGGACTTACCCCTTGTGCCCGCTGTGCTCACCCCACGCAAACCTCCACAGCTTACACAGGTTGGTTGCCCCTCCCTGAGGGCTTCTGCCTGTCAGCAGCACCACCACGGGAAGGGTTTTACAAGACAGAAGATGCTCTCGTGACCTCACCCTGAGCCCTCGACTTGTTCCCTTCTGCGGCAGCACATCTTGGAGCTGCTTCCTTCCCCCCCGGCCCACTACACACTTATCCAAAACCATCTCTAAAAATTCATCTGCGATGGATTCTCCTGCTGGTGTTTCGACACATTGGCTCCACGGAGGCTTTTGATTTGGTATGAAAAGTAATTATTACCGGGGCGCAGTTTAGCAGTTGTGTTTTACAGTGCTGGTAAGGTTAAAAGAAATAATAATAATAATATAAGAAAGACTCAGCCAGAGTAACTGCCTGCAACATGCTATTTGCATTTTTAAGGAAATACTTCTTTGAGACAGCTTGGGTGAAAGGTCGGCATTTGCATATAAATGGAAAAGAAAGTGTGTGATGCTGGAAGTTACATCTATATTATTTTCTCAGCAGTGAGCTGCTGTTTCAGAGATTAAGGGACACGGTTTGCATTTGGCTTTTATTGAATAGAGAAGGTACCAGGAAAGCCAAATTAGAACAAAATGATGAGGAAAATGTGCAAGAAGAAAGAAGAAATATCCTGTTTCTCGGAGATGCTCTCCTGCGTGCCTGACGCGTTACACGCCTGTTTGCACACACGCCGGGCACAAGCAGATGAGCATTGCTGAGCAGGGCTCCCTCTGCGTGCACAAAAGGATGGACAGTGGAGACGAAGCCGGTGGCAGGAGCTGTCTGTGCTGCCTGGCAGAGGAGGGGATGCTGGCACTCGTCATTTGGAAGTAATAAACCAGGATTTGCTTGATCTTTTTTTATATATATATATATATATATATATAAATATTATTTTTTTGTTGTTCAGGCTCAGGTATGTTGGGAGAGGAATTAATCAGCAGGCTCGTCCGAAGTTCCCGCTATTGCAGTAGGAGACGGCATGCTTTGGGCAACCCTTCGTGGCTGGCAGGGTGAAGGCAGGAGGCAGAGATGCCCACGGCTCAGGTCTTGCTCTCAGCATCAGCTGAGGGCTTTTCGAGGCTCTGCTGTTGCCCTGAGCCTTGGAAACCTCAAAGGGGTTCTCCAGTGGAGAACCTCATCACTTTGTTTTCCCTCTTGTTGGCGGCCCTGCTCGCCCCGCTCAGAGCGGCTTTGCATTTTGACAGCTCCTCCAAGGAGCCAGAGGAAGATGGCATGTTGACCAATGTTCTCTCACTCTTCTTTTTGATCAATATACTTAAGAACAATGCATTGACAGCAGTGCTACTGTGGGCGTGCAGCATATATTCCTCTCTTCAAGAGCACACAAGTGATACAAGGATGGAAGGTGAAAACCACCTTCTCTTATATCTTCTGCAGTGCTGTGTAGTGTGTTTCTGCCTCTTTGTAGAAAAAGAAAAAAGACTCTAATAAAAAGTCTTATTAACTGGCTGTGAACACTGGAGCATGAATATTGCTCTTAATGAGGAGAGCCTGTAGCCTCATTTGCTGCTTTTGCATCATAGGTGCACTGAGGGCTCCAGCTCCTGTAGTGCTGGGTGATACAGAGAAATGGGGTGAAACATTGGTCCTTCCCTAGAGCACTTCATGGCTCAGTGTGCCGAGCTGCTGGGCAGGGATGGAGAGAGGGTCCCGCGTGAAGGATGGCAGCGCAGCCATCACAGGGGTCTGGGGGTGCTGGGTCCCATGGCAAGGTGATGTTCATACCTTGCTCCTGGCGGATCTTTAACCCCCTGCTGAACCCCATTACTGAGGACTTTGCTCCCTCTCCAAGGAGTGCGTTTCGGTGCTTCTTCCCTTCCTATTGCAACATGTTCCTCCTGCTTGGGAAATCTGAGTTTTCTTGTGATTAAGCCAGTTTCTCCTTGTCCTATCCCAGGGCCATGGGAAAGGGATGATTCGGGTCTAGTGGGTGACCTGCTCCGGTGAGACCCCACTAGGAGTACTGCGTCCAGCTCTGGGGCCCCCAACATCAGAAGGACATGAACCTGTTAGAGCAAGTCCAGAGGAGGCCACAAATAGGATCAGAGGGCTGGAGCAACTCTGCTGTGAGAGGCCGAGAGAGTTGAGGCTGTTCAGTCTGGAGAAGAGGAGGCTCCAGGGAGACTTTATAGTCCCTTCCAGTACCTAAAGGGGCCTACAGGAAAGATGGGGAGGGAATTTTTACCAGGACATGTAGTGATAGGACGAGGGGGAATGGCTTCAAACTGGAAGAGGGGAGATTTAGATTAGGTAACAGGAAGAAATTCTTTCCTGTGAGGGTGGTGAGGCACTGGCGCAGGTTGCCCCGAGAAGCTGTGGCTGCCCCATCCCTGGAGGTGTTCAAGGCCGGGTTGGATGGGGCTTGGAGCAACCTGGGCTGGTGGGAGGTGTCCCTGCCGATGGCAGGGCAGTTGGAACTCAATGATCTTCATGGTCCCTTCCAACCCAAAATATTTGATGACTCCCTTTTCCCATCAACAACCTGGTAAAGAGAGTTCAAAAGCGTCCAAAGCTGCCAGGTATGAGGGGGCAAAGCATGAGTTGGCATGGCTGAGGTGGCCACAGGGGCTGACACAGCTGCCTGGGCAATGCTGGCAGTTGATGGCATCAAAGGCAGGATGAGCCAAGAGGTGAGGTGGCATGGGGCCGGGAAAGAGGACATGAGTCACTTGTGCTTCGTGCAGTGCTGGAGGAGGGAGCCGAGGTGGGGGACGCTCCCTGGGCTGCTGGCTGGCCCTTGGGCGCTACAGCAGGAATCACTGGAAGGAAGGTGGCAGGTCCTTGCAGATGGAGATGGAGAAATAGTGGAATTGTGCTAGCAGTGACTTGTCTTCTTCCCCTTTGCATAGCCCGATGGAAGCCCTGGTGCTCCTCTCCTCTGTGCCCTCAGGACCTGTGGAGCCGAGCAGGGCTGTGCTCGGCTGTAGGCAGCGAACACCTTCGAGCCCTGTTGGTGCCGAGCTGGTTGCTTAGCAGGTTAGCAACGCACACCATGCTGGAAGCATCCATTCGGCACTGAAAGCACTAGAAAGGTTTGATCCTACTGAAATCAAAACTCTTCCTTTCCTTTGGGTAAAGGGAAAATAAAAGATCAGAGCGTGCGTCACCGATTTCATAACCTTTGATGTTGCGGCTTGTGCTGCACAGTAGCACAGTGGGTTAAGTCAGCATTGTGTGTTTGTCAGGGCCGTGGGATCAAAAATTCAGCTCACTGGTACGATGAGTTGTTGGGTCTCCGAACAGCCATGCAGTGCAGCAAGGCACGGTCTGGCTCTGCGCTTCAGAGGGGACACGGCTGGGAGTGACGTGGGGATGAGGAGCAGCAAGTCCCGGGCTGTGGGAGTGGGATGTGCTGGGTCAATGTGATGATGGAGCCAGGGGACAGGAGCAGAGGGAGACCAAGTGCTCGGGTCAACTGCCCCAGAGACCAGCCCAGGGCATACGGGCTGGGATATACGCATGCCTCATCAAGGGCAATGATGTTTGTCAACTTGCTTTAAATAAGAGTCACTATTCGAAACTACAGGGTGGCCGTCAGTCTTGCACACAGTGGAAAGGATTCCCCAGGTGCTGGGGGAGGATGACCACCTCCTGGTGTTTGCTCCCCATCCACTGGGGTTCACCAGTTCCCTGCTTTGCTGTTGGTGCATCCACAATCATGGGGTCAGGTCCCTGCGGCTCAGCCCCAGCTTTATAGGAAAACTGCTCGTGGCTCCCCCATTTCTCTTTTTATAGAGATTATAAACTCTTTGGGGCTTGTCCAGGTAAGCTCCCCAGGTGAGAGCATCAAAGCTCAACATCTGCTTGGTGATTGTCAAGCTTCTTTCCAAACATGCTAAGGAAAAGTAGCTTTAGGTCAGCAACTGAACAGCAAAGAACGACCCATAATCTATCTGGCCGTGCTGCTTCTCCCATCCATACATCCCATCCTAACCGATTATTAAATCATATTTGCTGATAAGTATGAGATGTAATATCTATTACACAGCTGCTAAACTTCAATTAATATGTTTTAATGATCAGTCATTTACTGTGCAGTATACAATTAACATCCGGTATTAAATCTTAAATTAAATGCATGTTTGGGAAGCTAAATTTGAAGCACTGAACATAACCGTGCCGCAGTAAACAGCGATAATTGCATTGAATAGATGGCATTTCTGTGCCCTGAGAGGGGGTTAAACCAGCACTGCCGGCATCAGAGAAGAATGGAGAAGAATTGCCGAGGTAGCTGGGTTCTACTTTTTCAGTGTATTTTGATCCCTACGGAAGTCTTAATTCATCTGCCTTGAAAAAAGCGCCCTGACGAATAGCTGCTGCGCTCCTGTGTGTGTGAAAGCCGAACTGGCAGGCACTGGCGCAGCGTATGGGCTCGGGGCAGTCTTTTCTTGACAAGGGTTGGGCAGGAGCGCGGGGGCAATTAGTCGGGCTGTGCTGCGCTGAGTCCTGGGGCTGTGCAAGGGGGTCCGGTGGTGTAGCTAGTTTCAGAGACTGACGCCTTAAATCAAAGATAAGACTCGCGTTGCCCGCTGGAAGAGAAGCCCTCACTGCACCGTGGCTTTGGGGCCGCGCGGGAAAGCAAATCCAGTTGTTGGTGTTCTCCAGGCGGTGGTCGGTGGGCACAGAGAGCAGTGTGCGTGGGCGATGCGCTGCAGAATGCACGGGGGTCAGCCGGCAAGCAGCGCGGAGGGGGTGGAGGGGCCCATGGGTGGCTTTTGAAGCTTAGGGAAGAAGTAAAATTTGGCTTTGAGTTGTTTTTTGTTTTGTTTTGGGGTGGGTTTTGCTTTGTGTCTTTTTTTTTTTTTTAAATTCATAGGAAAGATGGGGTCCAAAGGGCACCCTCCGACCCGTGATGCTGCTGCTGTATGTGCTCGGAGAAGTGAGCCCACGCTGTTCTCGGCACGTTGCTGCCTTGTTAGCTCAGGGTTCACCTTTCCCATGAAAAATGGGCCTGAACAAAAATGAAGAAAAATCTCTCTCTCTTCTTTTTTCTTTTCTCACACTTGGGGGAGCAAATGAAGATTGATATGTTTTTCTTCTAGTCTTTCAGTTTAAATATGCAGTGATGCATCTTATGTGGAAGCGAAGCCTTCGCCCCCCCATCTTTACTCTAAGGACCCCGTCTCTCGCCCCATCACTTTGCTATAGCAGAAGTAACCTCTGCATAAGTTTGGAGACAGGACAGTGCTGCTCTGGCAGCTGGGAGGCAGCCCAAGAACGGGCGGACACGTGTGGGACCTGGCTGCCACTCAGGCAGCCCCCTCCTGCAGCATCTTGCCTTGTTTTCTATTCACCTTCTGCACCCCAAAGCTTCCTGTGAGGTTTGTTGGGTTTATTTTTAGCGGAACTTTCTGCCGTTCTTCAGAGGGTTTAATTTTTTTTTTTTTTCTGGCAAATCAATGCTTTCTTCTCTCTTTCTTAATGGAAAGTAAAACACACCCAAGTCTGATTAACACTCTGAATTGCATGTGGTCTCCCTCCCAAGTTTCCAGGTATTTTTGTTTGGAGTTGATGAGGGCGACCCAAAGGTTTCACAGGACTTGCTCTTTCTTGCCAGGATTTTGCACAACTCGCAACGCTTTGGTTCAGAGCTGACCTCGCTCAGTGGTTATTTCTGAAGGACAAGGGGGACAAATAGTTTCAAGGTTTGGGAAAGAACCTAATTCAGAAGAGGACACACTGATGTTTTGGTGGTGGACTGTCATAAATGCTGATGGGGAAAACCAGCCCGCTCCTGAGGGACCCCGGTGTGTGATCCAGCCCTGACTGGGTGGTGGGTACTAAGGATGGAGGTGGTGGGAGACAGCTAGTGATTTCCTTTGGGATGTGAAGGTCAGGCAGTGATCTACCAGACCAACTACACGTCTAGGTTATTTTTCAAGGGGGAGTGGATGCAAGTGCTCCCGGCTGCGAGCTTTGGCGGTTCCAGGAGGGGACCCCAGACTGTGCTCTTCCCTCTGGGATCTGCTTCCCACGAGCAAAAATTTGCATTAAAGGCAATATCCTGCATCTCCTCTTGGGTGGCCCACGTAGGGGTTAAAAGAAGTGTCCTTCACGTAGCCAGTGAGCTGCGTTTCTGCTGGACCCGGGGTCCGGAGGCGAGGTGGAAAGGGCACAGCCAGCAGCGCAAGCTGATCCTCTCCGGAGACCAAATGCATTTAAGCAGCACAGAGTAGAGGAAATCCGATTCGTGTGTTGACGGAGCTGCTGTGGCCATCTGAACCACGCTGGGCAGAGGGACAGGAGTGGTCAGGAGGGTGCTGAGCTGCTGCGGCCAACGCAGCTTCAGCCTGGTCAGAGCTCCTTGCCCCAAAGCACAACCCCTTCCCCTCCTCTTGCTCACAGGGACGGCAGCACGGGGAGGTGGGGATGGGGCTGGCGACAAGACAAGTTGACATCTTGGGCCAGATTTACCACGGCAACTTCCAGAGCTCACCCTTAGCCTACAACTTAGGCACACGTGAGCAAAACATGCCCAAAGAGGATAAGTGTGCGTCTGTGTGTTTTGCTGTTTTTTCCTCCTCGGGGTTGAATCTCGTGACCTCTCAACCTTTCAAAAAATCTTCTATCTTTAGGGTTATCTTGCATCCAGGATCCATTGTTTCTACAGTTTAACCCACTCTCTGCTCCTGCTCCCACTGCATCCCGGAGAGGATGCTTCTGCTTTAAAACACACTGCCTGGGAGAAGGATGCTCAGGGAAATGCTTTAGATAAGCAGGCAGGCTGTACTGTCCTATGAATGTGCTATAGAAACATCCTTATTTCTTCTGATTTGATATCCCCCCCCCCCTCTGTTCTCCTTTCTTCTGTCCCTTTCTAGCTTCTTTCTCACATTTTGCTTGGTTCTCATCATCTGCCTGGCCATCTGTGCCTCCGCGCTCCCTTTCCTCGGAGCTTCCCCGAAGCAGAATAACGTCTCAGCAACTCTTGGGTTTTTGTTTCCAGGGCCTGTGCCTTTCCTGTGGGTCCAGGCTGGAACACAGTGCTTCAGACAGGGTTTGGAGTGGAGTCTCCAACACTGATGAAACCTGGAAAAGTCCCCCCAGCTGCCCTCCCGGCTTCAGAACAGCTTTGTTTTGGGACAAATACACAAAAGTGACTTTCACGGTCATCTGTCTTAGGCAGTAACTTGGATTGTACGTCATCATAGGATTGAATTATCCCAGTGTTTCAACGTACTCATTCTTGCAAGAGCACTGTGGGATATATTAGTTGTTCCTTAGAGTCCTGTAGATAGAGAACAGACACAGGCAGAGGAGAAACAAATGCCCTAACTTTTTGCTGTATGTTCTCCTAAGAGCTGCTTTGTGGCAGAGCAGATCCGAAGTCGCCCAGCTGGTGTCCCACACAGAATCCCAGAATGGTCAGGGTTGGAAGGGACCTCTGGAGATCATCCAGTCCAACCCCCCCGCCAGGGGGGCACCTGCAGCAGTTGCACAGGATGGCATCCAGGCGGGTACACACTCAACAAGTTATCCATTGCTGGAAACACCCGCCTTCCACAGGTTTCCTTTAGCGTGTGTGAGCCTTCTGCCTGCTTTCCTTGTCTGTGAGATAGAAACGTCAAGCCAAGGAAGCATGGGAGCCTGTTTGGCAGAGGAAGCGAAGCCTCTGCCCTGAGCTCTTCCCCAGGCTATTAGCAGCCCGAGATGAATGAGCGTGCCGGCGCGTGTGTAGCTCCTCACGTGCCTCCTTCTGGGGGATGCTCTCCTTTTTCCTTTGCGTCGGTGGTAGAAGATGAATGGAGCAAGACTTGGAGAACAGGCAGTAAATTATTCAGTACTCAATGCCAGAGGGAGCCGCAATTAAAGATGCGAGGGGGAAGGCTCGCGGCGGCGGCGCCCGAAGCGACAGCGGTTTTGCCAAGGTGAGCTGTGACGCTCCCGCGGGCGGGCGAGAGTCGGGGGGCAAACGCTCCTGATCCCATCACTGTGAGCAATAACTGCACCGGAGGGGAAGCTGTGCCACGCAGCTCCCGCGCTGGGGCAGCTCCATCCCCGTGCGGCAGGGCCAGCGCTGGCCCCTTGGAGATGTTTGAAGTTGTACCAGGGGAAGGGAAAGCACCAGGAATCCGCTTGTAAAGTATGTTTTTTTTCCCCATAATCTTTCTCTTCAGCTGGAGGATCCTCACTGCCAGCTCTCCCTTGCTCCCAAAGCAGCTCTGTGTCTGGGAGCTTTAACTTTGAGAACTTTCTTTTGCACCTTCACTGCGTATCGCTGTAATGACCCACTCCCAAAACGCTGGTGTCACCGAGAGTTGTCATGGAAACCTGCAGGGGGACCCCACTCAGCTCTCAGTGATGTCCAGCTAATAGGTCCCATCCACCGCTTTAGATGTGCGAATTTTTGTGAAAGGTTAAAAATTAACTTCATTTCTGGGAAGAGAAGAGGGTGTAAGGGAAAAGCCCTTTGCCAGCTGCTGTGGGCACCGTGAGGTCCCTTGAACTGGTGCTGGCAAGCTGCCTTGCGCAGCCCACCAGTGACACTCACTGTTAGTGCTGTGTTTTCCAACTGAGGACCAAGCTGGGCGGCGTTGCACTGTTTGGGGTAGGCTGAGGCTGCACACACAAGTTCTTCGTGGCTGGGGCTCTTGGCCGTGGCGTGGCACCACGGGGTCCCGCTCGGGGCTTGCAGACCCTCAGGCAGGATTTGTACGGCCATTAAAGAAAGGCAGGGAATAAATGTTGCATTTTTTCCTCCGGTTGATGCTGCTGATGGGATGTCGGGCTGACTCTGCGTCCTGACCCCATGTTCCTCTTCTTCTCCTCAGAAAATGAGTTTCGGGGCGAGCTGCTGAATCAGAGGTGGACCTGCGGAGAGAAGATCAGCAGCTGCGAGGGAGCCGCCAGCCTGCACGGCACACGCATCAAGGTGAGCAGAAAGCCCTTGATCCTCCAGAAATGTGTACTTCTTTGGTACGGTGACCCCCAGCCCTATGTGTTGGCCACAGGATGAGGGCCACGTGCTGCTCCAGCCCTTATGGACCAGGTGGTCCTGGGGGGATGGAGCGTTTCCCGTACCCAAAGTGATGGGCAGGACTTGGAAGTCTCTGTTCTTGTTACAGCTGAACCTCCCGCATGGTGAATCCGGGCAGAGAGGGCTTCCAGCTGTCAAGATTTGGCTTTGGGTCCAGATATTTAAATCCTTCCCTTCCTCTCCGGTCCCATCCTTCAAGGATGGCTCAGAGATGGATATTTAGGTCAGTCCCAGGCCTATTAAAATAGGCCCTTTCTCCAAAGCGCCGGCTGGTCGGAAGAAGCCCCTCATACACCAGGTGAAGCCGTGGTGTCTTTGGAAGAGACAAGCGAGGCATTCATCCCCACCGGGACCCCGGGCAGCTCCTGGGGGCTCAACAGAGCTGCTCATTTACTGCTGCAGCTGTGGCTGATGAAAGAGGTCCAGCCAAGGCTGTCAAACCTCCTGGCGGATTCACTGCCAGCAGATTAGGAAGCTTTAATTAAGCATAGAACTGGGCTGCTCATTACGCAAATGGCACTTCCTGTCCCATTTTTGGCCTCTCGGTAGCAAGGCACCATCTCAGAGGGATGGATGGACCCACCTGGGTGGTGGAGGAAGCCCTCCTTAGGTGACTGATGTTACCGACTCTTCCTGTATCCCCAAATAAACCGAGCCCTGGGAAAACCCCAAACCAGCAAAAATCCACCCTTAAAAATCATCCTTCTTCGCTAACAAGCTGTCAGCTGCAAGCAGGTGTCGCCAGGAAAGCTCACACCTTCTTGGAAAGCAGAGTAAGCAGTTGTTGCTATATTTAAAACGAGCTCAATTAAGGCTTTTCTATTGAACCTGCCAAATAAGCACTTAGATTAGATTTAATAAGATTGTTGTATGTTAATAAAGCAATGATTACAAAAGGTAATATTCCTCGTACCTGGTGCTCATCTAGTGCGCTGCCTCTGCCAAGCACATCGCTAATATTAACTGTTTCTTGCAACCCCCAGCTCTGCTTGTCCGTGTTTTAACAGAGTGACTGGTCTGGGGGAGACCGGACTGGGGAGAGGGGGGGAGGTGGGAGGAGGCATCTGAAGGGGAAGTGGGATTTGGGGAGCTGCAGCCTTTGGGGGTGGCAGTGCTGGTCCTGCAAAGCCGGGTCCACGGAGAGCCACACCGTGGGACGTGGAGGGTACGCGAGGGCCTGATCCTGCGCATCTCTGGCTGCGGGGCTGAGCCTGTCGGCATGAGCTGTGTGAGTGAGCAATAGGGGAATTCTGGTCCTTCCTTACAAAAGCCAAATTAAACTCGAATAGGAAGGGGGGCGGAGGAGGTTGGCTGTGATAAGGCTGTCGCCAGCTCTCGATGAGCAGTTTTCCCCGTGCGTTACTTTAAACCCATTTGGGCAAATTTAAAAAATATTTCTTTGCCTATCAGTGCAGTAGCGTATTTATTTTCTGCTATATCTTCCTAAAATCCAGGCAGAATTTAGGATAGTTTAGGCTTGGGTGTTGTGTGTGCAGCCCTCTTACCTCACAGCGGGGAGAGGGGTCTCGGTCCCTCTCGAACCTTCGAACCTGCACCCCATGCGCACGCTTGCGCTTGCATCTGTGCTCATAAATACATATTGTATTTAAATGTAGTTTTTTCCTGCCAGTTATGGCTTGTAATCCACAGGGTGCACGGCAGTGAAGGACAATGGGATGCGGAGGGCACGTTTACTTATTTATTTTTGCCTCTAAAGCGGTCCAGGTGCAGGATAAAATTTCCCGTGGCAGGTCTGAAATGAGATCTCTGACGAGCGCTGGGGAGAGGAGCGCTCCGCACTGCGCCAGCTGAGACTGCCCGCGCGGGCGCTCCTGCCTGCGCTCCTCCTGGACTGCGGTGGCCGCTGGAGAAAGGAACCTTTCTCGCCCGAATCTTCTCTATTCTCCTGTGCCGTGGTGAGGTAGCTGTTGGTACCGCTGGACAGCCGTCAGGCTGTTGTCGGTGAAGGCTGGCTGCTTGTTAGGACAGGTAGGGCTGACACTGATGGGGCCACCAGAGCCCATCCCCGGCCACGGGCACCGGCCACCACAGTCCTCTTTGGAGATGTGCACGTAGGTCACTCCAGCCATCGCCGTGCATTGCGCCACTCGAGGATAATCTTATGAAAAAAGGAGCTGGAAAACAATGGCATTGAAGAACTGTGATATTTATTTTTCCTCCCCTACCCCTCCTCTTCTGGCGCGAGAGCCGTTTGCACGTACGGAGCCGCTTCGGTCTCTCTGCGCGTCAAATGGCGTTTGGATGGCGCGTGGTAGCACTTTCGAACAGTCAAGAGGAAAGTATATGTCAACTTAAACCGCGGCCTATGAAATCAGCCCAGCCTAATGCTCGAACGTCAGCGCTGCGGAGGCACAGGGTACAGCCGCGGCTGTGTCAAACGTGATGCTCGGGAGCATCTTTTCTGGTCCGCTTCACTTGTGCGGAGGATGCCTCTGCTGCCGCTACGGAGCGTTAGCGCTTGGTAAGCGTTTCACGCGCAGCATTGAGGTTTTTTGTTTTTTTTTTTTTTGGGGGTGGGGGTTGGGCCCTTTCTGCAAATGAAAACCGACAGCACGGCTTCAGGAGGATGTTTGTGACACAGCTGTAATTTTTAATTTGAGGTGGGTACAAGCTGTGGTTTCACATCTAAAGATGTCAAGGCAAAATCCTCCCCCCGACTCCAAGCCCGAGAACGCTGCACAGGGTGTCCTTTCCTGGAAGCAGTGAGAGAGCAAAAGGCAGACGGTAGTTTATTCAGCCGAGGATGGGACTCACAATAGGTGGAACGTCAGGAGGATTTAAATCAAGCAGCAGGGAAGACCCTAAAGGAAGAAGGGGGAGAAAAAAACCCACCCGAACCTCAGAGTGTGGTTATAAAATGGCAGCTGGGAGCTACTATTGAGCCCTTTTTAAAAGTAGAGGGTATTTCTTTCTCCATCACCCCTTACTTACTAATTTTCTTAAAAATTAACAGCGAGAGAAGGTCCAGTGGGATGAAGCTCTTTCCACTTCCTGCAGTGACTGGTGATGCCACAGCACTTTGCAGAGAGCAGCGGGGAGAGATTTGGAGACCCAGATGGAGGTCTCTCAACCTGAATTCAACCTGCAGCACCCAAGGGGGAGGGATTCCTCATGGAGTGGAAAATAAAAACCCTCCAAAGGAAATCAGGACGGCCATTCAAACCCATCCTTGCTGCTTGGGTGCTGAGGGGCAGTTTTGCTGCCTGGCTGTGATTTGCCCCATAGTCTGCATCCAGCTGCACCTTGGGGTTTGCTCCCTTCGTTGGCTCGTGCTGATGAGGTGATCCTTGTGTAGGAACGCAGCAAACAGCAGTGCAAATTAACCAGCAAATTAATCTTCCCTGGTGAGAGCCTGAAGGAGTTTGCTGGGACAAGGCTGGTGGTGGTGGAGGTTTCCCACACGGCACCCTTCTCCCTTCCCTCCCCTCGTCCTGGCTTGGAACCCAGTCCTGACATGGGGTTGCGGGAGCTGGACCGTCCTCTGGCTGTTGGTGGTCAGGGTAGAGGGAGGTGTGGTGGGGCCCTGCCTCGTTAGGGCACTCGGGACTGTGTTTTCCCCTGAGGAGCTAAAGACGGGGGTCTTTGGACCTGGAAGAGGGGGAGAACCGAGTCAAAACCCACTTTTCAACGCTTCTGTAGGAAAAACGTTATTTCTTCTGGCATTTTCTTCCTCCTGCTTTACCTGCTGCTAGGCAGATTTTACATTTTGGAGGTTTTTAGCTAAAAATAGAGGCTCTGTCCGTCTGTCCCTCTAAAGCTCAGGCACAGCTTCTTGCAAATGGCATTTCGCTATACCCACAAATAAGCACCGATGGAAGCTCTGCTGCTTTCAGAGTAACATAAATATTCCTGCTGAATCCTCACCTCCCTTTGTCCAGCTGAAGGCTTTTTCAGCGTGTTTTCTCTGAGCTCCGGGGTGCTCTTGAATACATATAAAGTATTACCGCTGACCGCGGGGAATTTCAGCGTGGCCCTTAATGGCATATTTGCATAGAGCTGTCAAAGCTCAGGCGCACCTGGGCATCAGTGCAGGGGAGGCTCCAGCAGTTTTATGCTAGCACCTCGGTCTTCCATCGGAAAAGAAATGTGTATTAAGGTAAGAAAGAAGAACATATCAACCCTGTAGGTATACTCTATAAAATTAAACTTCGGGCCCGTGCTGCCGTTCCCGTGCTGTATCGCTGTAGTCTTGGCAGCAGAGCAAGACCGTTGCTGTAGAAGCAGGTGGTTAAAATTCACACTGTGTGTGGGTTAAACTGTCTTTCCAGTTTATCTGTCTGAACCTCATTGACTTAGATTTGCAGCATCAGGTCATCGTCAGTATAGCTTGTATTACGGTCGTGTCAGGAAGCTCCTTAGCGCGAGGGAAAACGCATGGTAAGAAACATCCCCTGCACCGCGGCGCCTTTAGAGAGAAGGTACGAAAAAGGGCACCCAGAGATGAAGTGATGTTCTCAAGGTTACCTTGCCCCGACCGTCAGTGGCAGAGCGTGGAGCTGAATCCTGCAGTGAGTACCCTGAGACCCACCGCAGGGTCCTTTGCGCCGCGTCATCTCCTGGCGTTGGGTTAGGAAACCTGCTAAATGCTTATTTTGGTTTAATGTGAGAGATAATCCAGCGATGAGGTGAGGAGAAGCAGTATAAGCCTGTCTTGTTCTAGCTGGACTAACGTGCTCTGGGGCTGCCATCTGGTAGCAATAATTTATTTCCAGGTTTCCCTTCAGATTGCTTTGTTTTCCGCTCAGAGTTAAAATAATACGAACGAAATCCGGATTGCTGCTCAGCCTGGCTATTATGCGAGCAAGAGAGAACAAACGAAAATACCCCGTCAGTCTCCAAGACTGCAAACATGCACTATGTGACCTGAAATTTCGCGTTAAAACGATCTGTCTAGAGGGCTTCTCACTGAGGAGGCGAACGATAAAGGACAGTGGTTTCATGTAACCTTCATGCATCCGAGCCCGATAACCACGGAGGCTCCAGGAGCGCAGTAATGGCCACGTCAGTTAATTTAAGTTGCCTGGGAGGAGCAGGGGCTCAGCTCAGAAATGGACCTTTTTCCCGGTGTTTCTGCACTTTGGTGGGAAATGAAGATTTTTGAGGATGACGCTGCTGTTGATTTGAGCTGAGAAAAGGAGCCTGACGGTAGAAAAGAGAGTCTGGGTGTGCAGAGCCCACCCCATTCCTCCGCTGCCGTCAGCAAGACTTTCTAAAATACACAGTGGTGGGGCTGTGTAACGTTCTCTAACCAAGTAATAGGGTCTTCTCTATGGCGAAACCTCCCAGTAATTTAGGTTTAGGGTTTGTTTTTTTTTTTTTAAAAAGAAACAAAAAAAGAGGCTGCTTTGTACAGTAAGCCAGGCAAGGCAGCCGCCTATTTGGCTTTTGCACCCTTCGGCCCTTAGCAAGGTTGGGTCTGTCTCTGTCTTAAGTGGCTCCTGTCCCCTTTGCCCATGTGGTGACAGAGTGTGCTCCTGTCGCGTTTGATTCTGGCGTGAAAGAGGTGTTGAAGGCAGTGGGAGGAATGGCTTTGTGAGGCGCTACGGTGAAGCGAGGAGCCTGGCTGTTAGCTCAGATATGATAGCTAATTTTTTGAAGACAAATGTGACACGAAATTGGATCTCGCCCATTTGTAGGCGAGCGGCTTGTCCTTGAAGGGCAGGTTTAAGGAAAGCGAAGTTTTGCTCTGCTTTCCCCCTCCCGCCGCCCCCCGCTGTCCCTGTGGGGTCCCAGCCCTTCCTCTTTTTTTGGCCGGCGCTGGCACGGTTCCGGCAGTGCCCATTACGCTTCCCGCAGCCTGCCCTCCTCTGCCGCTTTGAATAATTTATCTGCAGGAAACCCATATTGCCAAGGCACCAGCCCAAGGCGTGCCAATTCCCTGGGAAAACTGTCAAAAAAAAAAAAAAAAAAAGAAAAAAAAAAAAAGAAAAAACCCTCTCTGAAATTCATTTTGGTTGGAGGCAGGCTCCCAGCAATCAAACGTATTAGTCGTATTGTTGGCGTGCGGCGGCGGCATTAGCTAGCTCGCTCAGCGCACGCCGACGTTGAAAGGCTCATAAATGTAATGAAGTCCCTTTGACACCTGCTCCTCTCCACACTTTAAACGTGAGCCATTGGTCCGCAGGGAACCGGGGCTTTAAAAATAGAAATTATAGTAATTGTCTGCTGTGTTATTGGGAAGATTGTAATAAACGTGAAGCACAACACCGCGGTGCCACGAGCTGAATGCTGACAGGACGCATAAATTGCTCCAGGTTTTGATTTTTTTTTTCCCCTTTTTTTTTCTCTCCTCTCTACTCTCCCCATCTAACAAATCACATAAATCATTGCATGTTAACGCTGTGTTTCTGGAGGGGGGCGGTGGGGGGGAGAGAAGTACTCAGGGAAATTTCATCCCTCCCCTTTGAGGTGTCTTCAGCCGCGGTGCCCCATCGGCTGGGGACCTCTGTCCCCTCTCCCTGCCTGCCCAACAGCCTCCCTCCCTCCCTCCTCGCCACCCCCAAACCTCAAGGGGGACAAGAGGGGCTCAAACCAAGCAGTGCATCCTTCGAGGGCGATGGGTGAGGACCCCCAGACCCTTCTGCTGGGGACTGTGAGCAGTATCAACCAAGAAAGTGTTTTGAGGTGCACGTGGGGATGCGGTGGCACATACCATGCGTGCATCCTCCGTGTGTGTCCCCCTTCCTGCTCCTCGACCGGGGGGAGCCGCCACTTGTGTCCTCCCTCCGTCGGGGGTGCCGGAGGGTTACCTGTGGAGGCCCCTCATTCAGGGATGGCACAGGAGCTGGTTGTGTCCTCCTCCAGCCCGGCCTTGTAGAGGATGCTCCAAAGAGCATGTGCCAGAGAGAATTTGCGTTTAGCATGTCAGATTCCCAAATCCCACTTGGAAATGGTCCTTCCTTTCCCCTATTCTCTCTCCTTCCTGTTATCCCAGGAAGAAATGTCCCAGTAACGCTGCAATAAACCCCAAACTGTCTTGTCCCCAACCTACCAGGCTGTGATCCACAGAATCCCAGACTGGTGGGGGTTGGCAGGGCCCTCTGGCGCTCCCCCAGTGCCACCCCCCGCCAGAGCAGGGTCATCTCCAGCAGTGGCACAGGACACCTCCAGGCGGGTTTGGAATGGCTCCAGAGGGGGAGACTCCCCCCCTCTCTGGGCAGCTGTGCCAGTGCTCTGCCGCCCGCACGGGAGAGAAGTCCCTCCTCAGGTGGAGATGGAACTGCCCATGGTCACGTTTGTGCCCGTTCCCTCTTGTAACCACCTCCCTGCTCACACCCTGATCCCGCGTCCCCCCCTTGACGTTTGCTGCCAAACGCACCTGCCTGCAATGACAGTGTCTGCGTTGAGGGCGAGACGTAAAAAAAAAAAAAAAGCTCTTTGGCCATGTCAGCAACTTCATCGACAAGTTTCACGAAATCCCATTTCTCTTATTCTGGCCGTCTCTTTTTGCCCCGCCGCAGAGGTCCCCTGCTTTTGCTGCCCCCACCTCCAGGCACAGCCTGATTTCAAAGCTCCCCCCGATGCCGAGACATGGGTGAGGAGCCCACACCGCACCCCAGAGGTGGCTGCACTTCAGCCTTCCGCTACCTTGTGGCATGTTGTGATGTTTAATTAATATCAAGCACTTTGAAGTCCTCGATGTTACTTATTCATGCCCGTATTCCCCCCAGACCCTCCTGTTTGATGTCCACGTTGCAGGGGGGGGTATTTAGATGCAACCCTTTTTGTGTCAAATTTAAGCGGAGAGGAGAGGTTGCTCTTTGGGGCAGTAGACGAAAAGTTGCCCTTCCCAGGCACCGGATCAGCTTGGCTGTATATTCAGAGATTTCTAAATACGTGCCGGATACCTGCCTAGGTGGTCACAGCACTTCTGTGGTGTAAATCCAGAGAAATCAGTTCTGGCTCTAACAAGTGATAGCTCAGACCCAGTCGTATTACATCATGTGCCATCACATCTGGGTGTTTGTCCCTCTGCGGTACCCGACCGGGGGAGAGTCCTTGTTGTGTCCCAGGATGCAGGAATTATTTTAAGGTTGCTTCATTTGAGCACTGTGGGTTGAACAACAAAATCAACGCAAGAAACCTGTCTCAAAAACGTGGGAAAGCTTTCCCTGCCCCCCAGGTATTTACACAGAGCAACAACCCCATGTGAGACTGTCCTTTAACGATAATTTTCTTGTTATCTTTCAAAGATTATCTTTTCTTTCCATTCCAGATGAGTTTAGAAAATGACGATAAGAGAGCACGCACGCGATCGAAGTCTATCAGAGGTGAGCAGCCGGTTATCCCGCCGCGTGGGGGTGGATAGACCTGAGCTCCCTGCACTCTGCTTGTCCCAAAGGGGCTTTGATTTTTCAGGTCCAGCCTTAACTCTTCAGGTTATGCTCATTCCACCCACCCCCTGTCCAACCCCACCAAAATCTGTCTACAAACCTGGAAAACCCCAAACCTTTACAGGTCCTCATAATATTTAACCCTCATCCCCTACACTCAGGGGAAGAAAAAATAAAAGGGGGGGGGGGGGAGGGGGAAGGCCCAGTACGTGCTTTGCTTTAGGGGAATCTCAATCACTGGAGCTTCAGATCAGCTCCCGGGGCTTTCATCATGCACACTCTGCCAGCGGCTTTGAAGTTGCACATCTGAGAGCGCCTGGCAGAAGTAGTGCACGCTGGAGAAACAAACGGGGCCGTCCCCCGGCAGGGACGTGAGGACGAATGACTTGTTAATACAAACCTGGATTGCTATTTATTTCCCGACTTTAAAAAAAAAAAAAAAAAAAAAAAACAAACCACAAACCCACGCAGGTCTGTCTTTGCGTGCTTTCTCTCTGGAAGAAGGGGAGATGCTCTGAAACAGAGCACAGGGTGTCACCTCAGGTGGTCACGTGTGATGGTTACAGACCAGCCTCTCTGTTTCGGTTCCTTTTTGTGGCCGTGGATTCGATGAATTGCAAAAGTGGCTGGAAGTGAGGAATGAATGGGGACGGCTGAAAAAGTGGGATGGCTGCAGGGACCACACAGCTGTGCTGGACCACCTTCCTTTGCCCTGACCCCCCTTCCTCCTCATTCTCCTCAGCATCTGCATCTTTTTAAAAACAACACAAACCCCAGATGCTGCCAATTGCGCTGAATCGAGCTTGGATATTTGGGTTTCGTGGCTTTGTTGCACGTACATAAAGGTGCTCGCTCAGGTTGCTAATGAGAGTGCCCCGATTCTATTTATTTTCTCGCACCCTGCCTTCACCACACTTGATTCTGGGTTTCTTGATGTGAAAAGGTAATTTATTGCGTACACCCTGGGACTTGCCACTGCCTCCAGTTTGTTGAAGCTTGTGAGTCATCCCACCGGGAGCTGGATCCCAGGAAACCCAATTAGCTCAAACAAATTGAGCAAACGTGTTATGGTTTTTAGCCTGGGCAAATTTAGACTTGTGTTGTGGGTTTTTTTTTTTTTCCTCCTGATTATCTGGATTCCTGGCTGGATGCAAGGTTTCAGCAGCGATGCGGTGGTGTTGTGTGTTGTTATTGTAAGCAGTGAGAAGTCCTCTTATTCACAAGTGGGGAATAATCCCTAAACCCCCTACAAACTATTGTTTACCTTAAAAGCCAAGTAACTCATCCCCTGCCATGTGTCTGAGCACAGGCAGGGGCTCCCACATCAGTCCGGTGTGACACTGGGAGGTGAAAAATGTGGCTGTGCCTGTTGATATTACAGAGGTAAATGTGGCCATTGCAGCAAAACAAATTGTGCAAAAAGTAATTGAGGAGCATATTTTAAAGGCAAACATAGAGAAGAAGGCATGAGAAAACTCGGTCTTTACGGAAGAGTGTTCGAGTTATACGCATGTATATCGGTATAGCTCCATTGACTTGAAAGTCGTCATGTATTTAGAGAACGAGCTAGTCCCTGATGTTGCAAACATGCACTTACATGCTTGAAATTAAGCATAGGCATGAGGCACGAGGCAGGATTATGGTTTACTACACACTGGCATGTAGGAAGTGACAGCAGGATAGATTTGTCCTTTCTCTCCCGATTGGGATGCCCAAGGAGGAGGCAGTAGAAACCCAGCTGCAGGCAGGAGAGGATCCCCCAGAGAAGGGGGATGTTTTGGGGGAGGACGGGCACCTCTGCTGTGTTTTTGACCTTGTGTTTGTTTCCATTGCTGCATCCTGCCCCTTCGCCCAGTGCCCACGGAGCTCATCGGCCAGGAGGTGAGGTAAGGACCCTGCTCCTCCTCGGCGGTGGGAGGGAGGGAGGGAGGGAGGGGAGGTCCCGTGCTGGGACTGGTTTGGGTGAAGCCCCACAGCTCCTTACAGGCTTGGGAACCTGGGTGAAGGGAGCAAACCTGTGGGACTAATGGGGTGGAGGTCTTGATGGGGGGCTTACGTTGGTGGACAAGGACACACCTTGCTGTGCCCAGGTCCTCGGGGCACCACTTGGCAACACACATTAGAGGAACTGCAGGAGTCAAAGGGATGAAAACAGGAGATCTGGATGGGTCACGTTAGACTAAAGACCCTCCAGCCAGCCTCTGTCTCACCCCAGATCTAAACCCCAGCAAAACCTGATGCCCGTGTTTTGTGTTGCAGGATCATTAGGGACAACATCCTACTAACCAGAATTTCTTTTCCATACCTTTTACGTCCTTCTGTTGCCCCTAAACAATGTTGTGTCACATCACTTCTTGTGCCAGATGCTTCTCCTTTGGCCCTATGTCCCCTGTTGAGTCACCAAGGTCGTGTTGTCACTCATTTAGCAGTGCTGGCATGCCAACAGCAGCAGCCAAAAGAGCCAGAGTGAGCCTCTGCAGCCCTACAGAGCTTCTCATTATAAATAACAGCCTCTCCCATCTCTAAGCTCCCTTTAAACCTTGCACAAGGGCTTATGCAAGAGGTAGGAGTCTTTAACCTGGACAGGCGCTAATAGCAGGGGCTGCCTTTCCTAGCAGCCTCCATCAGAAAGCCGTGTGTGTCAAAGAGTAATTGGACCTTAACCAACCCAATTTCAGAGCATTTCTGCTCCTCCGCTCTCCTATTACTCTGGAGAGATGGGAGGAGCAAGCGGTGGGCATGCCACTTCTCCAACTTTTATTGCTGAACACTTGAGTGGAGGTGGTAATTGGAGCAGGTGACATATATAAGGGGCAGGACAGAGTGCTCCACAAAGCCATCTCTGCAGCTGTCACCTAATTGCCTGATTAACTGGACGATTAATCGACTAATTGGAAGCAGGGCATCGTCTGCATAACAATAAGAGGCCCTTTTGTCAAGCATATGAAGTCTGCGGAGAGGGGGAGAGCAGGTCGGTGGATGGCTCTTGCAGGGAAGGACAGCAGCTTTCAGAGACCTCCAAGCCCCTTTCCCCTTTCGGGACTCCTGCCAAAATACGTGAAGCCCCTGCCAGAGGAGAGCAGGGCCGGGAAAGCCTGGCCCGGAGCATGCCGAGCATCACCTCTGCGCGGGTGCTTTTTAAAGGGATTAAATTGACACACGGAAGCCAGAGGCATCCCAAATCACCACCTGCTTCAGAAAACTTCAGTGCTGAACCATTTGGCTCTTTCCTACTCACTTTTTGGTGCAGGTTTCATTTCACCACATCAAAAATGGGATGGGAGGGGTGAATAAGCTTTAATTGATGCAGGGAAGTTTATAAAAGGCTGTAACATCATCAGAGCTGCTCTTGTTTGCCACTGAATAAGGCTTTTTTTTCAGGCAAGTCACTGGTAACATAAACACCGCTCTGTCTTTTGGCGTGCAGTCACTTAAAGTGTGTCTGGGGCTGCTCAGGACAGAGCAGCCTCAGTCACGACTGAGGGCAATTAAAATTAAATAGACTTTCAGATCATCAGCAGAGGGAGCAGCGGAGGGGGGAGCTCCCTCTTCCAATTACGCATGTTAGCAGGACGAGATCTTTTTATATACGCCCTCGAGCATTTTGCTCGGGAAGGGGTGCCTTTGCTGGGGCGTAGGAGCCCGGGTGCGGCAGGGCTCGGGCTGCATGTGCACGCCGAAAAATCTGGGAGCCGTCCCCTAAGCGATGGCGTCGGAGGGCGCTCAGCACCTTGGCTTGAAATTGGGCCACGAGCAAAGGGGACAGCAGGAAGGAGGGACTTCATCTCGGAGGGGCCAGGAGGTGCAGCTTACACCCACGGCCACGTATCCACCTCATCTAGGAAGCTATGTCCCCTTAGGGGACATGCTGCCGTCATTTGACCTCTTCGCTTTAGCTTTGCTAAGCTAAAGCAAGCCGGTCTCCCAGAAGGAAGGATTCCGGCTCCCCTGACAGTTCAGTAGCCCTTTCCTGTCCCGGTTTTGGGTTGAATTATGTTCTTTGAACACAGCGATCTGACTTGTGTACCGTGTTCTGGGGAGTTGAGCCATTAATAACCCGCCGGTGCACTTCGAGCTGCTGCATCCATTAGTGCACTCAGATCCTCCTTATCCTTAGCTTTCTGCAAGGGCTGCGCTCTCTGCTGAGAGCAGAAATTGAGTCCCTAAAGCCTGACTTGGCACTCGGTACTATTTAATGTTGTCCCGTGTCTTTTCCTCCAAGAATAGCCGGCTGGCCAGATCCCCTCTGGGCTGGCGATACCTTCTCCCTTTGCACTGTCATCAAGAGATTTCATTAGCGCTTCCAACTTCCCCGGCCGAGGGTGATACGGTGCTAAATGAGGTTATTAATCCTACACGACTCCAGAATTCCTCAGACGTCAGGCAAGTCACTTGGGCATCCTATAATCAATGCCATAATCTGGTTTTGCCAGAAAATGTTTGCTTTAATGCTTCTTATCTGGAGCCCTTATAGCTCCTGGAGCTGAGGCTAATTACCCCTGCAGGGGAGGCGCACGGCCCCGCGCCGAGGGATGCTGCGAGCAGGCTGCGTCGCTGCAGCCCGTGGCAAAGGCAGCAGCGGCTGCGAGCGCTGCCCAGAGCTCCCTGGAAGACTTTAACTCGTCCTCTTCTGCAGAGCAGCAGGAACAAATGCCGGGATTTGGGAGATCTGGTCACCTAAATCCCACCCGTTCCCCCCAAAGTTAAGCTCTGAGGTGATATTGCGAATTTTTCTCCTGGTCATCTCCCCACAACGTGTTCTGGCGAAAACATCTTCGATCCGCTCCCAGCCTGCTCTTTCCAAAAAGTCACCCCTTTATTACTGCAAGGACCCCCAGTTCCCTGAGAAGCCACCAAATAAGTGAAAACCCCATGTTTTCCTCCTGCACCAGAGCAAAAGAAAACTGCAGAGCGGCAGTGGGGAGGGCAGTAGTTGTCTGCTTTTTAAAAGCTTGCTCTTACACATGCAAATCTTTAATTAAACATACTCATAAAACTATAATGAACCGTTCATCTAATTAAATGGGGTGAGTCATTTCATTAATTTTTAGCAAACTGCAAGGCTGCTCTCCTGCCCTCCCTGCCTGGAATTCAAAGGGACAAGCTGAACCATTTGAGGGAAATTATCTTTCCTTTTGCAGTTATTTTGTTCCTTGGGCACAGGACCTGTTTAACCGACCCTCATTTATACACTTCTAATTAAAAATGAGTTCTCCGAGTCCTATCGCTGTTGTTGACGGCTGTTTGTTTCCCTCTTAAGCTGTCCGACCCCAGGCTGTAACGGCTCAGGACACATCCGTGGAAAGTACGCAAGACACAGAAGGTGAGGCTGGGTTGGAGGTAGTGGGGATGGAAAAATTGCCAGCATGAAACCCAAAGACAGACGTTCACTGGAGACAGGCTGGTTCAGAGCAGCAACCCAACTCGCCTGCCCCAAACCTGCCTACCAAAGAGCCAATTTCCTGTCTCTCCATCAGTCCGTGAGGGCTCCTGGGGGAGCAGCTTCACCAGGCTGGCAGTAGCCTTCCCACAGACCCCAAATCACGGCAGAAGGTCCTGGCTCAGGTGCCTGGGGTTGACGGGAGCTCTCAGCAGGCAGAGATGTTGGTCTTCTCAGTGTCTCTATGGACGGGGAGGAGAAATGAGAGTAGGCTGGCTGCCTTGGGGGCCATGCCAGCCTTAACTGATGGCTTTCATCACCCTATAACAAGGGCATGTAGTGACAGGATGAGGGGGAATGGTTTCAAGCTGGAAGAAGTTAGGTTTAGATTAAATATAAGGAAGAAATTTTTCACTGTGAGGGTGGTGAGGCACTGGAACAGGTTGCCCAGAGAAGCTGTGGCTGCCCCATCCCTGGAGGTGTTCAAGGCCAGGTTGGACGGGGCTTGGAGCAACCTGGGCTGGGCGGAGGTGTCCCTGCCCATGGCAGGGGGCTTGGAACTAGATGACATTTAAGGTCCCTTCCAACCCAAACCATTCTATGATTCTATAATGGAGAAATCGGAGCAGTTGGTGGACACGCCCCAGGGGCTGGTTCTGCATGCCCTGCCTGGTTTCATGGAGGTACAGGTGGCCGTCACCAACAGCAATGCTGGGAGCTGTTGGTCCTGCTGCTCTCTGGACAACAGCTGCCCATGGGCCAGACTGCTGGAGTGAGCCCAGCATCCTCGCGCTGACTTCTGAGAAAAGTTGACATATTTGCACAAAGTCGAGGTCTGAGAGCAGATCTTCTGGCCACGAAGGGTTAAACCAGCTAAAAATCTGGTTGCTGGATGATTTTTTTTTGCTTTAGTACTTGTGTATTTGTCCCACTTGCCTTTGCCTAAGCAGTTCGGATGCCATAGCCATGCCTTTCTCACTCGGCAATGCCTCCTCTCTGCTCCTTGATCCCATCTGCAGTTTACAAAGCTGCCCTCTAGCAAAGAAGAGGAAACTTCAGGATGCGGAGGCCGAACATCTGGTGTCGAAGAGAAAATCCCATCCGCTCAAGCTGGCCTTGGATGAAGGCTACAACGTCGACAGCGACGGCAGCGAGGAGGCCGAGGCGAAGGAGGAGTCCGGCTCCGATGAGTCGGAGGGGACGCTGGAGGAGGACGAAGTGGAGGCGGTGGAGCAGGAGGAGACCCACAGCCCCGAGCCGGCAGAAGGTGCTTTATCATTATTGATTGCAGAGCTGTGTTCTGCAGATGAATAAAGGGCAGGGAGTGTTAATAACCAGGAGTTATAGCTCCTCTGAATTATGTACAGGATGGGTCCTTCAATTATTACGTTCAGTGGAAGCACAATGGCAAAGCTCTGGTTAAGCTGAGAGGGGATACGCACAGATTGTCTCTGGTGTCTTCGAAACGAGAGCTTTTCCATCAGGGACGCTCCCTGGGGAAAGACCCACGGAAAGCACAGAGGAGCTCGCTGCATGGCTCAGATGGCGGCGGGGAAGGCAGCCGGGGTCCCGCATCGGTGCCTCGATGGGCTCGGATGGCTTCCACGGTGCAGGAGCCATCCCCCCGGCCGGATCCGGCCGCGATCCGAGAGGAGGAGTGACAGGCAAACGAGCCGGGTGTCCAGCCGGGGTCCTGGCACTGTGTTGGGGCCAGTTTGGAGCCCCTGGTTTGGGGAGCACCGGGAGCGAGGGGGCCAGATGGCTGCTGACAGCGGGGGGCTGGGAAGCTGTGCACATCTGAGCCCGGCGAAAGCTTCCACATGGAAATCCCCTTTCTACCTGTCATTCCCAAATGCAATAAATTAGGCTGCTCCAGGGGTATAACAGCCAGACTGTGGTTTCAATTAAGTTTAAGTAAGACAAAGAGATGTTTACGAGCTTATATAATTACTTCATTTTCCTTTTTTTTCTTTTCCTCCTTTTTTCTTTTTCTTTTCTTCCTTTTTTCTTCTTTTCATCCTTTTTTCTTTTCCTCCTATTTTCCTCCTTTTTTTCTCTTCCTCCTTTTTTCTTTTCCTCCTTTTTACTTTTTTTTCTTTTCCTTCTTTTTTTTTTTTTCCTTTTTTTTCCTTTTTTTTTCCTTTTCTTTCTTTCCCCCCTCCTCAGAGAGAAGCCCAGCAAAATCAACCCATTATGGACAAAACACGGCAACAAGTACGTCTGGGCCCAGCAAGGCCAGCTATAGCAGCTATCAAGAAATAATCGCCAACTCTCTCCTAAACCTAGGCCAAATAGCGGAGGAAACCCTCGCCATCGAAGGGCAGCTGCCTGAAGCTGAGCTGCAGGTCTCCAAGCCGCCATCCAACGTTGTGCACCTGGTCCATGAGGATGCAGGAGAGGAGTTAGTGGAGGAGGAGTGCGACAAGGAGATCATCATCCAGACGGAGGATGCGGAGGAGGTCATCGAGGTCACCAGCGAACGCAGCAGCGAGTTGTGTTCGGAGCACCGGGATGATGCGAACTGCGAGGAGTCCTGCAAACTGCAAAAGGCTGAAGCAGAAGAAGAGGAGGAGGAGGAGGAGGAGGAGGATGAAGAGGAGGAGGAAGAGGAGGAGGAAGAAGAAGAGGAGGAGGAAGAGGAAGAAGAGGAGGATGAAGAGGAGGAGGAGATGGCTCCTGAAGTGATCTGTGAAGAAGCTCCTCACACTTCTCAGGACACCCAGAAAAGCCACTGTGAAGGGCAGTTCAGCCCGAAGCCTGAGTACTCGGTCATTGTGGAAGTCCGGTCAGATGACGACAAAGACGACGATGCCCGCTCCCAGAAATCAGCGGTGACCGACGAGTCAGAGATGTATGACATGATGACGAGGGGGAACCTGGGGCTGCTGGAACAAGCCATCGCGCTGAAGGCTGAGCAGGTGAAAATTGTGCGGGAGCCCAGCCGGCTGCCAGGAGAGCACGTCAAGCACTTCCAGGTGGATGAGAAACAGAGCAAACCGCTGGACAGCATCCGGAAGAGCTACTATGGCAAAGGTATGGGGACGAACCTTCGCGTGCCTTCTTCCTTCCCGTACCCAGCTGAATTTGCCTACTCAGCACCTCATGAAAACTAGGCTCCTGGGGGGTTTCACAGCCCACAGAGGGAATTTAGCCATAAATCATCAATGGGATGGGGACATCCTAGAGGTCAACAGTGAATGCACAAAACAATGGTGTCCTCTACATCTCAGCAGGCGAATTGCCTGGCTAAATTGCCCATTGGCATTGAAAATCTCAACCTGAGCAGTAGAGCTGGTTTAAAATCCGAGTGGGTTTTAAAGTAGTGGTAGGAGTCTGGCCACAGCAACATGAGGGACCTGGCAGGGGCAGGTGAGTCCGCTGGGTGCTGAGCTTGGCTGCCTGCTCGGTCGCTGTAAGCTGCTCCGTGCTGCTAGCCGAGTTAGTACTCAAATTGCTTTGCCGATTTTAATTGTTGAAACTTCCAGTGTTACAATTCCACCTTAATGAAAAAAAAAAAAAAAAACAAACCAAAAACTAACCACCAAACCCAAAGGTTTCTCCCTGTTTGACCAGAAAAGTGGTGGGAAGCGTCCTTGGCAATTTTTCTCTCTTTTTCACCTCTTCCCCTCCAAATCTGCTAACCTGCTTCTCACCATCCTTTCCTCACAACCCCTAGATCCCTCAAGACCCGAGAAGCGAGAAATCAAATGTCCGACTCCTGGCTGCGATGGGACCGGCCATGTCACGGGACTCTACCCTCACCATCGCAGCCTCTCTGGTTGTCCGCACAAAGACAGGATCCCTCCCGAGAGTGAGTACATGGTGGGATGACAAGGGTTGCTTAAGTGAGGCTGAAGCCTTATTTCCTGGGGGGAATATCACATCTGATGGGTAGAGCTGTCTCAAGGCCGATGGGCACTCTAAATAGTCCCAAATGATGTGAATTTTATGACTGCATCCCTAGCACAAGCCTGACGTTGATCCTTGGGGTATAACAGAGTTTCTGGCACAGCACGGTGCTTTTCAAGTTGTTTCAGGATGATTCTGTCTGCTAACGTGTTACCGCTCTTCATGGGAAACGCTGTGGAGATTACTGTGAAGTCCTACCCTTCTTAAAGATTTTTAGCACCATCCTGTGGAGGATGAGGTCCCTTCTCTGAAAATCAAAGAGGTGCTTTAAAAATGACTGCCCACCTCCAGAGGTGTGTCAAGCAGTTCCCATCTTTACACGGAATGTCACATACTTTTCCCTATTTGGGATATCACGTTGGGACGAAGGGGAGACTGTTCTTTCTTGCTGTCCAAATGTGCTCAAGGTGTTGCTGTACTGCAAAGGAGAGGAGTCGTTCAGACGGGCAGGATAGCTGAGTCTCTCCCTAAACTCTCATCGCTGTAAAATTCACAAGGTGCTGTATCGAGATCCATCTATTCCACAGAAAATATTTATCATCTTCATAACAGATTTTTATACATACATACATAGAGAGATATTTTATTTCTACCTCTCCACCAGAATCCTAAATAGCTTTCCCTGTGCGTATACATAAAAATCAATGTTGTATGTTTATGATAATGGCATAATAGACCAAAAAAAAAAAAAAAGCCCTTCCTTATCAGTAATTTCAAAAGTTGCAGACCTGCTGTAAACACAGAACTGTAGGAAACAAGGAGAAAGTCGAGCTACCTTCACACAGGCTTGAATGCAAGAAAAAAATATTAATAAATAACTAACACAAGCTGGGTGCTTTCGAAAGGCTCGCAAATCAAATTATTTTCTTTACTTTTAAGGTCAGCGCTGCAGGAAGCAATAATCCTGAAGATTAAAATTAAAAAAAAAAAAAAATCAAACAAAGACTAGTCCTAAGGATAAAAGCAGAGATACAACTTCAATCACTTAAAACTACCTGAAATTGGGAGACCTGGCTCCAAAACGGTGGTGGGTGGGAGGGGCTGGACAGGGAAAACTGGATTGCAATCAGCTAAGGAGGAGAAAGCCCAAGCTGTGTGCAGTGATGCTAATCTAGTGCTGACCTGAGCACTGCTGCCTTGTAAATCTTTTTTTCTCTGCACAGGCAAGTTCTAATTACAGCGTTTCACATTCCCTGATTTCTAGGAAACCAGTGTACAAGACTTGATGATTTTGCCTTTTTTTTATTTGTCTGTGATTTTTATCAAGTTGTTTTTGCTTCTCTTCCCCTCTCCCCTTCTCCTCGCTCCGAAGTCTTGGCGATGCACGAGAACGTGTTGAAATGCCCCACGCCAGGCTGCACAGGGCAGGGTCACGTCAACAGCAACCGCAACACGCACAGGAGGTACCACCTTTGTCTTCTTCTCCATGATGGCCCGGGCAAGGATGGCAGCAGGGCAACCAGCCCAAAAGATGTTGGCTTTACTCTTGCACTGAGAGATAGTGTAAATAAGGTGTCCAAGGCCAGAGCTGAATGGAGCTCTGAGCAACCTGCTCTAGTGGGAGGTGTCCCTGCCCATGGCAGGGGGGAGGAACGAGATGATCTTTCAGGCCACTTCCAACCCAAACCATCCTGTGATTCTATGAATTAGGGATGACCCTAAGACAATCATATGGGAAAGCAAAACGGGGCAGTGATTTCTGGCTGGGAATAAAGCAGAGCAATGCTTCCAGGCTCGCAGGTGGGACTACAGAAGGGTAGATGCAGATGGAAGTTCATGGAAGAGGTGTTTGGCACCAGGGAAGCAGAGGGTGCCTGGTGAGGCTGACTGGAGGGTGATGTTTCTGTTTGGTGGTATGACATTTAGCAGGATTGTGTGTAAGACCCCACCAGGAGCACCGTGTCCCGCTCTGGAGCCCCCAACATAAGAAGGACATGGGCCTGTTGGAGTGGGTCCAGAGGAGGCCACAAAGATGATCAGAAGGCTGGAGCCCCTCTGCTGGGAGGAGAGGCTGAGAGAGTTGGGGGTGTTCAGCCTGGAGAAGAGAAGGCTCCAGGGAGACCTCAGAGCCCCTTCCAGTCCCTAAAGGGGACTCTTGGTCACAGAATGGAGCAATGGGACGGGGGGGAACGGTTTTAAACTGGAAGAGGAGAGATTTAGATGAGATTTCAGGAAGAAATTCTTTCCTGTGAAGGTGGTGAGCCCCTGGCGCAGGGTGCCCCGAGAAGCTGTGGCTGCCCCATCCCTGGAGGTGTTCAAGGCCAGGTTGGACGGGGCTTGGAGCAACCTGGGCTGGGGGGAGGTGTCCCTGCCCAGGGCAGGGGAGTGGAACGAGATGATCTTCGAGGTCCCTTCCAACCCAAACCATTCTATGATTTCTAGGAATTTCCACAATATTTAGGCTGAAATTAGTCTGCGATACTGATGAGCTGGGAATTTAGGTCCTTTTGCTGTAGGACCTCAGCCCAGATGTGGTCAGGAGGGGACAGGGTTGCACTTTGGGACCTGTAATTATACCCCATGTTCTGGCTTTGGACAAACTCCAGCACTTCTACAAATGGGAAGGCTGCAAGGAGAGCGGATGATGCTCTTAAAAGCTAGAAACCTTCCAAAAAGCCAGATTAACTTGTGCTACAGGGACGCGCTCATGAATTTATGATTTACCATTCGTTGCTCTTGAGCTTAATTGGCAGAGAGTGACGGCTCTGTGAATGCTGATGCGTTTGCAGGCGTGAGGTGAGTTTGTGTCGTTACTCATTCAGCCGTGGAGGAACCTCGTGGATGCTTCGTCGTAGCCGTAGCTGCTAGAGGAAAATTAGGGAAATCTGCTTGTTTAATTGAGAAGCTCGGTTTGGTGCAGGCAGCACCAGAGAGATCAAGGTGATCTTCTGGTGTTAGTGGGTTACGGAGTGAGCTTTGGGCACAACGGTTTGGGCTGAGACCCAACGGGGTCGGAGCCCTGAGCCTTGTGTGGGGCTGAGATGGGGGTCCCTCGGTGCTGGCTGCTCCAGCAAGGAAGGTGCCCGTGATGACTTGGAGTGTGTAGGCTCTGCTCGGGAGGGGTTTTTACCTTCCCTGAGCAATCACTGTAAAAGCCATGTTTGTCCCAAAGAGGCAGAGCCCGGCTTGTAGGGTGCGTGCGAGCAAAAGCCATCACAGCCCCCGACCTCCCGCAGGCAGCGGCGCGCTGGCAGCCCTGCACATCAGAGGTGCAAATATTTCCCCGCAAGTGCCCCTCAGAAGGCTCCCTTCAAACGGTCCCTGCGAAAGATCCAAATAAATACAAATCAAAAATGCCATTTAACTGCTAAAACCACTCAAAGAAAGCAGCCCGTCCCCTTCCGCCCCTGCTGCGCTCAACCCGGGGGAGATGCCTCCACGATCCATCTCCGGGCCCTGGGGATGCTCTGGGGCTCATCTTGGAGAGATTTGGCACTTGATGTTTTGCTGCTTTGCTGCTTGCTGAGACTAAAAGTAAGCTAGGATAAAGATAATAACAAAACCCCTTAAATGCAAATGCTTTACTCATGGGGTCAGTGCAGCTCTGGGTCACTGAAATGAAGATTTTCACGCTCAGCCCTCACGCTTCCTTTCCTTCTCTCTTTTTTTTCCTCTTTCCTTAAAAAAAAAAACAAACCAAACCAACAACAAAACCTCTCACAGTTTATCTGGGTGCCCCATCGCTGCTGCTGAAAAATTAGCCAAATCGCACGAAAAGCAACAAACCCAGTCTGGTGATCCTTCAAAGACCAGCTCCAATTCTGACCGGATACTCAGGTAAATGGGAGCGCCGAGCCCAGCGCCGCGTCCCCGCGCTGCCCCAGCCCTCCCCGCCACGCCACGCTCCCACCAGCAGCCGTCACCGCTCCCTCCGGCGGTATCTTGATACTGCTGAGTCCTGTTATTATGATCATAGGTCTCGCCAAGGTGGGGAGATATTTAATTGATGATCCCAGGGAGGGCATTGAGGACAATGAATTGCTTCTGTAGCATCAATTAATGCTGAGGCTACAGGCCAAAGGGTTTTACCAGTGCAGCAGAAGGCATTTGCGCCGATCGCTCTGCGACACAAACTGCCAGAGAATGATGGCTATTATATTAGCATTATAAGTAGGGTGGGCTCGGGGAGGGGGAGGAGGAGATTTAGGCTACATATAAATCACTCGATGGCAGTTTCGCGTAAGTCCACCCGCTTTCCTCCCTTAGCCCGCGCGGTTCAGAGGAGAGAAACCTGCCGCTCATTTCCAAACCAGTCACATTTATTTTGTTATTTCGCCCGTCTCTATCTTCCCGGGAGAAAGGGCTGTCTCGCATTAAGGATGTCCCTGATAGATGCTGGCTTCCGTAGCTGATGTGATTCATGAGGCTACAGATGGATTGTAATATGGTTAGTTATTCTGCGAGGAGAGCAGGACCGAAACCGCAGTACGAGCCCTGAGCGGCGCTCCCACAAAGGCACCGAGGTCTGATTAATTTATTTATTTGCTCGCCAGGACTCCTGGGCACCCTGGTGCACGGGCGCTCGGTGCTTTGGAAAGGCCATTTAGGGCGATTACTTATTTATTTGCAGAGGAGCCCGCGCCGGGCACGCAGTGCTCTGAGCACATCACGAGGATGGTCCATGCTCCAAGGAGCTCCCGCTCCGAGGACTCGCTGGTGCAAAGAGGTCACGGGAAGGAGAATAACAATAGGCCATTTATATACAATTTATATGCAAGACAAATTGATTCATGATAGGCAGCCCAGCAGAAGCGGGTCTTTAAGAGGGATTCTGCAGGCAGGGGAGGGGCCCCGGTGCCTTGTTAATGAAGCCGGGGAGGGGGGGGAGCAGAGCTAAACTGGGGCTCCTCACACATTCGTGTGCCATCCTGAGTCATACTCCCATAAGTGAGTGATGCCCAAGTTTCTACTGCCATTGGAAAATGCTGCCACTCCACGGCAGCCTGCGAGAATATCGTTTTGGATGAGATCGACCCCTTGGTGCTTTGCTTAAAAAGAGAGAAGGGGGGGGGGGGGGGGCGAGGGAAAAAAAAAAAAAGCATCTAAGAGACCCAAACCAGATGCAGACTTGCTGGGGAAGAGCAAAAGTTCTGTCGCTGCCTCCTCTTCCCCTGTACCCCCTTGGGGACAAGGTGCAGCTATCCATCCCCGTCACGTCTGGTCCCCTCCCAACAGCCATCTCGTCGAGGAAAAGAGAAATCACTGTTGCTCTTTGTTTTGTCCTCAGGCCTATGTGCTTTGTGAAGCAACTGGAGATCCCTCAGTATGGAAGCTACCGGCCCAACATGGTCCCAGCAACCCCCCGGGCCAACCTGGCCAAGGAGCTGGAGAAGTACTCCAAGGTCACCTTCGATTATGCAAGTTTTGATGCTCAGGTTTTTGGCAAACGCATGCTTGCCCCAAAGATTCAGACTAGCGAAACCTCACCTAAAGCCTTTAAATGTAAGTTGGGAGCAGGGATTGGGCTGGGTTTTGCATTTTCTGCCTTTCTCAGCTCTCGGGATCGTGGCCTTGGGGTGATGGGACAGTCTTGGGCATGAGCTGATGGGACAGTCTTGGGCATGAGCTGCTGGATCCCTCCTGCTGCTGCGGAGCCGGGGGAGAAATGGGGATGGGGAGGCTGAGCTGGGTCCCAAGGTGTCCGCCTTTGGTGGAGAGCGGAGCCCACGGCTGCCGGGAAAGCTTTGCTTGGGGGAGAGTCGCTTTGGCTTTGGGAAGAATTGCATCAAATGGTGGGAACATTAATCTGAGCGGTCTCTAGGTGAGATAAGTTACACAGTTGTCCTCAGTCGGTCCCCGTTGCTTTGCAGTTCATATCTATTGATCTGTCTTTCCTCATCTAGCTAAATGGATTATAGTTTTCTTCTCTTCCATCTTATATATGACCCACTCCACCTATTCGTCTTCTCTGCTGTGCTCTGCTCTCCAGCTCCGCTACCTATCCATCACCCACCTCCCATCTCCCGGCTCTTTCCTACTGTAGCCACTCACCTCTGCTCCGTACCGAGGACTTTGCACTGGTTCCCACACCGTGCAATGAAAGCGTGGGTGAAAACGAAATGGCTAAATAAACCCTGGGGGGCTGGGCTGTCAGGAGCAGGAGGGGAGCTGCATGGGCAGCCAGCCCGCCACAGACTGACGTTAAACCTCCTCCTTCCCTTTGACACCAAACGTGCACCTGAAGACATCTTTTTAAGGGGAAAAAAAAAATAAAAAGAGAGAGAGATTTAGGAGCCCAGTTTGCAGAAGTCAGCAGCCCCAAGAGGGCTTTCTGTCTGGCTAATCCCACTTCCACAATCCTGTTTAATCCTGGTGCAGCTGCTCTCTAAAAAGTGCTCCTACTTGAAAGCATCCCGGTTGTTGCACTACAATGGAAGCGCCCTTTATTACAGTACTAAATCTGTAAAGGATCAGACAATGAAATTGGATGGAGGCCAGAGAGCACAACTGCCACTGTCATCCTGGGTTAGGGCTGATGGAAAAGTAATTTGTTTCCCAGCACAAGTGATTCTCTTGCTGAATAGATTGTGTTATTTGCAATATTAGCAAAGAATTTTCAGGGTAATTGTACTGACAAAAATAATTCCAGCAGACCCACTAGGATAATCCTTTCTATTTTTTCTCATCACTTATTTTACTAATTTGCTGATTGCGAGTCTATTAGTGGTAGAAATACTTATGAAATGGAAAAGCATCGTTGAGCCTACGGTGTGAAATTGAAATTGGCATCTCACGATCCTGGATATTGTCAGGTTGGGCTGGCAAATACCCGCACCCCGCCGCAAAGACATGGATTAAACCGGACTCGAAAACAAGCAGCCATACACACGAATAACCGTTTGGGCAAACCTCCAATGAGTTAATCAAAGCGACAAGATGAATATGATTGCCAATCATGGCAGGGAAATCTGTTCCTTTCACTGAGAACTTATTTTAGAGAGATCTTCATCCAGTGGGATTTATATTCCCCTGCATGTGTGTGCATAACTCCCATTAATGTCAATACGCATTATATACGCACACAACGAGGAAGAAAGCAGTCCTCGGGAAGATTAGCATTTTATAGTGTCTTATATTACGAGTTTGTAATGGAAATAATGAAATCGCTTTGCTCTGTAGCCACATCAACCGAGGCTGACTTGCTGCTTCGCCGTCGTCGGGGCAAAGCTTGTGAGTCTTCCCTGGCGAGATTCCCACCGAAGGGGGTGGATTCCCCCCCGCCTTCAAAAAAAGGGCATAGTGAAATGAATTAGGAATTTGAAGATTTTGCTAATTGATTCTGTGACTGTTCAAAATGAGGTGATCCCCGGTTTGCACCCACTGAAACTACTGACTTCAGAGGGCCTCGGTGTGGGTCAGGGCCCTCCTAAACAGGACCAGGTTCGAGATTAGGGCAAGTTTTATTGTGGGGTAACCCTGGGAAATACTCGCTTTCATTTCGTGGGATGTAAGGAGAAATTGCATCTCCAGGATCGCTCTGCTGCGTGCTGTGACATACAGTAAGAGCGCGGTGCCGTGGCCGCGTGCGGCTGTGTAATAAATCCTGTTATTCGGGTATATTTAAATGATATGTCAGTTGTCAGGAAATCCATATTTCACTGCTGTCATCATGGGAAGCTCATATTTCATGGCCATGGTTTTGCTATTAATGTAACTTTCTAAATTGTAAGTTTTCAAACGTGCTACAAGAAATCTCCCCATAAGTCAGCTCTGCAGATAAGTTAGGAGCAACAAAAAAAGCGCCAGGAACCTTCTCTAAGCTTTCTCCTTTAACTGCTTCCACCAAGGGTTGCTTTAATGAAGAAAAGCGCTCATGTTTTGGGGACTCGATGGCAGATTCAGTTAATGAATTAAGTTTTCACACCGAGAGACCGTTGCACAAGCCGCAGCCAGCGCTGCTCCTGTCGCACGTCCCGGGCACAGAATAGCCCGTGGGTTGGTAATAACCACAAGTTGCCACTGGAGCTGCTAATACGTTGCCTGTGTCACACTGACTTGATCTCCCACCGCTGCCCGTGCTGGTTATACATTCGCCTTGTGTTGTTCCTTCTCTTTTTATTCCAGCCAAACCTTTTCCAAAGGCCTCCTCCCCCAGCCACAGCCCCTCCAGCAGTTACGTGAAGAGCACTTCATCTTCCTCCACAGGCTTCGACTACTCCCACGACGCCGAGGCTGCGCACATGGCTGCCACTGCCATCCTCAACCTCTCCACCCGCTGCTGGGAAATGCCGGAGAATCTCAGCACCAAGCAGCAAGAGGCCCCCGGCAAGGTGAGCCCAGCACGCAGCGGAGCAAGTTAAAACTTGAAGTTTGGGATGGGAGAAATACCTTTTTTTTTTTTTTTTTTTAGCCTTCCTTTCACTTTAATTTTTTAAATATAGAGGGAACGCAGGGACTCAGCACCACCTTTTTGCTCCCTGCTTTGGGTGATGCAGTTTGGAGGAGGTATTCCTGGCTCTTAGCGTGTTACGGAGATGCATCGTGGTTCAAATTACCCACCTGAGATGAGCATCGTTCCCAAGCAGAGGTTCAGGGTTGGTTTCAGTTGCTCACTGGTTTGCATCTGATGCCATTTGAGATTCCCCAGTTGCGTTCAGGCAGACCTCCAGCTATTTTTCAGAGAAACACCGGTTTCCAGAAATCCCGTGTTGCAGTCCCAGCCTTGGGCAGATGTCATAGATACCGTGGGGCACCTTAAATGGCACTAGATGCCTGTGTTCAAGCAACTGGGTCAAAACGCCACATTGCTGGTGGTGCAGGGGTGCACTTGCACGGCACGTTTCTGCAATACTTAGGAGAGAGCATCCCTTCCAGTCAGTTCCTTCTAACTGACTGTGGAGAGAACGGGACATGAATAACCTGCCCCCCCTCCTCCCCCTCCCCCCCCCCGCAACAGACAAGTGGGGGCAAGATTCCCGCTGGGAATTGCTGGCAGCTGCTAACGCTGGGCATGTCTCCAACCTTCCAGTCCATGGACATTGAGGTGGATGAAAATGGGACTCTGGACTTGAGTATGAACAAGCACCGCAAACGGGAGAGCACCTTTCCCAGCAGCAGCAGCTGCAGCAGTAGTCCCAGCATGAAGTCCCCAGATGTGTCCCAGCGCCAAAACAGTACCAGTGCCACGAGCAGCACCATGACCTCCCCCCAGTCCAGCCAGACCTCCCGCCAGGATGAATGGGATGGGCCCATTGACTACACTAAACCAAACCGTCAGCGGGAAGAGGAGCCGGAAGAGGTGAGTGGTGACTTTTGATGTTTAAATAACACCTCATGGTGGACTGAATGCCACGTCTACCTCCACAGTTGTCCTGTTTCTCCCCCCCCCAACCCCCTCCTTTGCCCTTTAAGCCTCGGAGAGAAGTATTATTAACTTCATCGGTGCTACCAGACATTGACTGCGGACGATCAGGCAGGAGGCAGAGCTGTGCTGGGGGGAACACGGGTGCTGTTGGCTCCTCTGGGGTGTTCGTGCTAAGGAAGACCCCACCACTTGCGTTGCTCTGGGTCTGCAGTGCTTTCTGCGTTGTAAATCCTTTCAGCTCATCTGCACCAGTAATGCTCCTGGTGACGTTCACTCCCCAGGATGATTTATATCTGCCATTAGCAGATCCCAGTAACATTAATCCTTGCAGGTGGGGGAACCCAGCCATTACCTCTTGGCTGGGGTGAGTGTCCTGGCACTGGAAGCGATGCACTGCCTCTCTGCCCGGGGGGAGGCAGGCGCTGCTGAGGATGAGTATGGGGGATTGCACCCGTCTCCAGCCCTTCAAGACCTTGGAAGAGCCAAGGGTAAATCCCTGTACAGATGTATTTTACGCATTTCTCCTATGAAAAGGGGCAAGTACATAGTATTTGATCCCTGGCTTGGGTACTGCAAGGTGCTTGCAGAGGGCTCAGGAGTGTTGGCAATGTTCTACTAACTGGGATGAACCTGGGGTCCTTTCCCACCATGGCTCAGCAGCGATGGTCACCACTACAACCACTTTTCCTGGCTGTTTTCTTGCAGTCAGAGCCTGCTGCCCACTCTTTTGCCTCCTCGGAAGCTGATGAGCAAGAAGTGTCGGAGGAAAACTTTGAAGAACGAAAATACCCAGGGGAAGTTACTTTAACCAACTTCAAGCTTAAATTCCTCTCCAAGGACATCAAGAAAGAGCTGCTCACGTAAGTCCTGCCTTCTTGTCTCTTCCTCCAAAATGTATAAAATATGTACCCAGAACAGCCAGGCTGGTAGGAGACAAAATTTATTAGCAAATACTTTTTAAAAATTAGAAGTGTAGTTCCCTTTCTTACTGTGATTGGTCTTCCCTCATCTAAGCAGTTCAAATGAAGGCTCGAAGAGAAACCCTGTTCTCATAAAACTGCAGCTCATTGAGGCAAAATACATTCCCATATGGCCTTGAAACTCTGCAGTGAAGAAAGAAACTTTCTGGGGAGCTCGGTGCCCTCAGGATTCACGGATGTGCACGTGGAAACCTCCTTGCAGCACCCGTTTTCCCTGGTATTTTCCTGCAAGAGTGTTTCTGGCACAGTGATGGAGCCTACCTAATCTCCTGCCCCCTCGTTTTGGGACACTGGGTGATGCTGTGGAGCCAAGAGCACCCAAGGGATCTCAGTACCTTCTCGATGGGGATGTTGAACCAGAAGGTGCTTCCTTGGGAAGACAGGACTTGTTGGCTGCTTAATGTAGAGCAACGGGTCCCATCACGGTGATACCAGAGGGCCACAAAACAAGAATTAGGGCTGCAGCAAGATTGCTGTCATGCTGCGTCTTACATTGGAGAGACATCCTAACCCTGCTCACGTCTCTGTGTTCATGGCATTGGGTGGGTGGAAATAGAAATCCACATCTCTTCTATGAGATGGAGTATTGCTCTGCATCCGCACTGATCCCCAAACTAATGATTAATGTTTAGAGCTGACCCAAACACTGCAGCTCGGACCTGGCTCTGATCTAATGGCACATCGGGATCAGTCTGGAGGTCGTGATGGGGAGGGAATCCCAGCAGATCTGCTGGGCGTGGGCCTGTGCCTCTGACCTTCCCGTATGTTAAACAGGGAAGAGGCGGCGGGCATCGTTTTGCTGACCTTATACAACGTAGCTCGTTATTTGGCCACGCAAGCAGGAGGCGGAGGGAGCAGACAGGCAGGGAGGGGACCCGTGGGGGCAGAGCAGCAGCAGCATCTGCCCTAAATGAGCAAAGCAGAGACCAGCTGCCCCACGCAAAGCTCTAAAGGCTTTTTTTAAAACCCAGCAGCGACATGAATAGCGACTTTGGAGGTAAAGCCCTGAAGTCCTCCTGTGCTTTAATGGTATTATGAGGGTAGAGAAATTTCCTAAATGGAAACAGCCCTGGAATAAATAAATGGTGTCATGGACAGCCCTGAGCCTTCTCTCCCCATTTAGCATCCTTCTTCCTTTCTGGCCCAAGGGCTGTAATGAATTAGCTGTCGTTAACGCAGGAGCAGGCTTGCCCGCTGTGCCTGTTTGATGCTCCGTGTCTGGGTGTAGTTCTTGGGCCATCTCCGGGCGCTGATGGCAGTCACCGTGAAGGTGCTCCTCACCTCTGTCTTCTCACTGGCCTCCTGTCGGCACAGGAGTGGGTACCACGTAGCAATACATCACTGCTGCTCGCACACCTTCATATCAGTGCTGTGGCCGTGGAAGGGACTCAAGGGTGAGCAGGGAATAGTCGCATCCCCACGCCTCAACCTGCCAGGCCAAACCGTCCCGGGACATCCCCGCTCTCTCGCATACCCCCTGGCCTCGGGCAGGCAGGGCACGACTGTGCCAGAGCCTCACTGCTCGTGCACAAACCGGATTTTATTCCCCGGACACCGAGAAGGGATGACACCTCTTCCCATTGCCTGCGCGAGGGCAATTCTCTGTGGAGGCAGCGGAGAGGGACGGGTGGGAAACGCAGCCCAGCCAAGGCAGCAGGTGGGATGCGGCAGCTTCTGCCCATCCTCAAGTTTCGGAGCCCCCGGGCACACAAGTCAAAGGTTACTTTTATTCTCTTGGTGGAGCAAACACTTGTTTTCAAGCTTTTCTTTGCAGCTATAAGGGCTGAAAAAAAATAAAATAAAATTCAGAAAGCTGAAAGTTGACGTTTTGGGGGACTAAGCTGATTCCCACAGCCAGAGCTTCGGTATTGCAAAAGTCATGCAAATTGGCAGCGTCCAGACAGGGGTGTTCACGCCTGTGCGTTCATGCCACCCAGCAGGCTGCTTTAAGTCTTCTTCTGCCACGGAGAAAAAACACGCAATTAAGTGTTTGGAATCCTTTCTTCACGTTTGCCACACATTTTTTCAATTTTTTTCAAATTTTCTTCAGGATCCTTGTGATCCTTTGGGAACAAAAAAGGGAGGAAAGGGAGCTGAAAGGGAAACAGCGGGTTTATTTGCATGCAAACATATAAGCACATGCTGAGGTCCGATGGAAGGAGCTGCTGTAAAGGGTCTGGCTGAGCCCCATCCCCCAGACAGACCCTGAGGGGGGCTCAGCTGCCTTTGCAGATCCGGAGCGCTCGGGTGAATCCATTCCTTTCCAGCACTTATGCTCGTTGTTGTTGTTGTTTCGTTGTTGCCCAGTTGCCCAACCCCAGGCTGTGACGGCAGCGGACACATAACGGGAAACTATGCCTCTCACCGCAGGTGGGTTCACCTTTTTTTCATGATTCGGACTCTAAAGGCAACTTTTTTTTTTTCTTTTAGTATATATTTTGACCATGTGGATAGTTTGGTTCTGTTTCCTCCCACCTTCTGTTGCCCCTCTCCCTCCCCACACCCCGGCCCTTTTTCTTTTTCCTTTTTTCTTTTTTTTTTTTTTTTTTTTTGCTTATCCAGATATTCCATCTCTTCTCTTTCAGCCTTTCTGGTTGTCCTCTTGCTGACAAGAGCCTCAGAAACCTCATGGCTGCCCACTCTGCTGACCTCAAGTATGTTTGCGCTCAACTTGGAACTCCTTTTTTTTTTTTCTTTTTTTCCACCCTTTTTTTCTCTCTTCCCCCTCCCTGCCACCCCCTCCTCTTGCTCTGCTTTTGCTTTTCCATCCCCTCCCTTCTCCTTTCAAAGAGATGATCAAAATCTGCCTGCGAGGAGCTCTGGTGGAGCCCGAACTCCAGCTGCCGCGTTGGGAAGAGTCAGCATCATGGAGCAAGGCTTATTTTGGGGAAGGGGGGTTACGGCAGTGATCAGAAATAACTCAGGTCCCTGGCAGGTTTCCTTTGGGCACTGTAGAAATACGCTATTCTCTTTTTCATTTGGTGTCTTTTCCCAAGCTCTTGTTTCCCCAGTTTGTGCCATAACCCTTTTCATTCAGCGTTTTTGTACGGCTCTCAAATAATCCAAAGCCGAGATAAAGGCACACGCTTTGTTTTTGGGTAGAGACACAGCTGGGAAAATACCAGCAGGACATGGCGAAAAGAAGCCAACTCTTTTGGAGAACCCGGGATGCTAATTTTATGCTGAATTTTAGGGGTTGTTTGGGATGCAGTGATGGAGGTTCCTATTCATTTTCACGGGAATTTGATTTGTGAGGGAATGGAAGAGGGAACAAGCAAAGGCTTAGTGAGGCGGGATCCTGAGCCAGTGGCAAAAAGCTCACGGGCACACGAATTTCTTTGTTCCTGTTTCTGCTCCTGATGGGAGGAACCCGGTGTTCACATTTTCATTCAAATATCTTCCTCTGACTCCTGTTTTCAGCTTTGCTGCTGTCTTCCCAGAGCTTCTAGTTTTCACGAGGTGCTTATTCTTCACTAGAGGGTTTCCCAAATTCTCTCTTAGGTTGCCTCCCCTGAAAAAAGGTTTAATAGAAATTGTGTTTAAAATAGATGGAGACACTGGGGGGACCCAACCGTCCCCCCCACCCAACCCACATCATTGGGGAAAAGGTAATTGTGAATTTTTTTCCAACATCACTTCCACGGAGTCAGCCAATTTTTGGAGGCTGATTCTCCTCTGAGCTCCCTGCTTTGCTGAATCCCATTTCAGGATTATTTAGACCCTGAGATAGGGGTTATATAATTTATAACTATTATAACTTATAATATGTTTATATATAATAATGCTTATAACTATAAGCGAAGAGCCTCTATGGAGACCCCCCCCCCCCATGGGGGGCTTCACATTGCAGAGGCTCATCATAAAAAAAAATAAGTATGTCCCGTGTGCTGTATGCACTCAGTGATGTTTGGAGCCATGACAAGAATAGTCAAGTCAGGTGGGAACCCCTTTGGTCACTAAGGAGGTCGGTAAAGCCGCAAATCCCATTTTGGTGGCCCGGAGGGCAGCGTGGGTCCAGGACTGGTCCGCATCCCACCACCAATGCTGGTGCTGGTGCCAGGAAAATTTTCATTAATCACCTGCTCCTTATCACAGAGGTGGAAAAAGTAGCTGGATTAGTTGATATTAATAGAATGTGCTAGCGGAGGGAAAGGACTTGCATGATTAGTGCTAAGTACACTTAATCATGCATTATAGACGATATACGTTTTGAAAGTACCTCTTAAGAGAGCTTTGCTGAACTGGTGTTTCTCCAACAGCCTTAAAGAATAGCCCAGTGATCAGGCAATTAGCGTTAAAGATATTAAAAGCTCTCAGGAACAGTGCCCGTTTCCAGTAAGGGCCCAGAGAGAAAGCAAACGGGGTCGTCCCTGAGACCGAGCATCGCGCCGAGCCTTGCCGTGCAGTGTCCCGATCCCCTTGGGCATCCAATGTCAGTGCTTTTTATCAAAATACTATTTAAAACAGGAGACTTCTGGCCCAAACAAAGCTTTTTAATGTTATTTCTCAAGTACTGCTTTTTTACTCTGTCCCGGTGAGGATGGGAGCAGAGGAAGGAGGAAGGGAAGAGGATTTGGAGATATTACAGATAGCGCAGTCATCGCTTTTCACAACTTCAGATAAGGCCGTGTCAGTGTTTCCATTATAAATTCTATTTCAGGGGTTAATATCCCTGATATAAAAAACATAGCTCCAGGCTGGAACATGCAATAAAAGGTCTCTGTCGGTATGATTTGTCTCCAGATAATTAAAAATAAAACTCAAATCACTTCTCTCCCTTTTTTAAAAGTCCTGAAAGGCAAAAAGGAGTTTGGTGTTAGTGTTTTCATAATTTCACCCCACCCTGAAGCTAGAACAACACAGAAATAGTTTTGCTTTCCGCTTTAACAGCGCATAGCGGGGAAATGTCACAGTCATCTCTTAAACCTGTAATTTCTAAATGAGTTTGAGAATTTGCACCTTCATCGGGGTCCTGCTGGATGTGTCCCTTCTCTTACTGCACCGGCCCTATGTGCATTTATGTTTTCTTGGGTCTGAGCAGGCCGAGCCTTGGTCCTGACTTAGTCTCCCTGCCACCCTACTGGGACCAGGACGTGTCCCCACCCCAGGTGAGGTCCCAATTTTTTTTTGCTGATGGAAACTATTCAATGGCCCACAAATGCCAAAGCCTCCCTCAGAGCTGGTGCAAAGAGGATAATTTTGATATTTTCTAACAAAAAAGAGAAAAAAAAATCAGAGGACTTTTGAACAGGCCATTTTCCAAGCTGCAGAACTAAAGGCATCTGTGGAAATCATTGCTCCATTGACCCTCAGGGGCCAGAGCACCCCAGCTATGCCATTGCCCGGGACAGGCATGAGCTTTCCCAAAGGCATTGGCCTCGGGGGCTGCCTGTGCACCACCACATGTTGTCCATCAGTTCACTGGGGTGTCCTGGAGACACATCACTCCCTGCTCTGCTGCAGGCTACCAACCAGTGCTACCAAACCAGGCACCGGTGGCTTTAAAGATGGGGATCAAGAAAATGGGGACAAAATCCTCCCTTGAAGAGAAAGGGCACTCTGCAAGCTTGTGGTCATCCCGTGAGCTCAGAAGCGAGCGGCTGGGCATCTCCCGCTCATCCCGTGGCAGCACCGTGGATTTCCTCCCCCCGGTGCTAATCACTTGACTCAAACAGCCCTGGCTAATTGGCAGGCTGGCGTGCGCATCCTTGGCGAGCACTCCTCGCCTCTCTTCCCTGTCCCCATGACAACTTTTATGTCCACCGGCCACGTCACCTACAGCATTCGGAGCAGATCTTTGTACTTGTGGTACTTCACATCCCCTCACCTTTCTCGCTTCTGCACCCTTAATGATGCGGTGCTTAATTCGTGCCATTATCTTCGCTGCGGCTCGGTAGGGCTGGCAGCCCCTGCTGGCCTTTGTGCAGGTTTGTGTGATCACAGAACTATTCTCTGGGCTTTGCTTTCAATCGCGGCCCGGAGTGCTGGATGCTTACCTTCAAACCCATGATCATGGCTGCATCTTCAAAGACCCCTTTGTAACGGCAGCGGCTGAGGACCGAGGGGCAGATTTTGCACCAAAGCACCAGAAGCTGCTGGTGCACCATGTGTGGTGACCTGGTGATCCCCATCCCAAGGGGATCCCATGGGCAGATGTCCCCTTGTAGACGCCCCTATCCCTCACCCATGGTGTTATGGAAGGAGGAGACCTGAGGTTAACCTAACCCTTTCCCTACTATTCTTTCGTTACTTTCCATCAGAGGCATCAAGTGGTTTTGGACTCTGAAGACCCTCCTGGGGTGGGGTGTCTGTTTGCCCTCAGTGAGATTAGCCCCCACCAAATCACCCAGACCTGAGCTGAGACCTTCTGTTGGGCTTCCTCTTGGTGTTGGCTGAGGTGGCCCCAGAGGAGAAAGCTTGATGGCAAAGTTGTCCAGAGTTGAAGGTTATTTTTCTGGTTCCTTGTCTATGCTTGCATCCAGCCCGATGGCCCCGGATGGTACCTGCCATCTCCTTATGTCTTCCTCAGGAAGACGGACACGGTCCTGGAGGTGTTTTTTTTTAGCTCCTTTGTTATCGTCTCCTGAGCTGTCCCCTTTGTGAGGGTGGGGACAGAGGCTGGGACACACATCCCTCCTCTGAAGAGCACCTACCTGCCGCGGTCCCAACTTCCCCACCTCTTCCCACAGATGTTCCTCTCCAACGCCAACATCACGCAGTGATGCAGCGACTTTGGTATCGTGGATATTACAGACCAGTCCTTGTTCTTATGGAGGGAGAAGGGGCAGGAAGAAAAACCTGCTGCTGTGTTGACAGTCCCTACATTTCTCTTTGAAATGAGCTGTCGCAAAGCGTCGATCCCCTGCTCGCATCCCCAGGCTAATCTGAGCATCCCTTTCCTCCGCAGGTGCCCTACTCCTGGTTGTGATGGCTCTGGTCACATAACAGGAAATTATGCATCGCATAGAAGGTAAGATCTCCCTTAAATTATTTTCTCTGTAGCCTCTTTCTGGTTGTTTTGGGTTTTTTTTGTTTTTTTTTTCCTCCTTCCCCTGCAGTGGGCAGAGTTGTAAAGTTCTGAATAAAACATTAATGTTACTGACAACTGAAGCCTATTTTCATCTCTTTAATCTGACTTCTCTTTTTTTTTTTTTTTGATGTTTCCAGCATCTGATTAGAAGCTCCCTTCAACAGAATAAAAGACAAAGGGTCAGATTTTAGCTGATGTAATGTTCCCGTTAATAATGCTACCTATTTATGACTTCTATTATCACTTTAGAGCATTAATAGTAGAGATCTGAGCCTTCTGTTTCAACAATTCCATTAAACATTGCAGGCTGTTAGCAGATATCTTCTTATCTAGACACCATTAATTACTGTCCATCTCCCTCAATTTTTTATTATTTTTTTTTTTCCTCCTGACTTCTCCTCGTGATGTGAAGCTGCAAAACGAGAGAGATCAAAAACACTGTGCCAAATTCAAGGGAAAGATGACTGAAGCGGGGGAATAACAAGTGCAGTGATTCTGCCAGTGAGACAGCCCTTTCTTCTCTTTTTAACCACAGTCTGTCAGGCTGCCCTCGTGCCAAGAAAAGTGGGATCAAGATCACCCCGACAAAGGATGATAAAGAAGACCCAGAGCTGATGAAGTAAGTCTGGAGAAAACTCCCGAGCAGACCCTCCCGCTCGATCCCCTTTGCCTCGCACAGGTTGATGTGGGGGAGCAGCATCCATCCCGCATTCCCCCTCGCTGGCGCTGCTCGGAGCATCGTCTGCCCGCGCTGGAGCGGGAGCTGCCAAAGCTCTTCCGCTGCGTGCCAGGGAATTTTTCCCTGACCCCCAAAAGAGGGGCTGTAATTTTGAAATGCGATTGCAAAGTCAGGAGGTTGGGGAGGTAACGGTGTATTCTGTCTTACTTGTTTTTACGGAAGTGAAATGTAGGCTGGTAGGGTGTGAACAGTCCCTCTCCTACCTGTGCTTGATGTAATACCTGGAACAATCACCAGTGTTGTAAAGGAGGGTAAAAACCCACAGTCAAGTGAAATGTCGCAGGTTTTCGGGCAGCACTGGGCGGGCGAGAGGTGCAGGTGGGCTTGCTTAACTCCCAGGAGCACGGTAGAAATAGAAACTATCCAGCACTGAGTCGGGTGAGGATCCGGTAACCTCCAATAAGACACATTTTGTAGAGTCTTTGCCATGGCTGAATATTCAGAGAGAACAGAAAAAGTCTTCCTCTGCTGCCTCAGGCTGAATTCTTCAGAACATCCCAGGGGGTTTATCCTACTGGGAACAGAGATTTTAAATCCCTTAGTCTGCCTCAGGAGCTTTCATTGCTGTGAAATCCATTTGTCCTGACTTTTACCAAGCCCCAGCGTCACGGGCTCAGCATCCAGGGCCTGATGTGAGGTTCGGGGTCTGTGTCTCGATCCCTCGCACAGCTACAGGACATCAAAGCCCCTATGGCAGGGCTGGGGCCAGCACTGACTCCAGCGTCCTATTTTTGGTTAACCCAGAGCATCCCCAGCCCTTCTGGAGCCTGTCTGCTCACCCAGCAAGTGCAGGTGGAGGGGGGTAAAAAGAAACATGGAAAAACTTATCAACCCCCTCCAAGAGTTTCTGGATGCCCGTGAGTGCTGGCATTTCTGGCAAAACCCCTTTGGCTCAGCAGACTGTCCCCAAATGTATGGCTTTTTTCCCCATTTTAGCCCTAGGGCAGGTGTTGCCCTTGCAGAAGAGCAGAGGTGAATACCTCCACGTGTCCAGGAGGAGCAGCGGCTGAGCCGAAGCGGGACCCGGTGGGTGCAGAAGAGCCCCGCGGGGGCTGCGGGAAACTGGGATGCGCCAGCCGCGGGAAGGACCTTTAAGTGAGAGATGGTATTTGAACCATCTGCTCTGTTCTTACTCCTCAGTCTACAGGAAGGAAAGCCTCCCAGTTAAATGAGCCGTGTGATAATTAGCAGGAGTTAGCGGAGTTTATTAAAAATTAAGCAAGCTACTCGAGAATCTGTGGGAATAAATCCTTTTTTTGGCTCAAATACACTAAATTGCTGGTGGCATTGTACTGCTGTGCCATTAACCAGTGACACAGCGAAGGAAAGGACAAGCAGCAAATGCTGTTGTGCAACTGCCGGCGGTTGCACGTTTGCTTCTTTCACCGCAGTCGGATGTCCCCGTTGGGGGAGGTCGCCCCTCTCCAGGTCTTCCCAAGGGACACGTGTCCTTCAGGGCTGGGGAAGCGGTGGCTTTGCTCATCCTTGCCTGCCCCGTTCGGGGCTGGGACTGGTCAGGGATGTGCCAAGGGGCTGCCCAGTACAAAGAGATTGCTTCCCAGTGCAAGGAGAAAGGGGATTTTATACGGCTGTTTTGTTATGGTGCAGCCGGTGCGGGTACAGGAATGTGGGACGAGCTGTCAGGGTGTCCCCAGCGGAACGATGGTCCCCTCCGAGCATCCTCACCCGGGGTTGGGGCTCTCCTAGTCCACCCTGTTGTGGTTTAACGCCAGCCAGCAACTAGAACCACGCAGCTGCTTGCTCACCCTCCCTTTTTCCCCCCAAAGAAAGGTGAGGAGAAGGGGGAAAAAAAGAAGAAGGGGAAAAGGAGAGAAAACCCAGGTGGGCTGAGATAAAGACAGTTTAATAGAAACAATAACAGAAAAGGAAAAAAAATAATAATAGTAATAATAATAATAATAATGATGATGATGACAGGGGTCACTCTCATGACCCGGTGAATTGGCACCATCCTGAACAGCGATCGTGGATTCCTCCCGCCCCCGCTAACCCCCGTTTATATACTGAGCGTGACATTTATGGTATGGAATATTCCATTGGCCATTCCATCCTTCTGTCTGTGTTTTTACGGGAAGCTGAAAAAAGTCCTTGAATAGTGTAAATATCACTTAGCAACAACTAAAAACAATAGGTATTATTGACATCCCTTTCACAGCAATCACCGGAAAGAAAATTAACCCTTTCCCAGCTGAAACCAGGACGCGCCTTAAAGGTGCGAATGCCGGGAAGTTAAAATGGCAAGAAATGGGGGTTGGAGTATCACCAGAGCTGGGATTTTCTGACTCCTAGAAAAGAGATAAAGCTGACGAGCTGACGCCGTCCACCCCCGGACTGGCCTTGGATGCTCGGTGTGGCTCTGCTGCCCCGTCGGCAGCGGCACCGTGGGCAGGGCGCAGGCAGCGCTGGCCGGGCTGTGGGGTTCTCTGTGGCATGAGGATGTGAAGGTGTTCCCCAACGTCCCGTGGCACCGGCAGCGACCTCCGCTCCTCCAGCACACCCAAGGAGGAGCAGAAGCTCCTCCGAGATGCGCAAAACACCATGGTGCAGCGGTCCCTCGGCTGCCGCCATCCCCCAGCCCTCGGAAAGTTCACGCTCTGGTTCCCGCAGGTGCGCCCGGTGCGGGTTTTTGCGTTAAGGAGCTTTGGCTCTAAATCCATCCTCCATCTGCACCGAGCGCCACTTGGAACCCAGCCGAGTTTTGCACATCGCCACCGAGGAGAAAGTCATTTGGTCCCTGTTGTTTTTGCTGTTCATCCTTCAAGTAATTTGCTACAGACGTGATCGAACAGATCACCTCAACCTTCAGCCCGGCCCTGGCATAAAACGGAAGCGTCCGCGGCTGCCTAATTGATCAACAGCTACCGGTGCTTCCGTTAAATAAAAATAATTGAAAAAAAAAAAAAATTTAAAAAATGTCCAAGCCGGCTGTTTTGCACAATAAGGCTCTGGTTTATTTTTTAACAATGAAAATGTAATGGAAGTTAAATTAGCAGCGTAAAATATGTAACGGTTGGGCCGTAACGGCTGCATACTAAATGCTGGGGTTTGTCTCTTTCTCTCTCTCGCTCTTTTTCCCCCCCCTCTCCTTTTCCTCTGGAGGATTCAGTAATTTGCTCGTGATCATATAAAAGCAATGATGTTATGAATTTACTGAGGATCCTGCTGGCAGGGATATTATAAGTGAATTGTGCTGCATTTGCAGCTGATTAAAATCGAGATCAGCATTTTTCAAATTATCTCGGGAAAAGGCTGGGTGTACAGCTCCCCCCTTCTGCTGTCATCTCCCTTTTGTACGAAATATAAACAATCAGGGTAATGATTTCTGCGGTGAAACACAGCTTGCGATTTTCAGGAGCAGCTCGGCGGATATTTTGCTGGGGAAACTTGAAGTCCCTAACTGCTTTCAAACAGACGACACGGGGGTCATTTTTGCCGTTTCTTACCTATTTCCACCTCCCCTTTTTTTAGAGTGACCTCCCTCGAGTAATAAACTTTTAACTGCGTTTATAATTGGCTGGCATCTTTAAACAAACGCAAACCACAGCAGAAACCTTAATAGATACACCGGGCTCTGCCGAATGGCTGAATTTAGTGAGTAGTCCATTAAGCGGGGAGTTTGCAAGCGGGGAGGAGAGAGGTGCCTTTGGAGGCACTCCTCCTCCTGGCAATTAGCACAAGTCGTGTCAGCGCTTCCGCGACGCCCCTCGCAGCTCCTGTGTGCTTTATCCGGCCACAAACGGCGGCAGAAGCACGGGGGCAGGAGGGCTCCTGAGCCGCCCTGATGGTGATTCCTACTTTTATCCCCTTGCGAGCGCAGGTTGGTCTCTCGGTAGCCACGGGATGTGAAACCAGGAGGAGGAAGAGGAGGAGGCAAGCAGTGCCCCAGGGTTTATTTATCCTGTCTGATGGGGTACGGGCTCAGAAACCCCTCGGATGCCCTCCTTGCAAGAGAAGGTTTCAGCTTCTTGGCGCACAGGTTGCAGCCGGACCTGCTCCTGGGTCAGGGACTGGGTGACGGGGAAGGGTTGTGTCCCCACGGGCACAGAGAGTGCTCCTAGATCGCATTGACCGTGCTAGCGTAGGGTGACGAAGTTGATGACCTTGGGTTCCTCGGCAGTACCGCCGGGCAGAGCCGGCTGGAAATGTGTGGTGTTTTGGTGTGAACGTGTCAGCCGTGGTTCACGTCGGGATCCAAAGCCAAGCAGCCCAACCTGCCGTCTTTGCCCTCGGTGAGGCACCAAACACAGAGTTCTGGACACCACTGGGACCTGCTTTTGCTGCAAGTGTGAGTGCGATGTGACCTCCACAGTCTTCCCCTCTTGCAGGATTTACCGTGGTTCTCTTTGGCTCTTTTGAAGGGGCAGTCGTAGCTCAGTCTCCCATCTGTCCTTTCCATCAATGAAGCATCTGCCACTTGAGATCCAGATGAGATCCCCAAGTGTGAACGCTCACTTCCCAGGCTTCCTCATTCCTGCTCGTGCTTTATTTCCTTACATCCCTCTTCATTCCCATGCTGTAATTTTTGGTAATTCCCTGTGCCCAGGTGTCCGGTTCCTGGCTGCGTTGGGCTTGGACACATCAGTGGTAAATACGCCTCTCACCGGAGCGCATCTGGGTGCCCTCTCGCAGCCCGCAGGCAGAAGGAAGGATCGCTCAACGGCTCCTCGTTTTCCTGGAAGTCGTTGAAGAACGAAGGCCCGACCTGCCCAACCCCGGGCTGCGACGGCTCCGGCCACGCCAATGGGAGCTTCCTCACTCACAGAAGGTAAATTGCAGGGTTGAAATCGTCGTGAGCATGACAACATTGCCGCGGACTAACCTATCTGCCCGTAGATGCTGCTTGAGCATCGTCCCACTCTCCGTGCCAGGCTCAATAGCTGGTGCTCTTGATGGCGACCTCAGTCAGGTTGCTCCAAGGGTGGTGTTTTCTGCACAGAAGAAAACACGCAGTTGTTTCAATATTGCAATGGTGAGATGTGGATTGGGCAAAATCATGAAAAGTCCTTCCACGAGCAAGCCAGAACAGGACTTCGGCGCCCAAACCAGGGATGTGATGCCCAAGCCAGCCAGACTCATCTCACCTTCCTCACCTGTCATGCCCTTTCTTTTAGGGAACAATGTGTTTTTTAATCTTTACTCAGAGAAAATTGCTCTCGCTTTATAAACGGGGAGCTTTGTGGCATTATTCATAAAGCAATTTCCTCTGTACCATAAAAAGCTTTTAGAAGAACTATCTCGCAGCATGAACTCCACCAAATGGTACGCGCTTTTGTTGGGAACATAAGCACCTATAAATACCTAGAGTTTATGAAATCCATTTTTACTTGCTTTTCAGTTTGTCAGGGTGTCCAAGAGCTACTTTTGCTGGGAAGAAAGGAAAACTCTCAGGGGATGAAATTCTCAACACAAAGTTCAAGACCAGCGACGGTAAGGATTTTCACTCCTTTTGCCTGGCAGGTGCGGCAGGGTATTGAGCCCGGATATCTTTTTCTTTGCAGACCGGGGAGGTTTCGACAACTGAAATCTGGCCCCGGATTTGCAAGGATATCATGTGCTACGAACACCCATTTTTGGGGGGCTCCTGGGTGTTGGGGGTGGCATGGTACCGGCACTGCTCCCTGAGTGACGCACTGTGAGGGAGTAGGTGAAACGATAAAGAAGGAGTTTCCATAATGAAATTCCAGGAAAAAAACACATTAATTCTGAAATTGAGTTTAGGGTTGTTTTGTGGTTTGGTTTTTTTTTTTTTTTTTTTCAAATATTCATTGGCATTTTTACAAATCCCTTGCAGTTGTTCAGCGATTTTCACCTACTCAGGGCTTTTAATCCTGAGATATTTCTGGATCTGGAATTTTGTTAGCGATGGCACTTTGCATTTCCAGTGCTATTACTGAGGTTTCTGTGGTATTTGACAAGGTTCAGGCATTTAACTTGAATACTTACATAGCGTGGAACCTATAAATATCTGCACTCTCCTAGAAATATTACTTTATTTTATGAACCTTGTAATTTTTAATCAAGACATGCATTAGTTTTTTTAAATGGCATCTTCCCAAACTCAGGACCGGAGGGAACGACCTGAGTTTTCAGGGCAATCAACCTTGCAGGGTGCGGGGATGTGCCGGACTGCCACCGCTATGCTGCCGTTGGCTTTTGCATTTACATATTATAGAATCATAGAATCATAGAATGTTTTAGGTTGGAAGGGACCTTGAAGATCATCAAGTCATATTGACCTATAAAGTAGCATTGAACCATGATGCTAAAAACATTACTAAAAAAAATTAAAAAAAAAAAAAGGTGAGATGTGCATCCCATTTAGAGGATGTAAAAGCAAAGGCGAGGGCTTTGTGAGTGGTGATGTCTACGCAACAGGATGGGCTCAGCAGAAAGCCCAACATTTTTGCTTTTCCCATGAGCATCTGCTGATTGACCACGACCTTCCCCCCTGCAGTTCTGGAGAACGATGAAGAGATCAAGCAGCTTAACAAGGAGATCAGTGAGCTGAACGAGTCCAACTCGGAGATGGAAGCGGCCATGGTGAAACTGCAGTCGCAGGTTTGTGTGCTTGGACGCGCATCCAGACCCACGGCTGGATGCCCCTTGCCTGGGGGGTGGTGAGTGCCATCGCGCGACGGTTGGTAACCCTGCCCTGCTCCTTGCTCTGCAGATCTCCACCATGGAGAAGAACCTGAAGAACATTGAGGAGGAAAACAAAATCATAGAGGAGCAAAACGAAGCCCTGTTCCTGGAGCTCTCAGGGTTGAGCCAGGCTCTAATCCAAAGTCTTGCCAATATCCGCCTTCCGCACATGGTAAGAAACTTTGACAACGCTTCCCCCGGCCGGCGTGATCGAGGGAGCTGGGCAAAACCCCATTCACAATAAGGCTTATGTTCAATTAAAGAGTGGGAGAATTTCTCTGCGTACACCTACATGTCCTTTATAAGATCAGTACTTTTTCCTTATCTCTGAAGCTTGCGTTCTATCTCCCTTTTGTTGTCATTTTCTGCTGATCTCCCTTTGTATCTATTGTTCTGTCTCATTACATCTGGGAGCATTATCACAAAATAGGAAACTTTATCAAGGGCACCCAGCGCCTTTTAGGCTAAGACAGCACAAGCAGAGATCAGGAGGGATTGGATTTCAACGTCAGAAAGATCTTACAGCTCCTATTATAATGCCGGTAGTTTCAATTCAGTTTTGAATAGCTGGCAGCCAAAGAATAGCATTCTTAAAGAGAGTGTATTTTGTTTAATTTAACAAGGTCTAACAGCCCACAGCATGTTACCATAGAGTTACTGCAAAATGAAAAGACTGCATTAAAATAGTAAAACCACAAAAGGCTATTAATTACCTTCTCTCTATTCCCAGGAATGTAATTACTGTTGTCAAAACCAGGTGTGTGGAGGGGGGGGCTCGTGTTGTCGGGGAAGCTGTCCTCTTACAACTCATAAAGACCATCGCAATGATCAGAGGAAGAAGCTTTTGATTTATTTTTTCTGCCATCAGGGTTGGGGTTTTTTTTTGGGGGGGGGGGTGAATCCTTTTCATTGGGGTTTGTATTTAAATTCAGGCTGGTTGGAGAGAAGCCATCCTCCAGCAGAGCGGTTTTGGATAGTATTCACCCAGCTGCCTAACTGGCAGAAAACCTCTCGCTGAGTGCTTTTCTGTAAAGTATTTGACACATAAAGGTCAAATAAACTGTTCGGCAAATATTTTTTCAAGGTTTCAGGCAACTCCAATTAAATAATGCCCACGAGACTTGTATGCTCATTTTATTCCTCTTCTTTTTCTTCCTTCCCCCTTTCTTTTTTCCCCATCAACTCCGAGTCAGACATTCACAAGGTTTCCACAATGCCCCTCAAAAGCAAAAGCTGTACCGCAACAGCAGCAGCAGCAGCGCGCTGGTGCGGGCGGACGCGAGCCCAGGGCGACCAGGCTCCTGTCCTAACTTTGCTTTGATTCCCTCCGTGATGCTTCAGCAGTCCTCTCGTCCTCCAGCCCTTCATTTCCATGGCTTAATTCAGCCTCCAGCCTGTCAAACTGCCTGCACGTGCTTAACCTGATGCTCTCAATAGTTCCACGAGGCCAACGCATAAAATTAAGGAACCGGTTAAGGTCTGTCAGGATCAGGGGTCGCATGAGGAGATTCCCGTATGTACAGCACCACACACAAAGAAGCTCCGACATGGAGACCTTTGGCCGTTCATACATACGTACTTTGATTAATTGCAAAGAACATCTCAGCCTCTTCCTGCTCTGCTACTAACGCTTTTATTTGGCTTCTTTTTTTTCTTTTTGGCTGCAGGAGCCAATTAGTGAGCAGAACTTCGACGCGTACGTGAACACGCTGACCGACATGTACACCAACCAGGAGTGCTACCAGAACCCGGAGAACAAGGACCTGCTGGAGAGCATCAAGCAAGCCGTCAAGGGCATCCAGGTTTAGTGCCGTGGGATGGAGACGAGCAAGCGAAGAGACTGTAAGATGGAACTTTCCCTCCAAGTATTCAGGTTTACAAGTTAGAAAACTTGTTTAATGAATGAAAAAAAAAAAAAAAGAAAAAGGAAAAAAAAAAAAAAAGGACCAAAACGTAACCAAGAGGCCATTTCTGAGATGTGGAACTGATCGAACTCAATGTTCTCGTTTACTTCACTTTGGACCTTCTTGAGAAAAGTGGGATTTTTCTACCTGGACCACGAGGTAGATCAGGACGGAAGGTTAAATTCTCCAGTAGGCTGTGGGGCTTGTGTAGCTGGTGAAGAGCAGGCATCTTTCCTGAGTTGCCGTGCTCTCGCGGAGTTGATCCAAGGGTTAAAATGTTACAAGAACAGGGTCTTGTCTGATCCAAGACTAGCGTATGACTGGCTTAAACCCTCATGTTGTCTATGGTCGTATGTCCAGATCACCTACTCACACATGAATTACGTTCTGTGTTGCTACAAGTGCTGGAGCTGCAAGCTACCTGTAAATCTGAACCTGTGCTGGGCCTCCCAACCCCGAGGTGTTCAGATATCCACTGGGCATGGGGAACTCTGAAGTATTATAAAGTAGCTTATTTTTATTTTCTGAAAGAAATCTGAAGAGCAGTTCTGGATCTCCAGTGGAAAGCGCAATGGAAAAAAGGTTCTCAGGGAAGCTTTTGGAGTTTGCAACTACAGTATTCCTTTGTCTGTCTTAAATATGAGAATAGCTATTATGAATAGGCCAATACCAGATATTTCATACAGAAGAATTCTTTGATGTGTCATGGTCCGGTGTATATGATTTTTTGGAAGTCTGTTTGATGACAGTTCTGGTTCTTTTCATTATTGTGATCATCCTTACAGTGGCGCAGTACTGCCAGTCCAGAGATCATACATCAATGCCAGAGAACGTTTGAGATTGCGATGAACAAACAAAAACAAAACAAAACAAAGAAACAAAAAAACCAACAAAAAGAGAGATGTTAATTGATGGCCAGCAAAGTGCTTACCCACCGTGAATCAGTAGTTGATTTCTTACAGGTATCCACAGGGCAATGGGTAATTTTTGGTTTGGTGTTCTACGTTTTGCGCAAAATCACAGCGCAAGTGCCATTTGCAAACAAAAAAAAAAAAAAAGGAAAAAAAAAAATAATAAAGAGTATTCAGGTATTGGGTATTCTTCCAAAGAAGCATTTTGTAAGCAGCTCGGTACACGCAGCCCTCTGTGCACTTAAAGAACAACTTTATGAATGTCTTTGCGACGCTGCTCTCCAGCACCTGCTCCATCGCGCGCGGAGCCGGCTGTCACCCCGCGGGTTCGCTCTCCCCCACCTTCGCTCCCCTCCGGAGCTCGCTGTCCCCCTGCTGCAAACACCTGGGAAGCGGAGGGGGACAAACTCCCCCCAAGGGGTCCCAGCGCAGGGGAGCATCCGCATCCCCGCATCCCCGCATCCCCGCATCCCCGCATCCCGCATCCCTCCCAGCGGAGGGGCGGGCAGAGCTAGGGAGGATTTTGGTGACCCGTACTAAAGGCAAGACTGTGGTGTTGTTTTGAGCCCAATCCTGCAGATATTTAGGGCATAATCCGTGATTTGGAGGAGTCGGTAGGAAGCTTCCCAGCGAGTGCAGCGGCCGCAGGATCCGGCCTCGAAGCTCACGAGCAAATTGACTTGTGGCGGTTCCCCCGTTGAGTTCAATGGGGCATCTGGTGCGGGGGGGGGGGAGGGGGGGGATGCGCTCACATCCTTAAGTGTTTGCAGGATCAGACTCCATGAGTTCACTTATTTTAGAACCCATTCCAAGTGCAAAAATACAAAAGAAAGGGGAAAACAAAAGAAATAATTTGAGGTGTTAAAAACACAATGGTTCTTAACATGTAAATAGAGTCCAAATTGATTGTGACTGCAATTCAGTTAGTATTTAAAAGTAGAGAAATTGCACTTCCTGGAAGAAAGAGAGGAAAAAAAAAAAAGTAGTTAGTTTAATTATCCTGTAAATTATTTAATTTTGGCAAGATGTATGTAATTTATATTTACAACACCTTATGTTAACTTTTTGCTATTTATTTAACTTTTTTATTTATTAATTTTATACTTATTTTAAACTGGACACCGCACCATAGAAAAGAAGATAAAAGAAGCAAAAAAAAAGTTAAAAATTAAAACTCTTGACCATAAAAAAAATGATATTCCAAAAAAAGAAAAAAAAGAAAAAACCCCTATCTACAACTCCTACTTGTAATTTTGATGCAACCAAGTTATTTTTTATATATTTTGTTATTTATTCTTTTAACAATGGGAATTTTTTTAAAGATATTTTATAACTGAGACATTTTGATAATTTTTTGGTTTGTTTTTTTGTGGGGGCAGGGGCACCGGGGGGAAGAGAGACTTTTTCAGTTTTTCTTTTCTTTTTCATTCATATTGTTTCAGGCACTGATAACAGAAAATGAAAATTCTGTATTTATTATTTATTTAATATTTAAGTCGGGAAAAAAAAAATGAACTGTGCTCTTGTTGTATATTTATTTTGTCGTTTGTGTGTCGGTTATGTGATGACTGAGTACTTGTTTATGTGAAGGAATACTGTTAATATTTAAATAATAAAGAGTCACATTGAAAGTTATAGCAGGCTACATGTTATTCTGTGAAAACGAATACTGTGATCTACTTTCCTCAGGAAATGTATTTTGCAGACAGAACTTCCTTATGTAATGGCAGGGTTATTTCGTAATAAAACCCAGTTCTGTTTGTGACTTTAGTTCCTATGGTCTTTCTTCGAGCTGCTGCCAACGTCCCCGACGGGTCCCCGAGGGGCTTCGTCCTTGCTCCTGCACCGCGGCTTGGCGGGTCGGCGCGTCCCCCCACCTTGGAGCCGCATCCAGGGACTGCCCAACCCCACACGTGGTTCTTCCCGCCTGCTAAATTGGGGAATTTAGGGCAAATTTAGGTTTGGTATCTCTGAAGGCTTTGAAGAACAAGGAGTTCTCACCATCCGGCCAAGCGGGTGCCTAAAATCCTGCTAGTCCCACGCTGGGGAGACTCAAAAGTCCGAGCAAAGGTATGTATTCATTTAGTTGGTTGCTGGAGCCCCTTCCCAAGGCAGGAGGGCTGCAGGCGGCATTCCTCTGGGCAGGGCTCGCACCCGGCGCCCTCAGCGCTCGGCATCCCTCGGGATTTCACGGCTTCGTGCTCCCGCAGGCGGCGTGTGAGCAGAGGAGATGCCATCGGGAGCGGCGCAGGAAACGCCAGCCCTGGGATGGGATAGGAGATGGATGCTTTTCCCTCCCGGATTTACAAAAGAAAAGCCTCGCCAAATCGATCTCTGAGGTTTAGCTAAAATGCTGGGAGATGGCTTGGCTTTGTCAACAAGATTTCCTCGCTTATATCTGCCTGACCCCAATGTTCACAGATTGCCTTCCTGGAAAAATGGAGCTTTTTCACTGGCAAAAGAGTTTATGCTTTGAAGCGGTGGCAATGAAGAGAATTTCTCACCGGTCTCTGTGTCGGAGATGTCATTTCTGAAGTCAGGGAAATTCAGTTTGGCTTTGCTGTAGCCGTAGCTTCCAAGGTGAAATAAGGTAAATCATATTAAGGCCATTCGGAGCTGAGCGAGTTGGGTCAAATGGGAATTTCAGGTAGGTGCATCACCAAGAAATTCAATTCTCTGATTAACTGAGCTGAACTTTCCTCACCATCCCTGTGCAGAGGCACAAGAGCTGTTGGGATTAGGCAGGAGGTGGTGGCTGAGCTGCAAAGACACAAGGGTGAAAGGCAGAGTAAAAAGGAGCCAAAAAGGTAAGAACTGTGGCCAGGAAAAAAATGGAGGAAAGTTTTGGATAGAAAGAAGATTTCTTCAAGCCTTTCCTTAAGCATGTACACGGCCATGGGCGTTCACTGGAAGGTTTTTCTGTCTTCATTGGGTGTCTACAAGCTGTCCTGGGGCAGGTCCACTGGCAGAGGCTTAGGACAGGCTCGTGGGGATGGTGGAGGAAAGGAGGTCCCCTCCTGGAGAGGCAGCAGTCGATGCGCTCGCTTTGTGCTGGTGGGTTTCCAGGGCTGGCTTTGCTGGACACAGCTTAGAGCTGATGAGGTTTTGTCATCTCCGCAAAGGGCTGCAGATCTTCAAAGGAGAAAAAACGGGAGGCTTGTGCAATGCTTCACCTAAACTGGTTGGCATGTTGTTTTTCTGAAGGGCACCTAATTGTTTTATGGGGAGTTTCGCTAGACTTTGTACCGCCGAGCGGTTCCTTGTGCCAATATTTGATTATGATGATAGAGCTAATAGACATGCTCGCCTGTCCTTTCTTAACGAATTGGCTGTGCTGCATAATGGAGCGGTTAGATTTGTGTTAAATTGCAGCTTTGGGAGCCATCACCGCGAGATGTTATCTTCTCTGAACTGGCGTCCTTTATCGCAGGGAAGGGAATTGAATTGGTTTAAGATGGTACACTGCCAGTTTATAGGTGTGCTTAGGAGAGTTCTTAAGCCTCCTCCAACACGCGTAGGGTGAGAGCTGAATGGCAGAGGAGAGCGGGTCTTTTGCTTCAAGGATGGAAGGGAAAAGATACTTGTCAGCATATGGCCGTTTCTAAACTTGTCGATAAATCATCGACCAATGAGAGTGTCATTTGTCCTCACTGATGCCACTGTTAATTGTTAAAAGCTGCTAACAACCCATTCCTCCATTCTCCTGCTCAAGTGGTACCTTCCACTTGTCAACATTTAACTGGCCTCTCCCGGCGAGCTGCGGGCTCCCGCGATGGCTTTCAGGTGTGGGCAGAAAGAGTTTCTTTCCCAGCCTTGTGCATTTTTTTCTGATTTTTGTTCCCCTGCTTGTCTCAAGGCTCGGTCCACCTCACCCTGCTCCCACCACCAAGGTGTCCCAAAACCCACGCAGCTGGGTGGTCAAGAAGGGGTTGGCTCATTTTCCATCAGGTTACTGGGGAGAGAAAGCAACTTTCCTTCTCAGAGCTGCCATTTGGCATCAAATTCACTCCCCTTGGGCGCTGGGAAGACGATGCTGAAGCTGGGGAGCAATTGGATGGGCTGGAGGTGACACTGCAGCCAACGGGGCAGCCCCCAGCTGGAAGCTGCTCCCCTCCCAACCAGCACAGAGCACAGCTTGGCAGGATTAAAGGCTCTGGCCCACACGTGTTAACACACTCACTTCTACACTTTTATGAGAAGATATATCCTGAAACGACCTTCCGCTTTGTACAGACGGGCTCATGGGATTGAGGCTGTAGGAAAGCACGCGGATGATGCATTCTTCAGACAAATAGCTCTCGTTATTCCAGATGCCTTCATCCCTTTCTTTCAGTGGGATGAATAAATCACCAATTGTTGTAAAAACGCTAGGATCAGATTTAAAGACATTTTCGACCCTGTCAACAAGGAAGTATAGCAACCATTAAAGCTTGCTTTCATTTATATAACTGCAACGCTCTTCTGTTTGAATGTCAGTGACTATCTGAGATGATCTGGAGAAACGCGAGCCACGAAGGGACAGAGCTCCAGGACTAGCATGAAGGGCTAGACCAACCCAGGAGGACCCATCCACGCTAAGATGTGATGTCTGACCCCGCAGCGTCATGGCCACGGTTAACTCCGGCATGCCCTTATTGAAGCCAAAACTTTGCCTTGCCTCTTCCTTCCTCACCACAAGTCCCAGGGTCCACCCAAACTAAGCAAGAGGCAACGGCCAAATGGTTTGGACTCAAACAGGGGCAAACCTGGCCTTAGCACCGCAGGGGAGGTGGTTTTGGCCTGAAGCTCATCAAGCCTGAGATCAAGGATCAGCTCCTCAGGTTTTGCCATTTGCCAGAGGGCTCCTTCTCAGGCTTCAACATTTAATAATCCAGCCCGACCGTGCTGAGGCTGTTTAGCAATTAAATAACATAAATCCAGAAGCTAGATTAATAAACAGTCTAGTCAGTCTACAGGGTGGAGAGATAAAACTGTAAAATATTTATTACCAGCTTGGGGATGAAGTCATTAATTTAATAACTACCCATTGCTTTGCTTCTTACAGTTGTTAGCAGGCTGAAGGTTACAGAAGATTAGGTGGGAAACTTGCTGCCTCCCTGCTGAGAGGAGCCTTTCCCATGAAAGCCAGAGCCCAGCTCCCATCTGTCACCCCATTACGTTTGGAGGTGGTGAATATATTACCGTGCCGCTTACCGAAATAAAACAAAACAAAATTTCTGCTGGCCACATGGCAACCCTCCGCGAAATTTAATGAGGACGCTGCCCTTTGTGCACGGGGCCATTTTCAACAGCTGTAGAGATGAAGGCAGGAGGATCTTTGTTGGCGCTCGCTGGTTGCTCTCGACGTGGCTCCCACGGCGAGCCCGGTCCCGGCAGCATCACGAGAGCAGGTGCCTTTGGGGATCGATGCTTTGGCTGCCTCTTGTCCTGAGAGGTCGGGAGTGTTGTCAGAGCCTCCCTCGTCTGTGATGTCTCAGTGGGTCTTCATGTTTACAGGAGAAGGAACACGGGTATTAGTTCAGTCCCTGCTGTGATCTGATATTGGGGAGCATCCAGGACTTAGATATACGCATCCTCTTTATAGTGATTATGGATGGAGTCCCCTGATGAGTGTGCTCCCCCGCTGACAACTGCAATTTGCAGCGATGCTGCAGCAAAGGTCGGGGGGGTGGGGGGGGATGAGGGAGGTAGGGAGGGTGTCTGTGCGCCCTTGGCGTATTTTGTCATCAGTTTCATCCAGGGACAGCAAAGAGCTGTCATCCAGATGAAGAGCACAGGGGGTAGGGTTTGAGCAGGAGGGTGTGTGTGATGTGGGACGTGTGCCCCCTGCCAGCTCCTGCTGATGAGGGGCCGAAACACTGCTAATCCTCCCCGACGACCACACTGACAGTGGAGGTAATCGAATTGCCTAAATAATTTAATTGAATCTTTAGCCTGCTTTGTAAAATAAATAAAACAACAATGGGCACATACTGTGAGCACGGACACAGACCACAGCACGGATGAATATATGGGTGCAGCCACACAGCCCCACCGGGCAGCCCCAGCTCCAGCCTTCCTCGGGGGGACCAGCTCCAGCAGCACTTATTGCCCGTCCCTGTTCTTGAGGAGGGCAGGAGAAACAGCTCGGAAAGCACTGCAGGGTGCTGGATGGCTCCTGGAGAGTTCTGTCTCAATGGAGTCGCAGGTCCCCTACGGAGCCCATGCTCCCCGCTCAGCCACCAGCCTTGGAAGAGCCCCTTTGGCCATGGGCATCCCTGGTCCTCCTAAAGCCTTGCAGGGCAGCAGAGCCACAGGGACCTGGCAAAGCAGAATTGAGCTGGAGCCCTAAGCAGGTGCCTTGAGTAAGTAAGAGGTCACCAGGAAAGACGGTGGCCAGCGATGGAGAAAGGCATCTGTGCTCTATGTTAACAGAAGAAGCAATGATAAGCGTCTGTGGGTCATGCAGTGATGGACACTGATTTTTACCTTGCGCCATTTGGTGTGACTGTAGTTCTGCTACCAACCCAGAGAGCACCAAGTAGCCTTGTTTTCAGGGAATTTCCAGGTAATCTGGTTGACTCCAGTTATTCTGGATGACTGCCCAGGAGAGAAAGGAGAAAAACATCCCTGAAATAATATTCTGGTTTCTGTGGACTCGCACAAAGGAGAGGCTTGCATGAGGTTTGTGAGCAGCTCAAAGCAGACAAGTGCGAAACTGGGTCTCCAGGTACTGGAGATGAGCAGCTCTGTACAGTTGGACCAACTGTGATGTCTCGGCCAAGACTTTGCATTACGGTTTAATGGCTTCAGGCTGAGTTTTAGCACAGACATAGTGAGGTTTCAGTGGTACCTTACCCTTAAGTAGGGTAGGGAGGAGAGGGAAAGAGAGAGAGAAAATGCTTATGAATCACAACAGACCTGCAAGATATTTCTGTTGTCACCAAAAAGTAACAGAAGCATTTCTGCAGAGCGTTAACCTCAATTTTTCCCTCAGAACAGACTAATTTGCAACTGTCAGCACAAGCATCTTTGTCCTGACCATCCTGTACTCCGGTACACATCCAGCACGGGCAGGGCTAACTGCAGAGGCCCTACCCCAGTATCATGTCATCGCATTACCCTTTCATTCCTCTTATCAGCGCCACCATTCAGTTCCACTCCTTATTCCCAGTCGTTATCACAATGAGCCAAGAAAGTACAGAGCATCAGCCAGGAGAAAAAAAAAAAAAAAAAGAAAAAAAAAGAGAACAGGTGAAATTCTGATGTTGTCAGCTAAAATAGTTTCCAGATGAGCTCTGCCCACAAAGAAGCTGAATCTTGGTGATTTAGTTGCCAAATTTTACATTTGCTCCCTCTCCCCCATCCCTCCTCTCGGCTGTGAGCTCAAAGCGGAGTCCTGACACTGCAAAGCGTTAATAGAATTAGTCTCCAGTTATAAACTGTTCACTGGGGCTTGTTAGCTCAATTGTTGGTGCTAAATTCTTATCAGAGCCACCTAAAAGAGCATTAATCAAGAAAGGCTGAACTCCCTGCCTGGGTCACAGAAATTTAATTAAACCCCGAGTAAAACTGGAAAATCATTTTGAAAAGAGAAGAGACGAATGCAAAATGCTTTTCATCATTTGACTCTGCATCTTCGTAGTTCAAACCCTCAGCCGTGATTTCAAAGAGAGTTTTGCCAGAGCAAAGGCTGAGCGAAACACAGACAAGACTTCCCTCAGTGCCTCCTTTAACACAAGGTCCCGATGCTCATCCAGGGTAAACGAAATATGGAAACCCACTGATTAAGGCCTCCTAAGGACCAGGACCCACAAATGCAAAGGAGCAGAATGCCTTTCCAAGGAAAACAGCAATCTCCTTGAGTAAGATTGTGTTACGGTTATTAGTTTATGGATTTGTATCTATTATCCACTTGCTATGCAAAAAGGCTCACGCAACAAACCATTTATTCGGTAGACACAGAGAAATATTAGTACTGGTGTCAGTAGGACCTCACGTGGGATATTGTGTGTAGTTCTGGGACCTCTCTTTGGAAAGAGAAAAGATGAATTTATCCTTGAACAGGTGCGGGGAAGGACTGGCAGGGTGATTAGCAGAACGGAGAACCTATCTTAGGAGAGGAGATTAAAAGAGCTTGGCTTGTTTAGCCTAGAAAAACAAAGGTTAAGAGGGGATATGATTACTCTTCATAAATACATTCAGGGTGGGAGGAAGGGGAATGATTTAAGTTAGAAGATAATACGAGTAGGAGATCAACTAAGGCACGTCTTGGCCAGGAATAAATTCCCATTGGAAATATGAAGATTTTTCCTATTGCTGGAGGAGGGAAGTTTTGGAAAAGCTTTCTGAGCAGGACAGCTGAGCCCTTGCGGTTTTTAAGGGCCAAAAGTTGCGACTGGCGCAGCCAAAGTTGCGACTGGCGCAGCCTAACAGGAGAATCTGCAGGCAGGACTACCAAAGCCAAAGCAGGAGCAGGAAAATGTGATACGGCTGCTGTCTTGTTGTATTTTTATTATTTATGAATCTATAAAATCCATTGATTCTATTTAGTCCATGAATCACTTGAAAGATCCCGGAATTGTTTTCTTCCCCCATAAATATGAAAAGTTTGATTTTTGAGATTTTTTATTTGGCAACCCTCTCCTAAATCACGGCAGACGGGCCATAACGAGACAGGAGAGAGACCAGACACTGAAGGGGGCTCAGAGGTGCTCCCGGCAGCACCAGGAAGGGAAAAAGCTTCTCACTGCTTCATGTCCCCAATGTCAGGGACATCTGGAGATGCTTTTCCCCACTCTCAGCCAGGCTGCACCTTCTTCTGGCTGCTTTTCTTTGACGATGCAGTTAAGTGAGATGAATCCAGGTCTTTATGGGTCCTTTTTCCAAGCAGCAGTGGCTATGCACAGTGCAATACAGTGGAAATCAAGACATATGTTCTTCCTCTTGCTTCAGCAATTACTCACAGAGCCCTTTGATGAAGTGAGGCAAGAGGATGGCTTTAGGAGACACACACATGCATCCCCTGCAGGGGCAGGAGGATCTCAAGTGATTTGCTATCAGTGTGTTAATAGTAATACTAGTGTAAATGCATGTCTGCATGTATTTACATATATGCATATGTGCGTGTGGATGCATAGATTGCATATGCTTCTGCAAGTCATATAGCGCCAAACTGACCAGAAAATGCAACAGAGCATATTTTGCAAAACCAACCAACAAACAAAAAGGAAATGGTGAAAATATAACCCAATGATTTAGTGCTCCTCCAGCTCTTAATTTATGTGAGTCATCCTTTCACCCACAAATTACCCTGCTGACTTAAACAGCCATCTGCACTGCAACGCCGCAGGTCAGGCTGCCTGAGCGCACGAGGCCCCGACTTGGGTACTAAAATGAATTTTTACTATTTGCTCTTTCAACTCAATACAAATATCCCATTTTAACTGACCATCACAAAGATGGACTTTGGAAGTTAATTCATGCTGACTGGTGTTTTAAAAACATCCGTACAAGAAATTGGTTTAAAAAAAAAGGAAGGAGGAAACTGTAAAACACAGGGAAATAAAGACAAGGAAAAGCAAGAAAAGTCTTGGCTTCATCTCACCCTCATGAAAATTGCTTGCTCTCGGCAATTAAGCACCTAATGAAGGATGGAGAACTATTTTTACTGGTAAGATTGTAGAGCTGGGGGTTGCTAGAGTAGGGACCTTTGTGCCTGCGAGGGTGCCTGCGGTGCCCCAGCCCAGGGGAAGATGCTGAGGTGCAACCTCCAAACCCGGCAGCGATGCCTGTACTGCTGGAGACACCTTGTGGTACACGGCTGAGAAACGTAAAAATGCTGGGATTTAACCAGAGCCCTCAGGCCCTGCTTTCCCAATCCCACTTTGCTTTCTCCACGCTCAGAGGCTGCTGGGGCTCTTCAAACTGGGGGGAACTGCCCACACACATCTGCGGACAAGGCAGACACAGGAGTTACTAATCTATTGCTGACTATAAGTCATAGATAACAAAGCCTCAGGTGAGCCGTAAGGATGAAGGGAAGGGCTTTTTATAGTGCAAGGAAAGAAGCGGCACAAAGAATCAGCAATTGCAGACCCATGAAATCATGAAATACCCAACCGTTCTGTTCTTCTAGATGCGGGTATTTTTGCAATATTATCAGACAACTTTGAGTTTCCTCCAGAGCTGGAGCTTGGTGCTATCACCTACGTGGAGGTGATTTCAGCAATAACTACATTTTCAAAGAATCCATAGGGGAAAAAACTCCCAGGTGAGCAGAACCAGCGGGTGCCAGTGGGAAGCTGGGGGTGAGCCCATGCAGCAGCCTGCCCAGGCACGGCTTGGCATGGGTCTTCTGTTAATCACCCCCTTTAGCTCACGATTTGGGCCATGGACTACATAGATGTGTATGTTAGAGGTGAAGAAAATAACACGTCCCTTGGGGGTGACATGATGGGGTGCAGGCAACGAGGTGGGGACTTGCAGTGGGCAAGTATCTTCCCTGGGGGCTTCTCCTGGCTCATTGCTGTAATTCTCTGTGTGGAAATGGAAGGGCTGCAAGTCTCAGTGATCCTGGCAGTGAAAGGCTGGAAGGAATCATGAACACACCTGGGAGGGCTCAGGGTATTTGGGAATCCCTAAAACGCTCCTCGAGCTCTTTCTGGTCTTCTTGGGGACTCACTACAAGAGCAGCTGCTGCCCCTGAATTCTCCTCTCTGCCTTCGAAACTGTTTGCAGGGAGGCACAGCGGTGCTCCCCTCTACCCCTGCTGCTGCGAGCTCTTGCCTACAGCACAGCTGCTCCAGTAATAATGGGCAATTTCCCCCCCCAGCTTTTATTTTAACAATTTCTGTGAAAAAAAAAACCAAAATAAACCAACTGCTATTTTTCAAGCGGCTCTAGTGGGAATGGGAGCAGATGCTGAATGGAAGCCCTGGAATCACATGTGTGAGGAGTTTGTCTGTTCTGCATTTGCAGATTTCAACTGCCTTGCCATTATGCTCGAGTGCTTTCCGTATTAAACAAGACGAGGCGAGTGCAATCACCACGTCCCGTTTTGGTTGAATCAGCAAGGAGGAGTTTCAGCGCTCACTCTCCGCGAATAATCCCATTCTCCCAGGCAGCTGTCTTCTGCGAAACGAAAGTGCAGACATCTACAGTATTACCCCGTGCCTGTTTGCAGAGTCTGCTGTTATCATGTTAATGAAGGGAGCTGAGATAATCACCTTAAAGCATAAATACATCTCAGATGCTGATTCACTTTCTCCTATTGGAGTCTCATTTACCAGGGTAAGTCTTATTTTTTTTTCCACTGCGGGCTTGTTATGTCTGGATGGATCACTATTTCTTTTTTCACAATTCATCTTCGAACAACTTAAATCAAGAAGCCTCTTGCCTAGATGTGGTTATTCCTTCTCATTGTGTAGCCATACATAGTACGGAGTCCTGGATCTAAGGCCAGTCCAGACAATTTTGTTTGATCCACAGCCTTGAGGGTCCCACAGATTGCGTAGCCTCAGCCAGCGCTGTGTGGGTCACTTACAGATGCAAACAGACATGCACTTTTAGAGGATAATTTCTCTCATTCTAAGCTGGGTAAGAAGAACCACCTCTCCCCCATGTCTTGTCAGCCCCTGCCATGTCGGTTACAACCACTGAAGGGGCCTACATGACTGCATAAAATCTAAATCAGGTGCTTAATGCTCAACCAGATCACGTCAGGGGACAGGCATCCCTCCACTGCATGAATGGCAAGTCAGATATTCTGGCAATCTTGCAATAATCCATGTTTCCTTCAAGCCCCAGCCCCTGGGGTCTGGTGAATCTGCATCTCACTTATTTTTCTCTCAGTGAATTTCTTTCTGGCATTTATGGTTGCAGGAAAAAAAAATAAATAAAAATCCAAGCATCTAACTCAAGTTGGGTGTTCATAGGCTCAAAATGCAGAATATCATTAGCTCCCAGAGTGATGTTTTTTTTCTAAGTTCCCATGATTTTTTTCCCAAGCCTGACTAATGATATCAGAACATCTGGTGTTGGCCATGCTTCACGTGGGAGGTTTAGCTACAGCGCGAGGACTGTGTGTGCCAGCCGGAGACTGGCATCTCCCCAGCTCCTTGCCGGCTCCCACCGCCGGGCTGCTCTGGGCATCCGCTCCCGCACCCCGGGAAGCCCCGATCCCACCCAGAGCCGGGGGAAATGTGCTGACACACCAGGGTGTGCTGCAGAGGTGTCCTGCAGGGGATGAGGACTGGGAGAACAGGGAGAACTGGGCACTGAGCTGAAGGAGGAGGTGTGGACACGCAGCTCTGAAATGGATCCAGAAATTAGGGCAGGATAGGGGGTACGGGGCCTGGGGGAAGGCACCCACACTGGGATGGAGAGATGTTCCCAGAGGCTGTGCAACGGGAAAGATCAGGAAAGGAGAGTCCTGGTCTGTATTTAGTCCTGGTCCGGCTGTAGTCTGGATCTGTGGGTGCAGGCTGTTCACCTGGTCAGTATTTAGCCCTGGCCTGCATTTAGCCCTAGCCAATATCCCCAGGCTGCTGGCCCAGCCCGGTTTGTTGGCTCCACCTGCATTTAGCCTCAATTTGTAGCTCTGGTCCATGTTTAGGCCCTGCCTATAGGCCCAGCTTGTTGACCTGGGCTGTATTTAGACCCAGTTTGTACTTAGGGCTGGTCTCTATTTAGCTCTGACCCATAGGCCCTATGTGTTGGCCTGGTTTGTACTAAGGCCTGGCCTGTAGGGCCCCACATGCAGGCCTTATACATACAGGCCTCATATGCAGGCCTCATGCATAGGTCCCATAAGTAGGTCCTGTAAGCCGATATCACGTACAGGCACGGTCTGTATTCGGGCCGCAGTGCCGCCAGGGAAGGGCGAGCTCTCGCTGCGGTGGAGACCGGAGCCCCCCGGCCTCCCCCGCCCCGGGCCGGGCCCGGCCCTGCCCGCTCTCCCCTCAGGGAATCAGCGCTGCCCCCCGCCCCGCACTGGTACAGTCTCCCCCCCTTTCCACCCTCCCGCCGGATCTACATGGTACAGCCCCCGTCCCCCCGCCGGACCGCAGTGGTCTGCTCCCCAGCGCCCCCTCCCCGCCGTAGTGGTGCGCGCCGCGCCTGCGCAGTGGCGTGGCCGGCGCTCAGCTGGGCAGTGTTTACCGCTGCGGGACGGCCGAGCCGCCGGGCCCGGGAGGGAGCGGGCCGCACCGCGCTGCACCGCCGCTCAGGTACGGTCGGGGGGTGAGGAGACCCTGTCCGCTGAGTTGCGGCCGGTGCCGGCTCGATCCGACCTCACCGGCCCTCTGCAGCGCCCCCCTCCCCCCCATCCCTCTTCACCTCAGCCCCGGCCGGGGCCGCTCCGCCTCCTCAGGCCGCTCTCCCGCCCTCCCCCCTCTCCTCAGGCCACTGCCCCCCTCAGCCCTGCCCGGCGGCCTTCATCCGCCACTGGGGCTGCCGTTCCTGCTGGGGGTGCCCCGCGGCGAGGGCATGGCCCTTCTGGTGGCCTCTCCCCCGCCACAGCACCGCCTCCCCGTCAGGGAAAAGAATCCTCACACGGCCGCGCAGGGGCTCCGGGCAGGGCTGGAGGCGGTGGGGCTGTGTGGGGAGACCGGGGTCACCCGGCTGTAATTAACGCGGGGGGTGAGGGGGGATATCATCATTAGGCTTTCCTAGACCTCCCTTCCACTCTCGCATCTCCTCGGCAGCAGCCTGGTAACGCAGGTAGTTATCGAGCTATATGGTGTGGGGCTTTTTAATTTGGGTTTGTTGTTGTTTGGTTGGTTTTATTTTTTTTTTTTTTGTGAGGGTTAGAGGGGATCGTATTGAGAGCTGTGCCAACTGTAACTTTTTCTTTCTTTCTGTCGTTAAACATCCTCGCCTTTGTTATTCCTTCTAGAGTGTATTATGTCAGAGTAGGGATTACCCTGGAAATCTGTTGGGGTGAAGAATTGCATTTTTGTGCCTTGTGTATTGTTTTGAGTCTTCCCCTGTGCATCTGCTGGTGTTTGCCGTGGAAGAAATTGCTTTAATTTCAGTGTTTTGTTTCAGGCCTCTGAATGCAGCTTCTCATGTCAGACTTGGGGGTTTGTTTGTTTGTTTTTCTGTTTTGTTTTTGTTAAAGGGGAAGATGGCAACATGCAATTGAAGGGTGCTAAAAGAGCTGCTTGGTTTGATACCTGTGTTGTGATCTGCTAACGATCATAATTTTTGCATGGGAACTTTGTGCCAGATCAGATTTGTGGAAATCTGTGCTTTACCTAGAAGTGTGAAAAGTGCAACTGTGCTAATTGTGGAGGGAGAGGATCTTGTTTTAAAAAGTTTGCTAAAAATAAGTCATACTGGTGGTCTTGGTTCCCTCTTCCAATAGATGAAGGGAAACAAGGTTAAACAGAGATATCGAAGTATCCAAAGAGGAATTAAAGTATTCTGCATATAAACCATGGATTTTATTGGAAGCAAGCTAGTGTACAGTAAAAGTAATAATTTCAGAAGTAACTGGCACCTGTCACAACTTGGAGATTCCATGATCCCCATTAGAAGAATGTTTTCCATGTTGTAGAATGTGAAAGAACAGTTGTTGATCATATAGCTGAGCTAAAACCATGTCGGACCAGTTGACCCAGTGGGGCTTGCATACATTAGAAAGAATTTGTTGGGGATCCAAAGTGGAACACTGTTAAAGGTGCAACTTTTTATTCCTGCTTTAAATCTAAAAATTTAGATTTTTAATAGCAAAAAGAGCTTAAGTGGAAGAAAGAAGCAAGGCTAAGAAGTTAAGGGAATCAACACTCTCAGAAAAGAGAGTATTTTAATGCAGAATGTTAGATACTGACCAAAGATATAAGCAGCCCTATATATACAGATGCAAGGAGTTGATGAGTATGTTAGCGAAGAAAAAAAAAAAAAAAAAAAAAAAGAATCAAATTGGCTGATGAACCCACCTAAGCCTTCAACTTGATGTGTTTCCACTGTGAAATAACAAAACACAATCATTTTTTGTAGAGAAAATGAAGGAGTAAGTATAAAAAGGAGAGGGGTGACTTTTTTTTAAAGTCTTATTAGTGGTCTGAAACTGGTTTGATATGTTTGAGACATGAATGTATTAAAAAATGGCTTGAGTTCCCGGCCTAAGTGTATCCTATTTTGTGTGTCTCTACAGGTAATCGGGATGGTGTGTTACTTGAATGACTGTGAAATTTGCTTAGGCTTCTGCAGCTTTTCTTTGTTTCTCTGAAAATGAAAGTGTATAATTTGCTCTTGCTGAATGTAACAAATAAACCCCAACAATTTAGCTGTAAGCAGATCTTCTGATCCCAGGAATGAACTCTAAAACTGCTGGTTCTGTGGTTATTATTGTGAGCAGAGAAAGGCATTGTAAATAAATGCATTTAAAAAAGAAACATGTTGTGTTTTCTGAAAAGGATTTATTTTTTTTAAAGATATGGATAGGGAAGAAAAGCTAGATTAATTTTGAGTGATAAGTTCTTCTATGTTCTTCTCCCCCTATACCTTTTTCTTTAAAACGTGTAGGTATTTTACTACATGAAGCATATAGCCATGCTTTGTGTAATGGACAATCAAGGAAGGTGCTTGCTTTTCTTTCCCCCACACCAACAAGCCTGAATAGGTTGCTGGAGATGATGGTGTTGGTGAAGTCAGAAGTGTTTGTAATCCATAAATCTGTGTCACTGCAGAGTTTCCAAATTGGGAGTTGGCTCATCTAGGACTTAAGTACACCTAAAAAATTCCACAGGCTTCAGTGGAAATTCTCTCTGCTGTTGCTGTCTGTATCGTTAAGTGTTTTACTGATGATGGTGGCTCAAGCTCTAAAGATGAGCTGTGTGAAAGTGTATTTGCTAAAGTCAGCTTGTACTCTAGGTCAGAGGTTTTTTTAACCTCTGTGAACTCAGCATCCTGATACATTTTCTTTGAATGTGCAATTTGAGATTTTTCTGGTTCTTGCTGCCTGTGTCTTAGTCTCCTAATTTCCCCTTGATGCTATTAAAGATAGAAAGTCTGCATGTGGCAAGAATTCTGACAGGCAAGCCAGACTTGCACCGTTGGTTGGATTTGCAATGAAAAATGACCTATAAGCATAGGAGCTAGAATAATCCTTTTATATAAAAGGGTTCAGTGGAAAAGCTGACATGCTAGTAAAACATTGGTAGTGTTTGAAGACAGGCGTTCCACATTTAAATTGTCTATTGTGATTTTTCCCTGCTCGTGTCAGGTACTGGATACCAAATCTGCTGCATTTTGGTTTTCATTGTTTGAATGGGGGATGGGGGTGCTGGTGGTAATGTTTTTCTGCTGCTTGTCTTCCTTAGAGTACCTAAAGGTCTCTCAAAGTACTTCATCTACAGCAGCATAATTTAGTGTTGAAGTGCATGTTCTATACCTCACCTTCCTTTATTGTTCTTTTAGTTTTAGTGCTTATAGAAAACTGTTGAAGATGGGAGGTGCAGTGAGTGCAGGAGAAGATAATGATGAGTTAATTGATAACCTGAAGGAGGCACAATATATCCGGACAGAACTGGTAGAACAGGCATTCCGAGCCATTGATCGAGCAGATTACTACCTGGAAGAGTTCAAAGACAATGCCTACAAGGACTTGGCATGGAAGCATGGAAATATTCATCTCTCAGCACCGTGCATTTACTCTGAGGTGATGGAAGCTTTGGATCTGCAGCCAGGGCTGTCATTCTTGAATCTTGGCAGTGGCACTGGTTATCTGAGTTCTATGGTTGGACTCATCTTGGGTAAATACCTTTTCAATCATGTTAACTGTTTGCATCAGATTAAAAAATAAAGTTTTGAAATCGGGAATGAAGCATTCCTCAAGTATTGAAACTAAAAGGTAGCTAGGAAAGTTGAGTGCATCAATCCAACTGGCAGATTTATCAGGATTCTTGAAACCTCCTCTGTGGAACTGGACAGGATCCCCGATTTCTGTGGCAGTTCAGAACAGGCAACGGTGCAATTGCACAGGTGGCTGTAGTGGATTCTTGCAGGACTGGACACAAACTTGGGTTTGTTGCCTCTTAAGCAAGAACCCAGCTTGCGAGCAGGAGTGCCACGTTTAACCTAGGATTGAGCACGTCCACAGAAACCTGTGACTATAGCTGCTCTGTGCCTTGTTTGATTTTACACTGTCATGTCTAGACTGAAACATGTTTGAGATCCAGTTTTGACTCTTACCAACCTACAGGCGGGAGTTGTCTCTGGAAAGCAGTTAGTGTGTCAGAACTGACTTCGTGACCACATCTACAGTAGGCACAAAGCAAAGCATCATAGTGCAATTATACAATTGCAATTTGCCCTTAAGTCTTTCAGTCAGCAATTGTGCTGCCAGGATAGATAGGAAATGACTGTAAGGTACATATTTTCCTTTTGTGGGGTTGTCAAGAATTTTAACTGCTGAAATGTTTGTTGTCGGGATAGACCCTCGCTCCCATCTCCCATTTGTGGTTTTCTGCTAGGTTTGTTGAGATTCCCTAGGATGCCAATATGTAACTCCAAAGCTTTTGAATTCTTTTGAATTTTTGGAAAAGCTACCAAGTCAATTCTGAATAAAAAGCATAAGTACTGAAAAACTTTGGTATTTTCTAATTTATTTTTGCTTTTAATTGAGGTACAATATATGGAGACTGCTCCTGATTCCTTTGAGGACATTTTTAGCACATCAGCAAGGGGGTATAAAAATAACATAAAGATTTTTTTGAGGGATTTATTAAAACATGCAGGCTATTGTTCTGCATTGGAATTTTTTCCAGGTGGCAGTATCAGTGTTTCCCTCCTACAGAGAAATTTTCTGTGTAGTTAAGAGCAAATTATTCAAAATCATTTGTGCAAAACAGCCTCATTTGCTGCCAGAAATTACATGTATAGGGTTGCAGTTCCCACTGTAGTACTAAGGTAGCTGACCCTACACAAGCACTGGCTGTCTGACACTTGAGGAACAATCTGTTATAGGAAGTAACCAAAACGGTATTCAATCCTGCTGCATTTTGTGTTGTTGCCTGTTACGATCATCCTAGTCTTCTAAATTTGCAGGTCCTTTTGGCGTTAACCACGGTGTAGAGCTTCACTCCGATGTGATCGAATACGCGAAGCAGAAATTGGACTTCTTCATTAAAACAAGTGACAGCTTTGACAAGTAAGAATGTGGAATGCTCATTTGGATTCATGTTGTGCATTTGGCTTTAGTCATGGCAGTTCTTGCTCCCATGTGGCAGCTCTGGATTCAGGGTAATCTGTGGATTCTGGCTCCTTAGGCTTGCTGAGCTGCAGTGTGTGACCTTCTAAGCTGATGTGTATTGTGGGGGAGTTTCAGAAATTTTTGCAGTGTTTTTAGTAGCAGTACTGCTGTTGCAGAGCTTAGAGGAAGCTGAAGAAGGTTACTTATTTTAACATGCACTTGCAGGTAACAACTTGAAACTTGCAAATAACACTAATAGTTACATTTGTGATCTTCTGATAACCATGCATGCTCTCAGAATGTGAACTGATTTTTGCGGTGGCCTAATATGTTTTGCCTGAGAAGAAGAAAAATGGTGTTTTAAAATATGAAGGTAGTTTTATGATGATAAAGTTGGTACTAAAACTGCTTGGGAATTGATTTATGTTCTTCCTTAGAAGCTCCATTCTGCTGCTGTCACAAGTAATAACTTTCCAGCAAGATAACCATTGCCAATAGTAACCTCAGCAATAAAAGTTGTAGCTGTCATATTTTTGGATCCGTCTCACAGTTTGTTCAAATAGAGAAGTAAAGCATCTCTGGATACCTGATAGTTCTCTCGTGGGAGGAAGAAAATTAAAGTCATTACATGCTGGAATTTAAACTACTCAGCCTTGTGCTGTTACTGCTGTACTGGAAGGCTGCTGCTGAGAGGGCTGTATTTTCTTGATGTTGGCAGCAGGCTGAAAGTTTTCGGCATGGAAGGTGCTTGCACATAGATCACTGGGTTTTTTTCAGAGTCGCACTGGCTATTGTTTGAATAGATGTTTTAAGGAAGGCTTTTTCTCTCTCTCCAGGCAAATATAGTTATGGAGCAAAAGTGAGCTGAATTCAGACATCAACATGACTGGAAAATTGGCATTGCTGAGAGAAATGGCTGCTGAGTTGTGCTGTTAGAACACTGTGTGCAGGAACTGTTAGCTGGCTGCTCTGAATGCCTAGTAACACTTTGCAAAAGCAGAAAGCTTCAGGAAGTGTTTAGGAATAAATAGGTGCTATATTGAGCTGCCTCTCAAGATACCAGTAGAAGAATGGATATGCTGTGCAACTTGTATCAAAATCAGCCCTTAAATGTGGGGCTTAAATCTTATGCAGATTTGGAGCATGTAGGAAAACCAGACGCATCATAGAATCGTTCATTTATCTTCTAAACTGAATCAGAAATGCCATAGGCAAAAAATTATTTTTATGAAGGGTGAAATCACAGTTCTTTTGAAGCTAATGGCAAAACTTCCATTGGCTTCAGCAAAGCAGATTTCTGAAGCATCGGGTTATAGTTCCCCACAAAGTTTTAAAACCATTTAAAAGCTTTTGAAAATGTCAAAAAAAAACCCCAAAACCCTGGTGCAGTCCTTAAAAGTCTTTAACACTTGGAATTGCAGATCTAATATTTATATTTGTGTATTATAACTGAATCAGCATGAGGTGACTAAAAATAGCTTGTTCTGAAGGGTTATATGCAACTCAGGTATGAAATTATGCATCCTTATCCTTGGGAAATTTTCATCTGTGAATTCTCAGCTCATTGTTCTGTGGTATTGAGACTTCTAGCTGTGGTCTGTTCCAATAATGTCTAGAATATACGGACTTCAGACGAGAAATTCTGTGAAACTGGGTTGTTTGGTGGTTTGTTTTTTTCTTTTTCAAGTATTTTTCATGGTTTCATTTTTCCAGAATCATGAAAATTATTCATTTGATAAATTGTAATATTTTTGTATGATACGCATCTTCATTTTCAGATTTGAATTTTGTGAGCCATCTTTTGTTACTGGCAACTGTTTAGAGATCTCTCCGGACTGTACTCAGTATGACCGTGTTTACTGTGGTGCTGGAGTACAGAAGGAACACGAAGACTACATGAAGAACCTGTTGAAAGTTGGGGGAATTCTTGTCATGCCTCTAGAAGAGAAGGTTGAGTGCCTTTCTACCTATGTTTCTCTGTCATTTATTCTTGATTCTGGTCTGTATTTAGCCAATAGCTCTTCCTTTAGTTTGCCCTTCTTGTCGCAGATTGTAGAAAGCATGAAGTACACCAGTTTTACTGAGTGGAAACTGAACTCTGCACTCTTCATAATATTAAAAAAATTCATAGTTCTACCAGTCTTTCACATATTCTGATCTTTTGGTGTTAATTGCAAATTTACTTTCATGCTGCAGAAAAATGTCAGCAAGGCTTTGTTCAAGTTGTATAACCTAGTGTTCTACTTATGGTAAAATACAAAATTTTATGCCCTAACTGGCTTATGAAAGAGTGTTCAAGTTGTCCCTATTTGCAAGTGTCAACAGATTCTTTTAGTAAAAAGTGGGTAACTGCCCTGTGTGTGGATTAAGGTTGTAATTAAGATGATCTTTTTGATGTAAAGGTGTGCTGGTTTAATGGACTTGTATGGCTGAGGTGTAGGTGTCTGACCTTTTACCTGTCAGGGTGGTTGAGATGAGCAGAGTGCAGAGTTTCTTACCAGCGAAATGCTGTGCAATGAGTTAGTGCAGGACATTTGAGCTGGAACACAAATCCAGTGATTCCTTCAAGAGTGAATGTTCATCAGTGGCATGTTTTCTCAGTAATCAGACACAGCTGTTCTGGTTCAGAATCGAGGAAGAACTGGGAAAGCAAGGTGACCCAAACTTCAGTGCCCATACTCTGTTGCAACAGATAAAGTTACTTAGGGCTAATCCTGTAAGGAGGTCTCAGTTTTCTAAAAAAAAAAAAAAAAAAAAAAAAACAAAAAAAAAAAAACCACCCCAAAACAGTCTTTCTCCTTATTACCTAACTTTTACTATGTAGCTTCTAGTATTTCAACTGCTTGTCCAGGCAGAAAAGTTGTTTCTTCTTTTTTTTTTTTTTTTTTTGTTCAAAAATCTTACTGTAATTCACACAATGGACAATAATCTCCTTGTTTTGGTTTAGTTGACTAAGATAACTCGTACTGGTCCTTCTGCCTGGGAGACCAAGAAGATTCTTGCTGTTTCTTTTGCTCCTTTGATTCAGCCTAACCATGCAGATTCAGGAAAATCAAGGCTTGTTCACTTGCGTGAGTACAGACATTCTTGAGTTTGGGGGAGGTTTCTTTTGCTATTTGGCTATAAGCTGCACCTTGCTTCCTTGGATGTAACACCCCTACAAATCCTTTCAAGGAAAACTATTCCAACTGCTTCCTCCTTTGAACAGCCATCATCGAAGTCTTGTGTTCTTGTGTTGGATCCCAGTCTGTCTTTGAGAGGATCTACGGAGGCTTGGTGCAAGAATCAGAATTGCATAAAATAGATTCTAAATGCAAATGATTTCTTGTGAAATTGCGCCTAAACTTTGTGGAATGTTTGATCATTGTCTGTGCATGTGCAGACATCCGTTTCAGTCCTGATTTGTATACCATCATGGTTCTCAGGCATTTGCCATGGTTATGGAAAATGCACAAGCAGTGCCTGTGAACAAACTTTATACCTGCTCCAAGGCTCTCACTGCCTGGCAATTCAGAATTATCCTGAACCTGGAATGCTTGAGGGATAGAAGTTGTGCAATTTTTGGTTAGCTGTCTGAAATGCAGGTTGTATGCAGTGGCCTCAATCTTTAGATTAAGACTTCAGTGTAAGAGAGGCCTCTTAAGAACACATGAAGACAGAGATACTTTCATAAAGAGATTAGTTAGGCTTTGTTCTTATTCTGGAAAGGTGCCTCTGCATGACGAAAAGCAGCTCAGTAAGCAGTCCATACAGCGCTATAAAGTCCATGAAGTGTGTATTTCAGCATACTTTGTATGGTGGCTTTGTAGTGAGACCTGCATATATATTACATGTAATTTTTTTTCTGGTTCCTTCATTCAGGTCACAGGAATGCTTACTTATCAGTAGAAGACGAGGTTTTTTGTTTGTTTCAGTTTAAATTCATTTTAGTACATGGATGGGTGTGCATGAATACATTATTTTCTTTATGCTGCATGACTTGCGTGGTGCGCTTATGGGCTGGCAGCAAATAAGTGCAGAAGACAGAAGTCTTCCAAACCACTAATGTAGGAGGTATTCTAATACAATAATTTATTGTATGCTTTTATAATTATTTACTAAATGCTTTCCAGCCAGTCTTCACCCACTAAGTCTGAAGCAGTTTTTGAATAGTACTCATGTTTTATAAGTGAAAAACTTGGCAAAGCTGAAGTAACTTCACAATAGAAAAATCATTTTATGCAAGAGTTAAATAGACTTCAGGTCTAGTTATTTACAGTAGGAAGATACCTTTTTCGAAGTTATTAAACAGTCACAGTTTCAGTCACTAAGTTTGCGTTCTTATAATCTTTAAGATGTGTATCTTAAAATAATTGTGAGGACTTGACATCAAAATATGAAACTTCTTTCATCCCATTCTTTTTCTTCAGTTAATGGGAGAAATGCATAATTAAATTTTGTTTGGAAAGTTACAATACAGTTTATCTGAGTTGACAGGAGTTGAATAGAGCTGTTTTTGTAATCGGAGCATGGAATTCAAGTGGCCTGATTTAATTTGAGCAAATACAACTTTTCCTGTGAGTATTCTTGAGGGGAGTTTCTCCATATCTGTTCATGTTTTTTGTTTTGTTTTAGCCCCAGTGGCGGTTCGCAGCCTCCAGGATCTGGCTCGTATAGCCATCCGAGGAACCATTAAAAAAATTATACATCAAGAAACACTGAGCAAAAATGGAAATGGGCTGAAGAACCCCCCAAGATTTAAACGAAGACGTGTGCGCCGCCGTCGCATGGAAACTATTGTTTTCTTGGACAAAGAGGTCTTCGCTAGTCGTATCTCCAACCCATCAGATGATAACAACAACAGTGAGGATATCGAGGATGAGAGACGAGAAGAGGAAGAAACTAAACCCTCTGAACTAAAGCCAGATCCACCTGTAAACTTTTTGAGAGAAAAGGTCTTGAGTCTGCCTTTGCCTGATCCGTTGAAATATTACCTGCTTTATTACAGGGAAAAGTAATTTCCTTCTAGAAACTGGGAAGTAGGCGGAACATAAAGTACTACTTAGGGCTTGACAAATGTATACCACTTGCTTGCCTGCTAATATGACCACCCAAGGCAGTAGGCTAGCTGGGGAAGGTGGCTGCTGTATACTTAAACATTATAGCTTTTTGAGTTTCTTCTTTCTTCTCAGTTGTGTGCTATAGTTTTATCCTACAGCAGGGATTCCTTAGGAAGCAAGTTGGTGAAATGCTCAGCTGCTTATGGAAAGGAGGATTTAATTCCCTGAAACTAACTGCACAGAGATATTCTACAAATCTTATGGCTGCTCTACTGAATTGCAGTTTTTAAATAAGCAGTTCCCCAAAGACCTTTGCTGTCTGTGCTCTCTCCAACTAAACCTGCCATGTGTTTACCGTGGTATGTTTTTAATGGAGGATGAAGGTTGTTAGTAAAAACTGACCTGGCAAATCTTATTTCTTCCAGTGATCTGATAAAGCACAACTTTTACAGAAAGGAAAGGATTTTTAGCATCTGGCCCTGTGGCATCCAGGTTTTGAATGAGAAGGAAAACATCAGCTCCCCTTTGGTTGGTCTCAGTTTTGCTTATAAACTATATGTAACTTTTCAGTAAAAGGTAAAAATAATTACAGAATATTGGCTTTCTTAATGGGAAACACCTGTTCTAGTGAATTAGTCTAATAGAGATGCAAAGTTTGTTTTTTTGTTTTTTTGTTTTTTTTAAAGCGATGGAGGCAAGTGAAGAGTTGCAAAGCTGATGGGCTTTGACAGGATGCTAGGGGTAGTCAGGGTTGTGACTGTTGTCTCTGGAAATGTTTACAGAGTAATTCTGAATGGGAAAGAGGGTAGAGAGGAGATGCATAGCAGTGAGTTTGTGAAAACTGACTGTGAAAGCAGAATCTGTGGATTTTGCTGTTGTGTGAGAGAACTTAGGTCTGCTGGGCTGAACAGACTGAAGTGCAGAGCACTAACCTGAGCAGAGTGGCTTGTGTCCCAGTAATTCAGCCAAATGTTCCTTTTGTGGAGAGTGTGTAGAACCTGAAAACAGTCTAGAAAGCCAAATTCAGGCAGTTCTTAAGCATTCCTCTGTGTGTGCTCCTGCTGTAGTAAGGTGGCTGGAATACAACTTGTACACACACATATGGTAGGTGGAATGATGTTGATCGACTTTGTAGGTTATTTTATTCCTGCAACAATTAAGTAGATGTTTTAACAGGCTCATATAAAAGGATTTTGTGCTCTGCAGTTCTGTGGACGTGAACTCTAATTTTTATTCCCAAGTCTTCCTGTAATGGTGATGGAAGGAGATACCATGTTTAGAAGGGGAAGTTTACTAGGTTCAGACTGTTTGAAAAAATCTACCTAAACTAGTAAAGGCTGGAAAGAAACCCTTGAGCTTGTATTGATGTGAAATACTCCCAAAGCCGAGAGGAGTGAAAACCCCTTCTCAGTAGGTGATGAAGCTATGTTAAGGCATTGCCCCATTAGAAGCACTTAAGTTGGTATCACTTTGATATTGTTTTTTTGTACTATCTCCTCATTTTTGGAGGAATGAATGAATGAAGACTGTCTTGCCAAAAATATGCTGGGTTTTCGGTTAATGGTACTGAGTTGCACAATTTGTGTAAAGATAAATAGTGTTTCAAAGTTCTGTGCGGCTTTGAAAATAAGCGGTTAATTCTTGTACGTCTAAGCCTGAGGTGGAGAATTCTTCCTTGCTTAATAGGCTTTTTGTATATCTTTGAGAATATTATCTGATAATACAGTGTCATGTGGCCGCTGGCACATAACACAGTCATAGGCTGTGTTTTGCCCCTGGCTTCCTAAGTCTCCACTTCTGGTCTAAACGGTACCCCAAGCTATCTTGCTCCCTCAGATTTTTATTTCTTTATTTTAAATGGGGCAGTTCTGTGGCCACTGAGCTGATGGTTTCCTGTAAACAGACAAGTACCCATCTTGTAATTCTGGCAACTACAATGAATTTCTTTCTACAAATGGAAATTCTGAATTTGGTGATAAATGGAGGCTTAATAGAGTCTACATGTAATATTTCTCTGTGCTTCCCCAAAGGCTGTCGCTTCTGTAATTGTTAGGCATTTCTGCTTAATAGCTCTCAAACCAGGTATGTGCCTTTCTCTATTGTGGCACGATTTCATACCCCTGCATATAGTACAGGGCGCCTCCTACTTTTGGCTACCAGGTCATCCTTCAGTTTGTTAATTACGAAACTTTTAAAGAAGTTGCTTTAAAAATGACATTAAACTTCAGGTTTGCATTTGTAAACCTTGCTGAGATTCTGTTAAAGCTGTCCAGTTGAGGGAGAATTATCTTTAATTTATCCCTGTTTGATTTTACCCCCATACCACCCCTGGTTGTAAAAGATATTTTATCATATTTTTCACCAGATTTGCCTTTTTTATTACATTTGCTAGATTTTTGTAGCTTTCTATAAGATGCATAAAATACTGCTATTTTTCCTGGATAAGGTTGAATAAATAAATATATATACAGGAATTTTATGTTCTAGGTTGTCAAATTGTCCCCTTGTCCAAAAAACCACATATCCAAACAAACCCATAGTAGAAATATTATGTGTAATATAATTGTGAAATAGTATTGCTTATAGCCTGTAAATGAAGGGGAACTGTAAATACGTTTTCCCTGTGCACAAGCACTTGCACTGTAGTTTTGTGTGCATTTCTAATAGAGTAATTGTAGCATAACTGTTTTTGTATAGTCTGTAAGCTGTCTAGGAATTTTACCTGCTTGGACTGTTTCCTTTTGTGTTCTAATTGTCTTCAATTGTATGTGACTCCTTTTAGGTTTCAATACTGCAGCATATTTGTAAAAAGACTGAACTTCAATCTGCTTTAATCATTAATGTGTAAGTTGAAAAATCTGTGTGTAGAAACTATAGTTAAGTTGGCCTGAGGCATGCAAAAGTGTTACGCGATTTAAACTTTATTAATAAGTGTTTCTGTATCAATAAATTCAGCAAAGACTTTTTAGCCTTCTTAAAATGGCTTCGCATCATGTTGTGATTAGAATATTTTGAAGATAAGCACTCTTTCCATAATTGAAGGTTAAGACACTAGAGCGCTAGAAGAAGCACTTAATAATATGGTGCAGATGCATAGTTTTCAATGAACTCCTCAGAATATAATCTCTCAAAAGAAACCTGCCCAGCTGATGATTTCTAAACCTTTATGTAACTTAGTTGTGCAAGATGTATTTTGGAATTGGCACATACAGCACTAATCTACATTTAATATATCAGAATGGTTTAAGAGCGAATTCACTTATCTGGCTGTTAGATATATAGACAACAGATATCAAGAGGTCATTTATTTCATGTCTGTACTTCAAGGAATTGCCTAAACCAAACATGTCAGGAGTTTGTTTCATGCGTTCGGAACTGCAACTCCCCCCTTGTCTGCTGTGCTCTGTTTCAGTGCTTAGTTAATGGAGATTTTTAAGAGCTGGTGGTCAAGGCTTCCATTTCATTAGTATTGAGAATAGTATTTTGGTGTCAGCTGTAATAGAAACTGATCATAATAGCAAATACAGCTGTTGCTAATTAAATGTATCTGTTAACCTTTATTCCACAGGGTAATTACCTGGAGTCTGTGTTTCTTCCTGTCACCTGTGTGTATGATAGATGTCCTTTTACCAACTATAACATGAGACTAGTTCAGTGTTAATGTTTTCTTCGTGTGATGCTTGCTGAAAAAAAAAAAAAATAATCCTTTTCTGCTTTGCAAAGCTCTGGATGTGTCATACAAATGGTATCAAGTAAATTAAATTTGTCAGATAATGTTTATGTTCACTTCATAGTAAAATGTACAACATCACAGTTCCCTGGGAAGTGGTGATGAGCTCTTCAGGGGACCTACTGCAATGAAATCTTTCTGCTGGGGCAGAAGTGACAGTTAAAAATGAAGCAAAGAAGGGGGGAGAAGGGAGAAACCGCCACACCTGAAAACAAAAGCAAATTTCCTTGTGTTGTACCAGTGTAAAAAAAGTCTGTCCAGCAGAGGCTGGAAATGCTGAAGCATGGGACACAAGTGTTGACTTTTGTTCCTGTTGCTTAGTAGCTAACTTTTGGTTCTTGTTGGGAGCAGCACACTCCTTTTTAAACAATTCGTCATGTTGATGGAAAATAAGATAAATTAATGCAAGAGTAAGGGAACTGTGATTGCTAGTGTTTCGTAACAGCTCACAAATATCCCGTTTTGTCATGAAGGGGAGATAAGTGAGGTAGGAGAGGTACATTTTGAGTTCAAGTGAAGATCTGCTTCTAAGCGAATGTACAGGTTGCAGAACTTGCCATTTTGCACTCGGATTATTCCCTGTGGTATGGCCATTTAAATCTGCTGACTTGGCAAAAGATTCCGTTCCCACAGCGCGGGAGGCAAATACCCATCAATCCTTCCAGAAGCTGCCACCCGCCACACAGCCAGGCACTGAAATTAGATTCCAAAGCCAGTGCGTATAGGAACATAACTGATGCTTAGCCCAGCTCTCCTGTTAGCAATACAAATAGACCTGAGAGGGATTTACGTTGCAGAGGTTGGTTTAGAGCTCGGGGTTTGTGCGCTGAGATGCAATTGGAGGCAGAAAGCAAAAGCTTTGTATTTGTAAAGCGGCCAGATCTGCCAGGGAAGATGTTGACGGCTTTCCTAAATACTGAAGCATGAAGAGAGCAATTTTGTTTATTTTCCTGGAAATACTTCTTTACAGCACAGCTCCTAAGTAGCTGTGTTACCCTGTCCTAGCAGAGTTCAATGTATTTTAGAAAGAGATGATACGGGGAGCAATGGGGCTGGAAGAACATACGACTTAAGTCTTGAAGACTTTGATGACAGAACCTGCGTCGTCTTTTCTGATGCACATGAAGGACCCGCTTCTAATGCACTTAACTTCTCAAAAGGGAATTAAAAGCTGTCATTCACCCGGAGCAGTCTGTTCTCAGCTGCCAATTGTTAAATAAAGGCTGCAGCAGATAATTTTAGCCTTTTGCAACCTGTTTTCGGGTTGGGTGGCCACTAGAGGACACTCTGCTCAAAACCATGAGCTGGGTCCACACGGGGAGTGAGGAGGGGTTCAGCGAACTTGCTTAGATTTGGAAGTGGTGTGAGGGCAAACGACCAACAGATTGCCTGAGGACTAGATGCAGAAAACCTGCAGTATAGTGACCTTTTATGGCCGGGAACAAAATACAGCTTTTACCATCTGTGATGTGAAATTTGTAAGCAAAACCTTCAAACCCAACGCTCTGTCCCCAAATGCTCAAGTGACCAAGAATCTGAAGGGAGAAGAGAACCGGGGAGGTTTAAATGTCACTCTTGTTAGGAATTGTTTAGTCACGTTAATGACATTGTAGTTGTCCGGATAAAGCAGCCTGATGGAGGTTGGTGGGAACTTTCCTTTGATCTTCCAGGTAATGTGGAATGGTGCCATGTTTGCAATTCCTCAAGTACCTTTATATCCTAATAAGTGTTAATGCCTCACGCTCTTGCTAAACCCACACATTTAGGAGTAAAAACTTAAAACCTAAAGATAAGCTGTTTTCACTCTAAGGTGCTTTATAACAGTAAAAGGTGATTAATTCAACTGGAAACAGATCTTCCCTTTTCCATCTCAATTTTGTCATCCAATGTGTTTCCTACAGTTCAAGCTTAGTTGATTTCTTTCTTTCCCTCTTCACCCCTCAGTTGTTTTTAATTTTTCCAAAATCGTGACTTTTTCCAAATGACATCCCTGTAGAAAGAAATTATACTATCTAAAAGGTCTTTGATAACAATCAGCTTACATTCTGCGAAAGAAACTTTACAGAATGCATGTAATCAGGGCTTTTTTTGGTCTTTATTTGTAGTTTATTTATCTCTGTTAGTGATCTCCCTTTTAAAACCACTTATCTGTAGCATTCCGTGCTCCCATCAATGGTTGGAGAAGTATTTTTGCTGAATGTTCTAACTACATGTGATAAAAGACAGCCTCTATCCTGAAAGCCTTCCTGCCTGATACATTTGACAGGCTGTTAGATAAGATGCTGTCCTTAGTTTGCAGAGAGTGTGCTAAAGCAAAAATTTTGACATAAAAAGCTTGACCCTGAGCCATCTGTATCCTGGCTCAGCCCTGGAAGCACCGGGTCACTTTTCGGTCGTCATTGGTGAAGGTGTGTTCTGTAGGCTTACAGATAAATGCTGGAGGAGAAGGTGAGGAGTTAACTTGCTGTTCAAAATAAGAAACAAGACAAAAAAAATCCTGAATCAAAATTAAGAGTTTGTATTTCAGCACCCCAATTAAAGAGGGGTGGGAACAGTCTGGTCTTCAACGATGTACATAATGGCAGAGAGGGTGGGCGGTTGGACTGTCAAACTGCCTTAATTTAATTGCAAACACATGCTGATGAGTCCCCTCCTCCTGGACCTCAGGGCTGGGAAACTTTTTTTTTTTTTTTTTTTTTGTCAGCTCCCTGCAGTTCAGAATTGAGGCAAATACACTCCAGCAAACACCATGCTCATCAAATCCGCAGCTCTTCGAGGCTTTTTGTGTCTTCTCCTCTTACCCAGTTTCTCCTGCTCCTGTCCTAGTCGCTGCCTGTGCTTCAGGACTACAGTAAGATGCATGCATCTGATGCTGGAAACCATCCCCGATATCCCACCCCAGACAAACATACTGTGAGTAACCGTTTCATTTTACTGCCTTTCTTACCTGCTTGGTCTTTAGAAAGAGGAAAGAGCAAAATCAAGGCCAAAGGCATGCTTTTTATCATCCCCCTTTTTTTTTTTCCCTTCTGCGGAGTTGTCTGCGTCACAAAGTGTTTTATGCTTTTAAAGCGGGAAACAGAAGCTGCTTCTTTTAGCATCAGTTAATTGTTAACAGGATAATCAAGGGAACTGAAAAATTTAAGAGTAATGCCAGGGCGATCACCAGAAGACAGTTTTGGAGAATCAAAGGTCACAAATGTTAAATTGAGCTTATAGAAAGGTACACAGTTTACATTTGAGAAGATTTTGTATGTGGGTTTAGGGGGGGGAGAGGAAATCCTGCAGTTCAGGCTTTTGCCTCTCCAGAAAAAAAGAAAAAAACCACTTTGCTAATAAATACAACCCTGTTTCTTTCCTAGACGTTTAAGTACTGGTTTTCCAGTTTCTATCTGAAATATGCAAACCAAACCTAAGGCTGATTTGGAAAGCAGCAATTATGGCAACTCACAGATTCCTTGAGGAATAAAGTACCTGTTGGAGAGGGAGGTGTAGGCTGAGTCCATTCGAACAGAAAAAGTGGAGGAAAAGGGCACGTAACACTTAGAGACTCCTTTCTGATAGAGCCAGAAGAGCCCTTCCCTGGGATTCTGAAGTAGTTAATCTTATATTTAAAGGTGGCTTTAAGATGCAGTGGCAAAATACTTCCCTTTGTGCTACTCTTAGCCGATCCCTCAGTTTGAAAGACCTTTTTTGTAAATAGTGGGAAAGACCTGTCAAAAATTTATCTTTCTACTCTTTGCCCTTAATCTGCTGCCGATCGTAAAACTTTTTCAACACCAGTTGGAGAAGCTTTTCCCTGTCCCTGTAACAAACCAAATTTGGTCTCAGCCAGAACATCTATACCAGCATTTCTCCTGTAAACATCCCGCTAATATTGCTAATGCGTTTTCTCCGCCGGCAGCCGGAGGAACATGGTGTGGGCGGGATGCTGGCATTTTAATTGCTGCCATCCAGATCTGCTTTGGGGGATGGAAACCACAGAGGTTCTGGCGTTAGTGGCACAGGGGAAAATGTCTACACTTGCTGCGGCTGCCGGAGCTGTGCCCTTGGGGAAAGTGATTGCAGCCGGGCTACTCGGGAGTCACCCTGACATGGGGCAGGTCAGAATCCCGACTTGCTCTCTCCCTAGGCCAGCGATGGAGTGGTTACTCTGCAGTGTGAAACTCATCAGTACCGTACGGCATGGTGCAAACTGTCGGCGTAGTGGTTATCTGCTCTTAATTGCAGATGCTGACTCTCCAAATTGTCACTAAACTCCCCCCTCCCCCCCTCTTATTGCCCCCACATCTTGAAGTATTAAAATGTTTAACATCCCCTTATGCTGTTTGATTTTAGCAAAATAACTTGTTTCTCCTTGTTTAAACATAGATTTTACTGGAGGAAAAGTTTGTTTCGTTGGCTGAACTGGGATACTTCTGAGCTCAGTAAAGCTTGATTTCCGTTCTCTGTTTGAAACGAGACAACGTTTAGTGTCACACTGGGTAGCCTGAGTGGGTTTCCGGTAGAGATGCTTTGAATTTGGGAAATTTACTGTGGTCACCAACTTTTTGTCAGTACTGGAATGGTGGATTTCTAAATGCCCTCTGGCAATAGCCCCCTTCATTCTTTCTGTGCTGCAAGGGGAGAAACTGACCCTGCTCCATGGCTTGTCCTTGCAGCTTTGGTATCTTCCTATAATGGAAGTGGCATTTAGTTGTCTGTAAAACTCAATCTAGAAAGGTGACTACATTTTCCAGTGCAGTGTATACAGCCGCCCTAATTCCCTCTCCCCTGCTCTAACGAGTTTGCACGTACACTGCTTGTAAATGGTCTGTGTTTTGCCTGCTTCACCATTTGGAAAGCTGGTTTATTTAGTTTAACGTAATAGGCACAGCCTTGAATGGGAGACAGGGTTTTTAAACATTAGCTAAATGATACAGGCGTGACATATTCCAAAATTAGATGACTGCCTTTATAGGCCGGTATTTTTTTAAGGAGATTTATCTCGTTTATTCTAATGTTGCCTGCATAATTATAAGCAAAACCCATAGTGAAGAGCAGAGATCCCCATAGAGATAAAGACATACGAACTTAGTAAGTGTTCTCTGTTGGCAGATCATGTGCCTTTGTATGGTGTGCGGCAAGTCAAAATCCTGACTTTATGGCTATCCTGAAGATCTAATGTATGTAAATGCATTTGCCAGCCAGCATCCCATTGTATCTGGTATAAATAGCATTTGAATAATTAAGCTCTTTTTAATTGTGAAAGATCAAAGACTGCTTCTTAACCGAGCCCCTGACTACTCCAGCTGTTTGGTATGTTAATCTTTCTCCTGGGAGGACCCTTGTGTCAGAGTGAACATTGAGAATTATAGCAAGAATAGTCTTGATCATGGACTTATTCTGAGTAGAAAATGTGGGATTGTGATATTTTCCACATTTGCCCTTTGGTAGGAATAGGACCGAGTCTGTGACTGCGGATACAAACACCGATCCCAGGCTCCAGCTCGGTTCCCTCGCGGAACAGCTGCAGTTTCCAGATGGAGTTTGCTTTGAAGTTGGGAGTTTGGGACTTTCTGACCTCCATGACTCCATGCCACCCTCTCTCTAACAATCCTTGAAGAGTGGGGAAGTCTTCTAGCCGGCACACGCTGTGCTTCAACAAGCCCGGTTGGCAGATGGCCCCCTTGGGGCTGTAGCCAGCTGGCGTCACTTAGAGCAGCCCAGAGCCTTCTCCCAGCGATGCTGGGATTGGCATGGAACCAGTTCCAGGATTGATGAGCTGTTACTGGCTCCTCTTTGGTCGCCATTTCCCTCCTCCCTTCCCAGTCCCAGCTGGGTGCAGCTGAGGATCTGGCCCAATGTCTGGTTTTAGCGATAGCCTATTTATCTTTGGTAATGAAGTCTGTTCATTTTATCCCGAGCAGAGAATAGGATGGCAGGAACGGCTACACGTGTGCAGATAAGTCAGCTATTAAAATTCATGGTGTATAACTGCAAACGTATTTTGGCTGTTGTCTCTTCAACTGGAACATGATTATCCAGATGTGATCTGCTGGTTACCGCCGGGATTCAAGCAGTTCTTTCCGCCAGCAGCTCAAAGAAGGGAACAGCTGTGAAACATAGACTCAGAAAATTTCAATAGGTCTTTAACCTTCTAAGCCATTTGTTCTACAGTGTGACATTTAAAACAATAAACTTTGAAATGTGCGGGCACGAGTAGAAGAAGTCTATGGAAAGAAGCTCCCCTCTGGCTGGCAGCTAATGGATTGCAATCCAATTATCCATGGGTTGTTCTCCTTTCTGCATTATGCGTAGCACATAATGAATGAGCACTTCTAGAGCAGCATAGCTGAGGGCACAAGCAAAGGCGGCGCAGTATCTGGGATCTGAACGCATCGCTGGCATGAACTGAAGGTGACCCACTTGTTCACAGTCCTGGTTGCTAATTGGGCAGCGTGAGCATGGCCAGCCTGGCAAGTTTTGTTCCCCCATGTCGTCGTTGTGCTGCTGGTTTAGCGGCCGCTCGGGTCTTTTCTTCCTCCCGCAGGTCGCTGCGCCGCGGCAGGGAAGGCGGTAGGACAGGGTGTAGCTCTCCTGGTCTATCTTAAGGAGCGCAGTTTTGAGAAGGAACTTTATACATTCGTCGAGGAAAGGTTTACTGAGCAAATGAGTTCTTGGAAATGCTGCTCCCTTTGTGGTCTCTGTCGTGCGCTTTGGGTTGAAGAATGGATTACTCATTTCCTCTGCGTGTGATAGTCTTATACGCAGCCATTAAACGCGCACCCACGCATTCTGGATGTGCCAGGTGTGATCTCTTTCTGACTTCTTTCGCACGAGTGTTTAATCCTTATTAGACCTTTTAGAGGTGACGAAAGTCTTCTGTATATTCTGTTTATAGAAGTCCCTTCATCGGAAGGAAAACGGGGAGGGAAGGTATTTAAAACCTATTTTCCTTCCTGGAAACATTCCAGCTTCTTTTGATGAAAACATCCAAACTCCTGGGATTGTAGCTACCTCAAGTGTTTAGAAATCCTGCCTTCGCTGAACTTCACAGTGCTTCATCATCTGGTTCCCACTTGGGTATTTGCATTTTCCTTGACCTGACCTCACCACATCCTTCTCCCCGTAGGTGTACCAGGATTTTTTCCTGTGCTCTTTAAGGAGAAGACAGTATTTTTTTTTTGTGAAAGAGTGTGTGGGTATTCTGGGTAAAGACTTAAATGGTCATGCTGTTAAAAAAGAACAAAGCTGACACCTGCGCTACACCAGACTTGATATTAAAGAGTGCCCCAGCAGTTCGTTTAAGCCGGCATGGTGCTGCTGCTTCTTGAACTCGATGAAAGAGGTAAGTATGGCTTTAGGCTGGGAATTTTTCTTTTACTCCCTCCAGATCAGGGTCAGAACACACATCAGGAGGAGGAAAAGTTGTCGTCTTTTGATGTGGGGAATATCTTGAATAGATGGGGCAAAGGAAATACGCGTTGGGTTAAGAGAGTCCTGCTCCTCGCTGACGTGAATGCCTGAGAATAGACTTCGCTGGTTTGATTAGGATCAGACCCTAATCTCCATACCCGCTGCTAATACATAACAGCTCAAATTATCTCAGATTGATGAGGTTAAGAGTTTGCTGTGTAACCTCCCTATGTGTCCAGACACAAAAACTCTGTTTTGGAGGTATTCTTTGCTCCCGCCTTTACTGGCGAGAGCTAAAGGGATGCTCTGTGGCAGTTGATGAAATTATTTCACTGGGGATGAAGCACCACCAGACCCCTCCTGCCCTGGCACTGCCTTCGGGGCCAGGCTGTGAAGTGCAACGTTGACGCCAGCTTATGTGCACAGAGAAGGTGGGATCAAACCAGCTCGGTACGTACGTTGACTGCTGAATTACTGTCTTGCCCCAGCCGACGCAGAGGGACCCCTTTTGAAAACCTGACCCCTGTTTGTGGGAGCCGAAATCTTAAAAAGCTGGTTTCAGGAATGCCTGTGGTAATTTCTTAATTAAAATCTAGTGTGCCCGGCCCTAAAACTTGAAAATGTAAGCAGCGTGGCAGTGCAGCAGGGAACAGCAGCCTGTTCTGCAGCACGAGGCGCTCTGCATCTGCTTGCGCTTCGGTGTTTCATCCATGATCAGATAATCTGGTTAATTAGTGTTTCCATGCTGAACGTATTTTCCTTCTTCACTCCTCGAACAGTCAAATCTTGATGCCTTAAGCTGTTTCACCCCAAAATAGCCAGGACTTGGAAAAACCCCCAGCCCTGAGCCTCCCTGCGGTCTCCTCATCTGTCAAGCAGAGGTGGCAACGCTCAGCTGTCCATGTAGGGATTCGGAGATGAAGGCTGTCATTTATTAAAGCCATTTGGGGACTTGTGTGTGAGAGAGGGACATTCCTGGGTTGGGGAGCCGATGACAGTGAGTCTGGAAGACTTCATTTCCATCGCGGCGCGGCTGTTTTCCCTTCCTGCTGGGGCTGGAGCCGTTTGGCAGGACAGGGGGGAACCTGCAGAGCTCACTCCGATGTTCTGTAGATAAGTAAGAGAAACGATCATCTTCCTGATAAAAGTTCTGGCTCTTATATATGGGAAACTTGCCTTCAAAGTTACGTTTAGGATGTCTTCCACACCCTCCCTTCCCCCAGGAAACACTGGGAGGAAGCTCAATGTCTTATCTCTGTAAAACCACCTTTACTCCCTGCGTCTTCGTTGATAACGAGTGGGTGGCTGCCACTTACTCAACCAGTTGTGGGTGAAATGGTCCAGAACTGCCTGCATCCTTGCTGTGCGCAATGTTTTTGACACAAAAGATGCTTCAATGAAACAAACCCTGTAATTTCCATGGAACTGCAGTAAAATACCTCTTGTAGCTAATTATCTGCTTAGTTAACATAGTAATACATGATCTGTAAAAGGCTAAATAGATTAAATAGAAGTGGAAGTTTCTTGTAAAAGCCGTTGATTGCTTTGTATGCTAATCACTGTTAATTATTTAACACAAGGCTTTCAGGAATGATTTGTTCTGATAGCGGCTGAGAGGATCAGAAAGATTGAGGTGTCACTCTGTAAAGACCTGTTTCCCCATCCATTTGCAACTTCTGGCATTTTGAGAAGCCTCTGCAGTGGGGTTAAGAGTTTCCTGAGTCAGCAAAGGTGCGTTATTTCAACAGCAGATCCTAGATTATCCACGTAATCCAGCTCGGGTCCCTGTCAAAGCTATGGTGCTTTGGCACAAGGGTTTGGTGAGATGTTCTGCTGATCCAGTGGAGCCGGTATTGTCCGGCGGGATCAGTATGGCGTGATGCAGGAGAGCTGCTGCTCCAGGCCTCCAGGGATGTGAAGGTAGAAAAGGCTCTGGGATTCCTTAGCAGCAGCTATTCCCTTTGTTCCTCATGGAAAGGTATCTTGTCATCCCACACAGCCAGCCTGGAAAACGTGGGGGAGAGTTAAATCACAAGGGAATTTTTATTATTACTTTTTTAAACCTCCCCCATTTTGCAAATTCCAAGGTGGAAAGAAGCCGGCGGGAGTGAGGGAGCCCAGCTGCTGGTGCACGCAGCAGCTGGAACAGGCTGGCAAGGGAGAAGCTGTGTGGTGGGTTGCCATAAAATGCACCTTTGTTCGTGGAAAGAAACATAAAGTTCCCAGAGCGAATGCCCTGGGAACAGAGAGAAACAGGCATTTCTGAAACAGACCCTGGTCCTCATGGGTGACTTCAACCACGCTGACATCTGTTGTAAGGGTAACAGCCAGGCATAGGCAATCCAGGAGGTTCTTGGGTTGCATTGAGGACAGCTTCCTTCTCCAAGTGGTTGAGGAGCCAACGAGGAGAGGAACTATGCTGGACTGTGTTCTTACCAACAAGGAGGGGCTGGTAGACAGTGTCAAACTCAAGGGTAGCCTGGGCTGTAGTGACCATGAAATGGTCGAGTTTGAGATCCTCGAGGCAGCAAGGAAAGTATGCAGCAGGCTGACCACCCTGGACTGTGGGAGAGCTGACTTTGGCCTCTTGAAGAACTTGCTTGGTATGGTGCCATGAGATGAAGCGCTGGAGGGAAGAGGGGACCAAGAAAGTTGGTTAATATTCAAGGACCACCTCCTCCAAGTGCAGGAGCGATGCATCCCTACAAAGAGGAAGGCAGGCAGAAAAGCCATTAGGCCTGCATGGATGAATAAGGAGCTCCTGGACATGACCAAAAGGAAAAAGGAGGCCTATAGGGAGTGGAAACAGGGGCGGATAGCCTGGGAGGAATACAGAGGAATCATTCGAGCAGCCAGGGATCGGGTTAGACAAGCTAAAGCCCAGATAGAACTAAATCTGGCCAGGGACATCAAGACAAACAAAAAATCCTTCTTTAAGTATGTCAGCGAGAAAAGAAAGATTAGAGAAACTGTGGGCCCTCTCCAGAAGGAAACGCAAGAACCGGTTACCCGGGAGAGAGACAGAGCTGAGGTACTCAATGACTTTTTTGCCTCAGTCTTCACTGCCAAGGACTGCAGCCACACTGCCCATGACGCAGAATGCAAAGGTGAGGATTGGGAAAATGGAGAACCGCCCACTGTAAGTGAAGATCAAGTGGGAGACCACCTGAGGAACCTGAAGGTGCACAAGTCCATGGGACCTGATGAGATACATCCGCAAGTCCTGAGGAAACTGGCAGATGAAGTCGCTAAGGCACTAGCCATCATATTTGAGAAGTCGTGGTAGTCTGGCGAGGTTCCTGCCGACTGGAAAAGGGGTGACACGGGCAGTGTGGGTCGAGTGCACCCTCAGCAAGTTTGCCGATGATACCAAGCTGTTTGGTGAGGTAGACACGCTGGAGGGGAGGGATGCCATCCAGAGGGACCTGGACAGGCTGGAGAGGTGGGCCCAAGCCAACCTCATGCAGTTCAACAAGGCCAAGTGCAAGGTCCCACATCTGGGTTGGGGCAATCCCAAGCACAAATCCAGGCTGGGCGGGGAATGGCTGGAGAGCAGCCCTGAGGAGGACCTGGGGGTGCTGATTGACGAGAAGCTCACCATGAGCCAGCAGTGTGCAATCGCAGCCCAGAAGGCCAACTGCATCCTGGGCTGCATCAGAAGGAATGTGGCCAGCAGGGCGAGGGGGGGATTCTGCCCCTCTACTCCACTCTCGTCAGACCCCACCTGGAGTACTGCATCCAGCTCTGGAATCCCCAACATAAGAAGGACACGGACCTGCTGGAGCATGTCCAGAGGAGGGCCACAAGGATGATCCGAGGGCTGGAGCACCTCTCCTATGAGGAGAGGCTGAAAGAGTTGGGGCTGTTCAGCCTGGAGAAGAGAAGGCTCCAGGAAGATCTTGTTGCGGCCTTCCAGTACCTAAAGGGGGCCTACAGGAGAGCTAGGGAAGGACATTTTACTGGGGCATGTAGCGATAGGATGAGGGGGAATGGCTTTAAACTGGAAGAGGGCAGGTTCAGATTGAACGTTAGGAAGAAGTTTTTCACTGTGAGGGTGGTGCGGCACTGGCCCGGGTTGCCCAGAGAGGCTGTTGAGGCCCCATCCCTGGAGGTGTTCAAGGCCAGGCTGGACGTGGCCTTGGGCAACCTGGGCTGGGGGGAGGTGTCCCTGCCTATGGCAGGGGGGTTGGGACTTGATGTTCTTCAAGGTCTTTTCCAACCCAAACCATTCTATGATTCCATGTGAGAGGGGACAAACTCTGTAGGGAACGTTCTCAATCGAATACCCACACGCCAGGAATTTCCCAGTGCTGCCTGATGCGGCAGTTGTTACCGGCTAAGCTGCAGGCTAAGGCACGGTCTGGAGGAAAACACTATGGAGAAGCCTAAGGCAATTTGTTTAAATGCAGAGGTCAGGAGGAAGATGTGGGTTCCTCTGTGCCTCCCGGGGCTTTCTTTGCTGTGTGGGGACATCTCTGCAAGCTTTTTTTTCACTGCTTTCTTGGGTACAGGGAGCAAAATAGTCTAGTCCATCCTTCTGCCTCCAGGGCAGGATCCACACTACCTAAACCGTGTCTGTCTCACCTGCAGTCCACCTGAGTGTTTTATTAGCCTTGCTATTTAAGATATTTATAAAAAACCACCTGAATCTGCAGTTTTAGTCAGTGACTATTTGCCCTTTTCTATTTGGAGCAATGTTCTGACATAGTTATTGTATCTATGGCTGAATAAGCCATTTCGCTTCTTTTCATTGTCATGTTTTCTAAACTTCACATCATTCCCATTGCTTTCCTCTGGATTCTCTCCAGCTAATTCACATCACTTCTTGAAATGAATTGCTCACAGTAGACATGCACTGTTTCAGTTCCCTTTTTTTGGTCTGTGGGGAAAGCTGTTGCCTTTGCATGATGGAGAGCAAACTGGAGAGCGAGCTTTCCAAAGGAGTGCAAGAGAGCTGGGGTCCAGGGACTCATTTGAAGGTCTTATCTGGAATAGAAAACAGAAGAAAAATCAAGATATTTCATTAAAATAATAAGCTATGTTTTATTATATGCTCCTTGGGGATGGTGTAGGGGAAAAGTTCCTGCATGAAACCAGACGCCCGTTGCTCACTCAGCAGTGGGAACCATCAGGAGGCAGCTCTCCATCCGAGCGCTTCTCAGCAGCAGGAGCCCTACTGAGAGGTGGTTCAGCCAAGCGACAGCCATGAGACGCTGTTGGTGACACAGGGTGGCTCCTGCCAGGCTCTGCGGCCCAGGTTGGCTTCGTTGCTCTCGCAGGTGAAGGAACCCACCGCCTGGGAGGTCAGACTTGCTCAGGGAGCTCGAGACCAGGAGCAAACCTCCACAGCACTGATTCCAAGGAGTTGTTTTTGGCAAATGGTCTACAGTGAAAATGACCCTGGGAGAGGAGGAACTTGTGTTTTATTTTTCTGGGTTTTCACAGAATCCCAGACTGGTGAGGGTTGGAAGGGCCCTCTGGAGCCCCCCCAGTGCCACCCCCCACCAGAGCAGGGGCACCTCCAGCAGTGGCACAGGACACGTCCAGGCGGGTTTGGAATGGCTCCAGAGGGGGAGACTCCCCCCCTCTCTGGGCAGCTGTGCCAGTGCTCTGCCACCCGCACGGGAGAGAAGTCCCTCCTCGGGTGGAGATGGAACTGCCCATGGTCACGTTTGTGCCCGTTCCCTCTTGTCCTGTCACTGGGCACCACTGGAACAAGACTGTTCCCACCCCCCGGCACCCTCCCTTGAAGGATTTATCAGCATTGATAAGATCCCCCCTCAGTCTTCTCTTCTCCAGACTGAAAAGCCCCACGTCCCTCAGCCTTTCGAGGGTGTTTTCAGTCACCTGTGGTTTTGCTTTTTGTTTCAGCTGTGGAAGCCGTGCGCTTACGTGTGAATGCTGGTGGGGTGTGAAGGATTGCAGTTGTCTTCGTTCATTAAAACAGTCTGATGGTCGTGTCCCCCCCCCGCCCACCTGCAGCCTGTGACCCAAAGTGATATTTTACACTTCGCTGCCTGCATCCCGCTGCCTTCCATGAGCATCAACAGCTTCAGCCCTGACCCCTGTGTATTTCTTCCATTTGTTGGTTATGTTCCCTATTACCTGTAGCAGCTGCCTGGACTAATTACACAGCTCTTTACAGCCCCCCCGGGCAGGCAAAGTTGGTGTCTGTGCGTTACAGTGTATAAATCAAGTTTGCATTTCTTCACCTTTTTTCATGGTCCTGTCTTTCCTCATTTCCTTTTAATGAGGCCGTGGAGAATAGTCAGCGTGTCGTGCTATCACCTTTGCCAACGTTTAATTGTATTTGGCTTTACGGTGTCAACTGTGGCTGTGAAAAAATCCGTACAGATACCCTCAAATTCACATCATCGGGGAAGAGGGATATGTAACACCTTCCAACAAGAAAAGCAAGAAACACATATTTGAACCAATGCAAGTAAAGCCAAACGCACCCCAAAAATGTCAAAGGTAAAGTTACTGTTAAAAACGGCAATTCCAAAGGGTGATCCTTGGGGACTGCAGTTTGCAGTGGACAAACGGTGCTTGTAAATTACGATTCCAACACTTTTTTTTTTTTTTTGAAATATTGAAGCTGTGTTCCTTCCTGCCCTCTAACTCCTCCCTGTGCGGTACTTACCGCGAAGAAAGGGGAGAGGCCTCTCCCTGCACGAGTCTTCTCTTTCCTTTGTTCAGAGTTGAAAAGTGACAGATGGGAGAAAACACAACAGAAAAGATGACTTCCGCTGGCATGTGTTCTGTTGCATTCAGTGATAACCAAGGGGTAACAAGGCAGAGATTTAATATTTTGATGTAACTTGAGTTACGGAAAAATGCTGTGTATTTTCTGCCTAAAAAGTGAGAAAATTTAGTGGGAATTTTTTAACATAAAATAGCTAGTTTTGCAAACTGTTAAGCTAAAGAAACATTACATCTTAAGATAAAATCAGCTTTACTTACTCCATATCCTCTTCTCGAGTACTTGCTGAAGGATGTTTCAGCCCTCTCGGTTACTCACTGTCGGGTCGAGTTTACAGCTACCGGCAATGAATGCACCTCTTTCTAATCTTAATTTTATACAAACACTGATCTTGTTGACGTCTGTTTTCTAAAAAATAAGTGTTGAACTCGTAGCTGTTTGTAGAATTCTTGTTTTAAACTCTGCCTCCATATGCTCTGTAACTTACCACCAGAATGATGGGCAATTCAGCATATTTCTGTGGTTTTTTCCTCTTAAAGCAAATGCCCTTAAAAGGCTGCCTTAAACTGAGAAATAGCTGTGTATTCTCTAAATGTGTTAGATCAGGCAGTGTAGGAGAAAAAAAAAGCAACTTCATCGTTGTGCTTTGGATAGAAACTAGCAGCAAAAAACCGTTTGTCAGTCTTTCACGATACACTGGACTGTGGAAGGTTCCAAATCAATGCACATTCCCTATAGAAGTGTTTCTACTTGGTTAACCAGGTTAAACCACTTAGCTCTTATTTTATTATCTCATTAGCAATCAAAAATCCATGTTTTAGGGCTCCGCGTCGATGTAGTTACATGGACAGCCCTTGAAATTTGCCAGAATCCCCTGGACTCCACTAATTCTAATTGAAGTTGGCACAAATTTGAAATGCAGGCAGCGATAAGCTGTTCTGATTCTTGGAGCATTGCAGAGCAGCATGTGAAATGCTTATTATGTGAGGTTATTGGATCAGATTTAACCGTTTTAGGGAAAAGATAATTTTGCTAGGGAGCTAAAAAACGGGTCCACGTGATGATGTGCATTCCTCTACAAATCAGTAGGAGACGCAAATGTAATTGCACGTGAACTTGGGGTGTTGAGCAGCGGACCTGGTCCGGCGTTCATGGAGATGATCACTTGAGTCCTTTCAGTCTTTAGTTTTCTATGAAATTAAAATGAATTTTGTAAATGTAAGCTTGTCCTGGCTGTTGGCTGACTTTGCAGACAAGGGTAGACCCCAGCCATCGTCCCCACTCCTTCTCCACTCCCTGCTCTGGTCTTTGTCTCCATTTCTCCAGTTCATGTAGACCTGGTATGATGGACCCTCCCAGCAGCCCTCCTCCCTTCCTCCTGTGGATGATGCTGATTGCTAATGGCCTGTTCGTGTCACAAGTGCAATGATTGTATTTTCTGCTTTTAGAGATTTACGCTTCAACCACATCAAGGAGATACAACCTGGAGCCTTCAGAAGACTGAAGAACCTCAACACACTGTAAGTTCCACTCAATGATCTTGCGGTGAAGATATTAGTTTCTTACCTATGTTAGTACTATCCCCTGTAATGGCTTAGATATGACCTTGGTCTTTTAGTTATCTCAGCTAAGTTGTGCATATCCAACTAAAGCTTTAAAATTCTCTTTGTTTTACCCTGGGTCATGTTTCTTTCCCTTTTTAATTAAATGTGGATTTTACTAACTTCCATTTAGGCAATTAACATGTCTTTTTGAAGAAAAATTTAAAAATCACGATGCATACTGTCACTGCCTGAGGATGTTTCAGCAGGTATGACTTTAGAGTAGCCTGTAAAAGCAGTTCTGCCTGGGATCAAGATAGCAGAGGGATGCATTAAAATCATAGAATCATGGAACGGTTTGGGTTGGAAGGGACCTCGAAGATCATCTCGTTCCAACCACCCTGACTTGGGCAGGGACACCTCCCCCCAGCCCAGGTTGCTCCAAGCCCCGTCCAACCTGGCCTTGAACACCTCCAGGGATGGGGCAGCCACAGCTTCTCGGGGCGACCTGCGCCAGGGGCTCACCGCCCTCACAGGAAAGAATTTCTTCCTGATATCTAATCTAAATCTTCCCTCTTTCAGTTTAAAACCATTCCTCCTCATCCTATCACTCCTCTCCCTGATCAAGAGTCCCTCCCCAACTCTGCTGTAGCCCGTTTAGGGACTGGAAGGGACCATAAGGTCTCCCTGGAGCCTTCTCCAGGCTGAACAACCCCAACTCTCTCAGCCTGTCCTCACCGCAGAGGGGCTCCAGCCTTCGGGGCATCCCATATTTGTGGTCTTCACTGGACCTGCTCCAACAGGTCCATGTTCTTATATTTGGGGCTCCAGAGCTGGATGCAGTACTCCAGGTGGGGTCTCACAAGGGTAGAGTAGAGGGGCAGAATCACCTCCCTCTTCTTCCTTTCTATGTCCTCCTCAAATGCATAAACCTCATTAGTTGACTTCGAAGTGAGAGTGCATCCTTCCAAATGCCGTCTTGTCCCTATGCCTCGCCCTAGAATAAATGCCTACATTTACCCTACTGCAGATAGGAATGGACCTAGAAAGCAGTTCCTTGAGTCTTGCATCCCGGCCAGAGCAGGCATGTTCACAGCGGTGTGATAAACTTCTCCACTAACAAGTTTCTCACTCTGTTCAAAGGAAATAGTGGGAACCTTTGCTGCTTCTTGCCGCTGTAAGGCTGAGGGTTTGCAGATAGATATAAGTACATCTGCACCGTGTAGCCAAGAAGTTGAAAACAAACCAGCTCCCAAATGAGGAACAGAAGCTGTGTCGGCACAGCACTGTGCTGGATGTAATTGGCTTGTTGGGACTCTGATCTGATTATTTGAGCTCTAACACGGCACTAACAGCTATAAGATTTCCAGGTCCAAGCTTGAATCTCTCTGTGAGGCACAGCGGCTAGCTTGGGAACCTGCACTGCGCGACAGACGTCGGTATTTCCTGGGTTTGTACATTCATGGTCCCAAATGGGAAGAGAAAGTCCAGACATTTTTTTTCTGTCTGACCTGTAAAGATGACGGTGCTGAAAGAAGGAAGACCCGGGCAATAGGGTGTTCAGTCACTTGTAAGAACTTGTAGAAAGAGTGAGAAAACAGCAGGACTTTATCATCGAGACATGTTCACAGAATCCCGGAGTGGTGAGGGCTGGAAGGGCCCTCTGGTGCTCCCCCAGTGCCACCCCCCGCCAGAGCAGGGGCACCTCCAGCAGTGGCACAGGACACCTCCAGGCGGGTTTGGAATGGCTCCAGAGGGGGAGACTCCCCCCCTCTCTGGGCAGCTGTGCCAGTGCTCTGCCGCCCGCACGGGAGAGAAGTCCCTCCTCGGGTTGAGATGGAACTGCCCATGGTCATGTTTGTGCCCGTTCCCTCTTGTCCTGTCACTGGGCACCACTGAAGACAGACTGTTCCCATCCCCCCGGCACCCGCCCTTTAAGGATTTGTAAGCGTTGATGACATCCCCCCCTCAGTCTTCTCTTCTCCAGGCTAAAAAGCCCCACGTCCCTCAGCCTTTCCTTGTAAGAGAGATGCTCCAGTCCCTTCATCATTTTTGTAGCCCTTTGCTGGACCCTCTCCAGCATTTCCCTGTCCTTCTTGAACCGGGGAGCCCACAACTGCACACAATACTCCAGATGTGGTCTCACCAGGGCAATAGCTATCTTTAAAAAATCAACATTTGCAAAAGATTGTTCCACTGTGTGCGTGGGACTGGCCAGACCGTGACTGCAGGATGCTTCAAAGTAGCCTGGTCGCGTCCCAGGCCCCTGCTCACGGGACAGGTAGTCCTACTGGGACTGGTAGAAAACTTTATTGCCAATGATGCTGTTCATCCAGAGCACAAGAACAGCCTATGTTAATCTCTCAAACAGCACCACGTGGTACTTAATTACCAAAAACAATAGCGAGAAAGGATATTTTGGATGGATTTCTGTCATTTGAGATAGGGTCAGATAGAGTGATAAATGTGACTAAGATATCTAGAGAGAAAATAGAGTCTGAGTCCATAGGGCTTTACCTTATCACAAAGATTTGCTGAGGCATCTTGATCTCCAGACCTGCTCTTCCACCCCTGAAGCTCTCCTGAGTCGAGAAAACAAACCGTTCCAAATTATGTCATCTCTGTGTGATGCAGACAGATGTTTGGCAGGCAGCTCGGCAGGACCGCCAGGCCAGTTTCAGCCGAACCCTGGGGAAACTAAGGATGCTGGCAGGCCTTCACTTGGAGAGACGCTCCACCCAACCTGCAGAGCTTTGTAAGAGCTCCCAGTTCCTGCCCTGCCAGTGCCTTGGTCTGGGCAGTTCCCTGACATCTGCAAGACTTCTGCTTCTCTCTTTCTCACTCCTGCCGCTCTGCTTCAAGCTAGATATAGACACGCAGCCCGGCTGAGGTGGGAAGACCTGTCTATAATACCTGCTTATGCTCCATGAATTGGTCCAATTCTTTTTGCTTTCCGTCTCCACACCCACCTGGACAGGGACCTCAAGGACAGCAAGGCCATGAACAGATACTAAAGGGAATAGGCACAGATGTACTCCCTAACATCCCTAACCTCGTGGTTGTGGGTGCCGGGGCGGTAGGAGGAATATTTTGCACAGATGGTGGACAGGCCGTCCTGCTTTCCCTAAATACTGTCCCGCAGCCATCGTCAGAGCTGGAATACTCCATCAGCTGAAACACCGCTCTAACAAAATACTGCATTTTTATATTTGAATTCTGAAAATCAACTGGTTTTGCGAATGAAACCTTTCCATTTAGATAGTGCTTCGTATGCTTGGTTGGATTGGCGGGTTTGGCCAGCAAACAGGAAAAATCAGTTATTCTCACACTGGTAGTAGTTAACTCCCGTGGATGAGGAGCTTGATAGCTGAATGAAAGAATGTCAGACCTCGCATTCCTAAAGCAAATTTTTCTCCAGGAACTTTGGTTTGTCCAATTCCCACATTAAAACTGATAAGAGCTGAAGAATTTGGTGTTTTTTTCTTAGATGGTAAATTTTGCCTGAGGACTCATATAGGTCTTCAAGTGATAAAGAGAATAAATCCTTTAAAATCCCTGAGAGACTTGCTGGGAAAGTTGGGCCAGAATGTTTGAAGCAAGAGGTTTGGAGGAGAGCACGGCTCAGGTTCTGTATGCAGAGCTCTGAGCTTACGGCTTTCTGCCGTGGGACTTAAATAAATGTTCCTTAAGCAAACAAATGCTTTTAAAAGAGCCTTTTCCTACAGTGCTTTGGCCTGGCAGAGGAAGGGCAGCAGATTGTGGGGAAGCTTCTGTTCTGCACCTCCTTTTGGGCAGGATGGCTGCAGTATGTCCAAGTTTGACAGTTTATAAACCCCCCCTGAGAGGGAAACCTTTGCCGGCTGTGTTGGCCGCGGGGAGGTGGGCTGTGAGGCTGACACAAGAGGAGCCTGCCGGGAACGTCCAGTGGGGCTTTTTGACATTTCAAACCTTCCCCTGGCTCTCCTCTCTTCTTTTGTCTCCCTGGTGCGGGAGATTTGATAAATTACAGAGCACTACTTTCAAATTAAAACCAGGAGCGCTGTTTGTCTGTGGAAGAGATACAGTTGTGATATGTTTCTGGCTGGGAACTCCTGGTACAGCACCGCAGGTACCAAGCAGTTATCCTAAATGCTGCACCTCGGGGCTTGCTCATCGGCTGTCTGCAGTGTTGTGTGCATTGGAGAAGTCCTCTTGGGCTGAAGGTCTTGAAGTTGAAGGCTTCCTCATCCCTTCCTATTGCCTCATCTCAGTTCCCGTGCAGATGTTGGTGTCAGGGTCTCCTCTGCGTGTTTTTAAACCGTTAATATGTCCCTTGGTAAAAAAATAAATAAATAGGGTAGCGGGGAGAGGGAGAGGAAAAAACTCTAGTATGCCATCCACAAAATACCCGGAGCTCCTCAACAGATGTTTGGCTTGGGTTCGCCAACGCCAGCCCCATCGCTTAACCCAACATTAGCTCACTGCAGGTGGTGGACTGTGGAAGACAGCAAACACATCGCAAGCCCATGGTGAGGCAGAGCGTCTCATTGCTTTCCAGTTTTTGCTCCTTTAGGTCATCTTTGGATGGGGATGGATGATGACACCCCTGCATGATTGTCCCCTTAGGTGTTCCCACAAGAGGTCAGCCCCCTGCCACGTTGACCCAACTGGTCGATTGCTGTGTTTCGAAACCAAAGCCATCACAACCAAAGGGTCGCTGCTGCTTGAGTCTCTCCAGCATTGTCTACACAAATGTTCAGCGCTGGGATCAAATCACTGTTTCTTAACTTCCTCATTTCGTTCTGCTTGTGGCATGGGCACCCTAGAGAATAGGGACTCTGGAGACCACATCACGGTATGCGCTTCTGCTTGTGCCTTTGCCCTGTCAGTGTCCTTGCTCACATCCTATTCCTCTTTCTGCTGAGCTGAGAGCAAAAGGCACTTCTAGTGAGCGCTGCAGCTCTCCTTTAGATGCTGCTTTTAAAGGGTTTCAGGATGAACGGCAGGAGTAACGTGGAGGCTCTGTCTTGAACCCTCTGGTAGCTCTTGAGAGAACGTGTTTGTGCCAGCAAGGGGATGTCGGAGCCTGCTTGGATCTCAGAATGAAAGTTTCCCCCTCAAATATGGGAAATGGCTATTCCAGATCATTCTGTCAGCAAGGGAGAATGCATGGCTGAACATTAAACTCACTTTTTTGCCCCCTTTAAATACACTACGTGATGATTTCTATTAATGGTGAGAAGAAAAAAATAGCTGTTATGTCACAACGACTGTAGCATGTGGTTTGTCAAACGAAATGAGGAAAGAGTACGCGTTTTGAGTCTGAATTCTGTACTGTCACATCATTTAATACGTTCTTCAAAACAGAAAACGACTCATTTAATGCAACTTAAGCCTGTGTTTGGCAACCCGGAGCGAGGGTGGGGAAGGAGAAGGGAGGGGCGGTCTGAACATAAAACCTAAAGGAAACTGAATGTAAAATGTTCTCTTAGTGAATCTGGGCCAGATCTCATGGTGCTTGTATACCTCAAACCTCCCAGAGGAATTTTTCAGGAATAAAACCCCTATGTTTGAGTTCACCTCCTCATCTGGAGCCCAATTCGCCAGCTGGCACGAAGGGGAATGCCACATCATTTTGCTATCTTTTGATAAGCTCCAGGAAACGTACTTCTGATACTTTTAATTTAGCTTGTTTTGCTAAAGGGTATGCTTAAGACAGTCATCGATAATGATCTTTCCAGCTTCTGTCTGCCAGAGCGTTTATTCCCAGCAGATCTGGTTAGCAGGAGATCTTAGCATTCGGTCCTCTTTAACATTAGCAGGAATTGGGGCGGTTTGCTATTGATTGCAGCTGGGATCGATACCCAGGTCATGCCAGGGTTTTGCAGCCTTCTCTGCCTGGGTGAATTGCACGGGAGTCGAGAGCAGACAGCTGTGCACACGCCTTCTAAAGGCTTTCTAGGAGCCAGTTGTGCTGTCTTGTCTATGGTTTTCTCTGAAAGCAGCATTTTGGAATATGTGGCCCATGGTGGACTTCATAAATTATCTCACTTTTGAGTTTTTTCCAGAACATATCCTTCTATTACAACGGGGAATCCTGAGACAGGAAACAGAGATGGCTTCTTCCATACGCTTTTTAACCTTTAATGGCGCAATGAAGAAATTTTTAAGGATCAGACGATGAGATAAGAGTCCTGCGTACTGCATGCCATCTGAACTTCCAGAATTTGTCTTACCTGGCTTGGATCACTGATTACAGCCCCTTGAACTGTCCTAAATAGCAAAGAAAAAAAAAAAAACAAACCAAAACTAGACTAGGTTAATGCTTTTAAATAGCACCAAAATGCAGTCAGACAACACATTGCAATTTGAAATCCCCTCTGGACTTCAGTCCTGGTCTGAACTCATTGCGTTAAAGATAAAGGGTCAGTGAAGGAGCCCAGACCATCGCGGTGCTGCTGGTGCCACCCTGCCTCCAGGACCTGCTCACCTGGCCGTTGTCTAGTGGCCCCTTGTGAAACGGGCGGCCGATGCCCGTTGCGTGGCCGGGCACAGGCGCTCACATCCATGGGAATGACATCAGAGCTGGCACCCGTCTATCAGCCCATCCAGCATCCTCAGAAGTAGAGCCAAGGATCAGATAAGAGAGAACAAGCTGCCTTCATCCTCCTCTGGCTGAAGATGAAAGCGCCCTGAGAGAGGGCAGGGAAGGGAGCGCGCACGGTTGGTGCCTGTGTTGTCTTTGTCCTGTGGGTAAATAGACAAAAGCCCTCTCCGGCGCTGCTCTCAAGCAGTTATTTCCAGTCCTTGGGTGTTCAGTCATCAAATAAACCTTTGGGTTGGTGTTCAGGGGCTGTATTTCCACTCAGCGTATCTGGCTGTCAAAGCAGGACCGTGTGTTCCAAGGACTTGACATCATTTTTGCATCCTTATGAGTGAAATCGGGTTGTTTAACCTCAGCCGTGTGTATTGAGCCATTGCTTCCAGCTGTGCAGAAACTTTCCAGCAACTTTCTGCCTTAACCTCTTCGGACTGCTTGTCCACAGCCCTGGCAGTGAGCAGATTGGCAGTGGCAGCCGCATCCCTGGTGGCAGGGTGGATAGTCAAAAAAGGATGGTCAAATCGAGGGTAGGGAGATTTTTCTCAAACCCTTATTGTTCTGACTTCCAAAGGTTTCTTTGCACTCGAGTTTCTTACGTGCTTTTTGGACCCTTAATGTAATACTCCGCCTGAGAACAAGGTGGTGGAACAGTGGTGTGACTCAGGTCCCTGGCAGTAACGTGTGAAGCTGCCATAATATGTTTCTGGCACCTTTTATCTTTGCATCCCTAAGGCAGTTGATTTTATCTTCACCTTCTTTTCCCACACATTTTCTTCCATTTTTCCCCATCTCTTTGTCTTTTGTCTCCATCCTTTACCCACACAAACTGTTCTTCCCAGGAAGGGACCTTTTCTCGTAGTGCCAGAGGTTGGCTCATGCACTGCCTATCCTATTTTCTCCAGCAAAGTGGGATAAAAGATTGGGCTGTACCACTGGGAAAGTGCTGAACTGTCTTCTCACCTGCTGTCTGGTGGCAGATCATTTCTGAGGAGCGTGGCTATCACGAAAAGGAGCTTTTAAAATAGAAAGTGCACGTCCAGTGCACGTGTTAAATTTGGCTCAACGTTGTACGGTCTGGCTGCTTGCAGAGGGAATAGCAGTTTTCCCTACAACACTAGAAAAACAAATCTTTGCAGTATAGGGTCACTGCTCTCCCCTCTATCCACATCTCCATTTAGGAATTTTAAAACTGATTGTAGCCGGTGAAATCCTCGCTCTGAGCTATTGGGCTGTAAGCTCCACCAGCTCTGCGGCCGCAGCGAGGTTTGCCAGATGTGAACATCAGTGGGACACCTCGGTGAAAGACCCACAGGAGTGTGGTTGGGCAGCCACGGCGAATAGTTAAACATCGTCTTATTAAAGAGCTATTTATAAGTGATTTATTTCGTTTTCTCGGTGTTGGGCTTGGCAGTGGTTTCAGAAGAGGTTTTTATAGTGTTGGGCTGCGTGGTTACCGCCGTTGCACACAGCCTGGTTGTTACAAGGTTGAGCTGTGTTTCTGGTCATTGGCACTGCTCAGCATTTGCAGGCACAGTCATGGCAACTGCATATACAAGCCGGAGGTTGCTTGCCAACGCGATGCTGTCCATAGGTTTTGTATTAAAATCTGGCACAAGGCTCTCCAGATCGAAAGAGGCCGTCTCTGAATAGCCTCACGAGTCAGATCTGTATTTATTTGGTTTTCCTTTGCACATATTTGTATACAAAGCGGTCAGAAGAAAGCATTACCCTTTTATAACTCCACTGTCAACTGGTATTTTAAACTGCATTTGTACACTTAAAAACTGGCTCTGCGTGCCCCTGCTCACACGTTGTTGAACACAACCAAGCACCTTCAAAAGCCGCCGCAGTTGTACAAGAGTGGCAGCAGTGATTTAATTTCTCCCTCCCCTCCGCTTCCTTCTGCACGTCTCCTTTCCCCTCATCCCTTTCCTGGCCAAAATTGTAACTTTGGGGTGAAAACCACTGTGGCAAAAGGTAAAGAAAAGTCTTTGACATTGTACATATTGGAAGCATTTGGCACCTCTGGGCAAGAAGTCTTCTCATGGACTTAGCTAGTGTGAGTATCCCAACTTTGATCTGCTAACCCCTTTAAATCTTAAACTCTGTGAAACATGGGCTCAGGATTTTTCAGTGGGCATCCAGGAACAGAAATGCCACAAAGTCTCACACGTGCTGCATTAACGGGCTGGTTTTTTGTTTCTCAATTTGAACAGGCTGCTGAACAACAATCAAATAAAACAAATTGTGAGGAGATCCTTTGAAGATCTGGAGAACCTGAAATACCTGTGAGTTGGTAGCTCAGTAGTTTCTTAACCGCTTTGAAATTTAACAACCCACTTTTAATGTTTGCCCATCAAGGATGTATTTTCTGCGCTCAGAATTTCTGGATGTTAATGTCACAGCTATGACACATTGCCCCTGAATCCACTCAGCAAGCTCTGCTTTGGGTTGAGGTTCATAGCTCTTTCCCGCGTCTCTTCAAACCACAACTGCCGATCGGTTAGCCTAATGCTTTTTTCTTTCTCTCCTTTTGAAAGCTACCTTTATAAAAATGAAATTCAGAGCATCCAGCAACATGCCTTCCACGGGCTCCGTTCTCTGGAACAGCTGTAAGTACAAACGCGCCTTGTTTGTTGCTGAATGGGATGTGCATAAGAGCTGATTTATTGGCTCCTCTAACCCAAGCGCTGTGTTTCCAGTAGTGGAGAGTGCCAAACACTTAACCTGGAGGACGATGAGGCTTCTACTGTTTTATCGTCCAGCTTTGCAAGGCTACGCTAGCTTCATCTGAAAACAGCTGGTCCCAGTACTGGTCTTGGTTAGTTAACACTGAGGTCTCTTCCTACTGACGTCCCATATGTTTTCTCCTGACTCTAAACCTCTGGAACGTAGGAAAAGCCCAGCTGCACTTCTGTTTCCCTTTACATCCAAGGACCTTACGACGGGAGGAGGCAGGGGTCTGTAGGGTGGCTTGAAGCCGCAGGCAGCTGGCCTGCTGTGTTTATGTCTGCTGGGACTCCCGGAGCAGCGAGTAGGATCTGGCCCTTCGCTCGAAATGAGGTGCTGGTCGAGTTTCCCTCTTACCCAAACCTCTGCGGAAAACGAATGGATGAAGTGCAAGCTGAGAGCTGGGGCAGCGGGGTATCGGTGGGAACGATGGTGGTGCTCGCATGCTGTAAAGCATCTGGAAACTGCAACGGGGGGAAGACGGTGGATCCAAACAAAGTAATGACCTTCCCTCCAAGCTGCATGGCACTCTGGGATGAAAGGGGCCTCACATGTTCCCTGGCAGCTGGAGCCCATCACAGTGACACTCTAGCAGTCCTTATTTGCTCCCCTTCTGTGTGTTGCAAATCTGTGCTGTTTATTCAGTCAAAGGAGTTTGGGGTATTTTGGCTCTTAGTGCTCCACGCTCAAGGTGAAACGGGAAGACTGAGGTCTGACTCTCCTATAGTGTCTTGCTAAACTGGGATTAGATTTTTCATGCCGGGGTCGTGATATGTTATGTACATGTGTGTAAATACATGTGTACATATGGAGGGAGTGTGAGCATGGATGTTTGAAGCAGAGGAATTATTTGCATGGCTGGAAAACAGGGACCAAAGGCGAAACCATTCTAATTCGTGGATTGTGCCAAATGACAGTGTTTATAGGGCTGGAATGTAACGCAGGATTTTGCTGTAAAAGGGATAGGATTCAGCTTGTTCGCCAGGCTGACAGCAGAGGCAGACAGAGTATAACGGGAAGTTTCAGGCAAGCTTAATAATAGGTGTGCTACCAGCCTTGTGTACAAGATGGTTTTTCATCAGCCAGCTCAGCAAGGATGCCTGCGAGGAAACATAGGAAGCAGATACCGGCTCAGCTTTGCTTAGAGAGGAGATGATGCTGGCCACAGTGATATTTTTCAATAAGCATTCCAGACTTGATGTCACCAATAAAAAAAAAAAAAAAAACCAACAAAACCAACAAACAACCCGCCGAAAGTCCCATCTGTTTTCAATCTCAGGCAGGCATGATTCCAAAAGAATTAGCTTTGCTCAAATCCTACCCCGTTTCCCTGTACCCCACAAGCCAGCTTTTCAAGAAAAACTGTAACCCGATTGATGGATGGTATCAGATGCTTTCCTCAAGGTCCAAAGCAATGACAGCAGACATCTGAGACTTATTAAAACATGTACATCTCTCCCCGCTGTTGCCCTCCCCTGCCGAATCTGAGTCACCGTCTCTCGGTTTGCGCTCTGATAGTGGAGCATTTATCATGAATCCTTCCATTACAAATCAAACAGCCATGTGGCGGCTTAGGCGATTCATTCTCAATGCAGTCAGCTACAATAGCAGAACGAGTATTTGTAGATCCGTGATTAATCAGTGTCCGCTGTGAAATTTATGCCTCTGTAAAATAAGGGGGAAGAGTTTAGGCAACTCTGAAACCGTATTGAAACGCATCTAAAGGTCCGGAACACGCCAGTTTTGCCGGTGAATGTCACAGCTAATGGGAACGGGGAGTCTCGGGTATCGTGGCGTGCTGTTCTGCAGACCCCAGGTTTTCTTTGCGGATGGCAAGGGGTGACCTGGGGCAATGCAGAAGGTCCCCCAGGCCCCTGGAACAGCAGGTCACGCTTGAGGTTTTAGTGGAACGAAAAACATTAACCTGTATTAGCAAGAACTGGGCTGTTCACATTGATGTGCCATTTAGATCCAAGTGTTCCAGCTCACTGCACCATCTCTGTCTTTGGAGACTCTGCGTTCCCTCTGCAGAAGCAGGACGCCCCAATGGTGGCCATTTCTGCTCTTGCTGGGTGGCTGCATGTGCTGGGAGCGCCTGTTAGAATCACAGGCGAACGCAGGCTGGAAGACACCTTTGGATGTCTCCAGGCCAACCTTCAGCAATGAGCAGGACCAATTTGCAAGTTTTTATCAGGTTGTTCAGGGCCTTTTTCTACAAATTAATTCTCAGCAAACTCATGATCCCGCTCAGAAATGCTGCAGTTCTGAGGTTGGGAACAAGTGCCCTGTAGTAAGGCTGTTTCTTCCTTTCTTCCTCCCCAACGATCCAAGGAGGTGTTGGGGAACGCCGAGGCACTGGGGGATCCCGTACGGTGGTCAGACGGGAGCAGCTGCTGCTGGGTCTCCGTGGGCAGCGGTTGCATCCTGACCCTTAACACTGCAACAGGGAATCCACAAGGATGGTGGTGGTCTTGGGCTTCAGGGAAGAGCAAATCTGTCCTCCTCTCTGTGTGTGTTTTTATTAAGAGAGAGAGTAAGTAATTGACGGGATAGGGAGAAAACAGTGTTGGCTACTGTGTTTGCACGCGGAAAGGGGAGAGGCTAAAGTGGATGCTGCCTTCTCCACGTCTGCCCTGAGATGTGTGGTGGGTATGGGTGGGTGTTGGTGGATTGATCCGAAAAGATCTTCTTCTGGCCTTCAAATTGCAATCTGTAAGCCTGCCCTTTGTGATTTTCTGTGTGACAGCTACCTGCATTTCAACAACCTGGAAAGTCTGGAGCTGGAGACTTTCAGTGACCTGCCTAAACTTGAAAGGCTGTAAGTAAAGATGGGCCCGTTCTTGTGGGTAAGGGGGTGAGGAGAAGGGGAAAAACCCTTCGGTTTGTGTAACCGTTTTGGTAGCATGAAGTGTGATCTTCCAAATAGAGAGGAATGCAAGAAGCAGCTTCCTTGAAGAAGGAGATTTTACGTACTTGCCAAGTAGAAGGGTTACTGAGAATACGAAGGGAATTTCCCGTCTTGTGTTATGTTCACGTTTCCACCTAAGTAGGGGCAAATCTGCAGAAAGCCCTACAGTTGGCCAAGCTAATTACTCTGACCATAAGGTCAACATTAGTCACTGTTGGGCAGTGTGTACAAAAAAAGGGGGTGGAAAAGAAATGAAGTCAGAAGAGAGTCTAACAAGAAAAACACGCATCCCTCTTGAAAGCAGTTGGAAAACAAAGTCCTGTGTCTCCCGCTCCCCGGGATTGCTCCTAACAGTAGTGTAGCCACTAGGACAAAAGTTCACATGGTGGTTCCCACTCCATGGTGAAACCAACAGACCCTTCTGCGCTGCATGGAAATGTGTCTTATGTCCATACACGATCGGAAAATAAAATCAAGGGATCCAAACGCCATTAGGAAAATTCAGACCTGGATCAGTACACTACGGCTGATCTCAGTCTCTGTATTTGATCCAACAAAAATTCTGGATTTAAATTTTAGAGGAAGGTTTGTCAGCATCCAACTAGGCTGAACTCGCGCGTACACGTGTGTACGCAGACACTTGCACGCAAGCTGGACTCCTCTTGTGTTTCTTTCCTGCCCCACCATCCACTAAAATTGCTTCCTATCTTTTGTCAATGGTCTCTTATGAGTTTTAGATGTAACCGACTTAACTAAATTTCCCTCTCCATAATGGGAATGGAGAGTTAATTATCCCATCGTGGTCCCCGCTGATGCATTTTAGTGCAATCAGGGTTTTTTTCTAAGAACTGGGGAGTCTTATCTGTGCGCTAAGACTCTGGAAGTGAGAATTTGCCTCAGCTTTGTTCAAGGATAAGCCCAGTTTAGGCTGTTGTTGTCTGAATTAGATTTACTCATGGATTTGGCTTAATAAGTACATTTAGTCTAGGGCATGAGTTGTCTAGTGGCTTCTGCTGGAGCTTTGCTTCAATGGCCGCTCTTGTAAAATCGCCGTATCTTCTGCAGGGGGGAAAAGAAAAGGTCCCTTCCAAACTGGGGGAGACCCAAGCACAGAGAACGTAGGGTGGGCCCAGTCTGTGGGGATTTCGTGCCCTTTCTCCTCCCTTTTCAGACCATGAAGCAGATATTAACTTTAAGGTTCCAGTTTAAACCTGTGACATCACATTTTGAGTCACCGTTTCCAGTCCACACCCGCTCTCCGCTTTGGTGTATTGCACTGCACTTGCAGATGAATGAAATCCCTACAGCTCGTGGAAACAAACACAGTAAATTTCAAAATTAAGCTCCATTTTGATGAGCAGACTTTGTATTTAAACTGAGTTTTGACCCGGGATGTTATCATCTGCGTGGTGCAAATACTGAATAATGTTTTGGCACGGGTTCTGCCGTTGCAGATTCTTGCACAACAACAAGATTTCCAGGATTCATCCAGGGACATTCTCTCAACTGGAATCCCTCAAACGGCTGTAAGTAAAAAACATTGTCTGCAAAGAGCAATTGTTTATCTTTGATCGGATGGTCAGGACCCGAGGAAAAATGTGCCTGGTTGGCAAAGCTTTTAGTTGTTGCACTTCTAAGGCCGCTGCTAAGTTTATAAAACAGTTTTGATTGGACATGAGAGCTCATTTAACCGGTTAGTGGTTTCTTCATGCTAAGTGTCTAATTATAATCTAACTATAATCTTCTTACAGCTCAATAATGCCACAGGAATGAACATTCCTGGAAAGTCCTCACAACCCTCTGCTGTCCTACACAGTTTGAACCCATAAAACATCCTTCAGAAATGGAGGAAGTCCCGAGTCGCAGATGTGATCATGTCTTCAGATCAGTATCTAACAAGGAAGGAAAAAACAGAGTCATAAAAGAAAAGGCTTTTTTTCTAGAGAATGAAAGCCCTCAGAGGGGTGCCGAGGTGCGCGATTCTCATCCCATGCCGGAATGGGCTGGTGTGTCATTCCCACATAACCTGGCTGTCTCTACAGCTTACTTTTTGCTTGCTTAAACCCCCCCAGGGCTTTGCTTTGTTTGTCTTTTATGATCTCTGGAAATAAGTTCTATGACGTGTTTTGGGGGAAAAAGCAAAAACTCAAGAATTTTGGTGTTCTGCCATCATTTTAAATGGCAAGAAAATAATGTGTTTCTCAGTGCAGCCCTCTGTGATTTCTGCAAGCAGGTAAAGTTCTTCACTTTTCTTTAACAGGGAATAACTTGTGAAATGTTGTCCGTACCGTACATGCCAGAGAAAAAGGTGGGGTGTCTATAAAACACTCTGTCGTGGCTTTGTGTGAAATCTCACATTCTCAAATGTTTGTCCCTGGAAACATCAGACCTTTCTTCCACGTTTGGTTGTTTGTTTTTTTTTTTTTGCAATGGCCCTGACCCATCTACTGTAAGACTGTCAGTGGGGAAGGAGGCATCAACTAATCCCCCTATAATCTTTATTTATCTTTATGCATCGCACTGCACATAGGAATGAGGTCAGTGGAGGGAAAAGCACGGGTGCACTGGGAGGTCACCAGTGCTCCATTTGGTGTGGTTCAGGCCTATGTTGCAGTAATAAAAGTTCTTATAGTTGTGCAGGAATGCTTCAACCTCTAACAGCTGGTCACAGAAAGAGGTTGATACAGTGCACACTAAAATCAAGGGAGAGTTTTTTTGAGCTAAAAGAGCGTGGAAAGCTCTAACGGAGGTGGTGTTATCTGCTGCTCTCACAGAATTTGGTAAAGGTTGAAATCTCCATCCTGGGGGAAATACCAATATTTTGGTGTCCTCTCTGTGCCTCAAATTACGCCAAAACTGCGTAATCCAGTTTAACAGAATAATTTTCATTTGAAACTGGGATGGCTGATGGGTAACGTTAGTTTTTCGATGAAATCCTTCTGACTTGGTTGAGCATCCTGTATAAACATCGTGGGAATGAAACATCTCATATTTTCATTTGGGATATAATCAAAAGCAGGGAAGAACAACCAGCTGGTCCTTCACTCTGGAGGACTGTTCCCCTCCAGTGTCCGGGAGAAGGAGGCAGCCGTCAGGGGCTGGGAAATGAACTGCCTTTTCCTCGGTCTTGCAGGCGGCTGGACTCCAACGCCTTGCTTTGCGACTGCGACTTGATGTGGCTGGCTGAGCTGCTGAAGAAATACGCTGAGCAGGGCAGTATCCAGACAGCCGCCACCTGCGAGGCTCCGCGGGAGCTGCACGGCCGCTCCATCGTCACCTTGACCGCCCAGGAGTTTAACTGTGGTGAGCGCGGTCAAACCCCTCCACCGGCCACCCTCAGCCCGTGGAGTTGGGTTCTGGTCTGGGAAGCGCTTCTTCCACCCCTTTCCTTCCCTCTTCCCTGTCCTGGCATCCTGCTTTCTCCCTCTTACTGCTGAAAGGGGGGGGTCACGCGAGTTATCAGGATCACGCAGAGAAAGCTGACGGTCACGTGGGGGTTGAAAGCAGCTCTGTTTCGGCTGGCAGGTGACGTCTTGGTTTTTAGATAGAGTAGGGCCAGTAAAGGACCTGCTGGGGTCAGGGGTTAAACCAGCAACCAGAAGAAATGTCCCGTGCTGGGCTGAACAGAAGGGGAGAGCTGCAGTGGCTGGAAACGCAACGGGAAACCTCAGCAAACTCTTAGTGGATACGTAGCCGAAGGCTTTGTTTGACTGCGGTAAGGTATGGCGTTTGTTAAGCTGTTATTCTTTACATTTAGATAATTTCTCGCTGAAAAAATGCCATTTTCAAATCAGAGGTCTTGTTCTGTAAAATCCTGAAGTTAAATATTTCCTGTAGAAAAAGACAAAACTCTGACTTTTAGGTGCAGGCATCAGGGGAGGGTGGCACAAGCGCTGGCTGTGGCTCCCTGACACTCCACTGCCGGGGAGTCAGTTTGAGATATTCCCGCTCGCCCGGGCCAGCTCTGAGCATCCCTCCTGGATGCGCCAGTCCAGCTGCGTGCGTGGCGGTGCTGCGAGCCAGATGTGTGAGATCAGTTGGATTTTGAAGAACCCCCCCTGGAATTCTGCCTTTTCTCCTGTGATCTTATTTTTTTAAAACAAATCTTGACCATTTCACGGGTCCGTTCAGGGCACAGCCATGCAGAGAGCTGAATTGGCACAAACGGGTCCAACGGGTCCGTAACCTCAAGGCGGGGGGGGGGGGGGGGATAGGAAGGTTCAGCAGAAGCAGCTGGGGACACATGGAGTGGGATCCATTGCGAGTGGATGTGCCGCACAACGAGCTGTCCCCGACACACACCCGGTGCCACGGTACGGCCGTTAATGTAAATTTGTTCTGGTTTAGGCATGGGCACACAGTGGGATGTCTGTCAACTTAGCCAGAGCACCTGGTGGGAAGATTTTGCTGGCATTAGGCTTTTACGCTGGTATGGTGCCAGCTGGGGAAGACAAACGATGCATAATTCAGCGTACAGCTCTAACGATGCAGGCAGCTGATAGCCGAGTCAGTGCGAAGCCGACTGGCATCGAGTTAAGCCGCCACTTTTTAGCAGATGTGGGCCAGGGGAGCAAATCTGCACCGGATCAGCACTCTGTACCGTGGGGCTGAGGTGGGTTTGGTCCCGCACTGGTGTTGCCATTGGGGACAAGTTGCCAAACCATTAACTTGCAGTCTAAGGAGACCTTCCACTGGAGAAGGTGGCAGGTTCTCACTTAACCTTCTGAATAATGCAGCTGGTTTTCCTGGATTCCCGGTGAAGGGACAGATGTTAGACAGGTCAGTATTCTGCTGAATCAAGATCAAGCGCTCCAGATCACGTACATGAATTACTTCCTATTTTAGCACATCCTTTCAATGTTTGACTTGCTTAGCGCTTGAGTAGGTCGTAAAGCAAAGCGGGTAGTGGAAGGCTTGGCTGGATAGGGATCGGCTGATGAATTAGGGACATAATGAATGATATCCTGTCGAAAGGGAAGGTTTGCAGAGGGCTGGCGCTGTGTTCAGATGGAGCAGGCAGTTGCAGAGAGCAGCAGGCTGTCTGGGGCAGAAAAACAACCCAAGCGAGGGTGCCGCTGACTTCTTCGCTTATTTTGAGGGAGCCGGGGACCAACTCTTGGGGCGGCTGTAGTGAACAGCCAGGTCTGGTTTTTCCCAGTGCTGCCTGGGGCTGTGCGGGGAGCTGATCCACTGCCCGATCCACTGGCAACAGGAACAGCCTCTTCAATTCTCCAGGGCTTTTAGCGTGTTCAGATGAACGACGCTGCTCCCTCCCCGATGGCATTTTTGCCGATGTTGGGGAGAAGTCTTGGGGTGGCTCTGAGTGGACGCGGTTGTGCCGAGGGCTCTGCTGGTGTCTGCCCTCCCGTTGGGCTGTGAAGGGTTTTGTGCTGCTCCGGACTGGGTTGTGTTAAAATGGTCTTTTGCAGAGAGGCCTCGCATAACCTCAGAACCCCACGATGTCGACGTCCTCTTGGGAAACACAGTTTATTTCACCTGCAGGGCAGAAGGCAACCCAAAGCCCGCGATTATTTGGCTGCACAACAAGTAAGTCGCGCACAATGATCCCTGGGGTAGCAAAGGTTTTCAAGCACCGAGCTCTTCAGTGACTGCCTGTAGTTAAAAAAGCTGTTTCATGCAATATAAAAAAAAAAGAAAAAAAGAAATGGATATTCCATGGGTTGTATTTACCTTCCTTTTAATAGCATTCTCTGGTGACCACGTAATCCAAGTGGTGTTTTCATCTGCATTTGAAATGTTTCATCTGCATTTGTAATGGATTCCGAGAGCTTATAACTCTCCCATAAACATACTCTGCAGGCTGAAAGCAATTGTCTTTTGCTCAGAAAAAAAAAAATAATAAAATTAGTATTTTGTGTTGCTCTAAGCCGCCATGCTTGCCATTTATTAACTGCTGAAATACTTCTAGTCTCTTGGTTTTTCCCACTGAAGGGCTAGCAGGCTGGGAGAATGGCTTTTTTTTTTTTTTTTTAAAGGGAAAAATCACTGTGCTCCACTGAAAGACAGACCTTGCAAAGCAGTGTATAGATTATCATTCTATGCAGCAACACCGAAAAAATATATGGCTATGCTAGATGCTAAATTGTTTCTGGGAAACGCTACACAATAAAATATCCTGTGCTCAAGCAGTTGCCCACTGTGGAAGTGAAGTGACTTTGCTGCTTTACGAGCTTCTTGTCCGTGGGAGCCTGAATAGGGCTCGGTTATTAATAAAAATGATCAATGTATGCTTCTTCGGCTAACTCCCCACCAGGCAGAGTTTCAGCACAGAGCAAAAGTTTATGGCTGAGTGAAGTCCCCTGGAAGGAAGGTTTTGTTAGGGAAACGCTGGCAGGCTCCCAAAAATAGCATTGGAAGAGGGGTAATGATAATAAATGTTCCACAAACGAGATATGACTAGAGTGAGGAGACATCAGGGGAATTAAATAAATGCCCAGCAAGCGTATTAGTTTGCATAGTGGATTCAGCCTTTGTCCTAGGGGGAGAGAGGTCTCTTCTCCCTTTTCAATCATCTGCAGCCTTCCAAGATTCCTTCGTGCTGGGACAAATGGGATGCAGCAGTGGGACCTTCTGCTACGGGCTGGGATCCAGGAGTCGCAGGTCATTGTAGAAAGAAGGAAGATGTTTCACAGCTCTCGGGTTGGGTTGGCGTCCAAGCTGTGTTGGGGTCCCATGGTGACTTACTCAGAGCTTTTTGCCCCCCCCGAGGCCTTTGAGCCTGTTTGAATAGAAACAACTGCACACAATAACAATATTAATTCATTATTATATTTGCACTTAGTAAATAATGAGAACGAGCTTTCTGGGCCTAGATGCCCTGACAATAGCAATGATGCTATGGCATGGGAACAGTATGCTCTCCTCATGGGCTGTAAATGTCGTATGTAATCAGTGGTGAGAGGAAAAGTAGCTCACCCGGGGAGTAAATCAGAGCTGGAGCTGGAGTTCAGCGCTGTAAATCATAACTCTTGCTATAAATTTCATGAAGTCTCAGAATAGCTCCAAGGAACACCAAGTCACCGCAATGCATGCAGAGCCCCACCACTCCCCCAGCAGCTCGAGGGAGGACCACCAGTCTTTCCTCCTTTCATCCTTTGCCTGGTTGTGGCTGTTTTTCAGTAATGAGATTGACATGAAAGATGACAATCGCCTGAACCTGTTGCAAGATGGTACCTTGATGATCCAGAATACCAAGGAGTCGGACAAAGGCGTCTACCAATGCATGGCCAAGAACATAGCTGGGGAGGTCAAGACACAAGAAGTGGTTCTGCGCTATTTTGGCACCCCATGTAATTGAGCCTCGTGCACCCCTTGAAGCCCAGCTCGGGTTGGGAGGAGAGCTGCTAACAGTGTGGCGTGGTCTGAGCTTTAGGGGGTTCCTTCACGGGAGTGGGAAACTGAGGGGTTAGAGATTGAAGGTAATTTGGGGCTGGGGAGGGAGTTTGGAGGCTGGGATGAATCCTGCAGCACAGAGGTATCAAGGGTGAAGGGGACACGGGGGTGGGGATGCTCCAGCACCAGTGATCATAACCAGATTCGCAGAGTTACAGAATCACAGAATCACAGTGGTCTTGTTAGTCTGAAGAGGAGAAGACCGAGGGGGGATCTTATCAACACTTATAAATACTCAAAGGGCGGGTGCTGGGGGATGGGAACAGTCTGTCTTCAGCGGTGCCCAGTGACAGGACAAGAGGGAACGGGCACAAACGAGACCATGGGCAGTTCCATCTCAACCTGAGGAGGGACTTCTCTCCCGTGCGGGCGGCAGAGCACTGGCACAGCTGCCCAGAGAGGGGGGGAGTCTCCCCCTCTGGAGCCATTCCAAACCCGCCTGGACGTGTCCTGTGCCACTGCTGGAGGTGCCCCTGCTCTGGCGGGGGGTGGCACTGGGGGAGCGCCAGAGGGCCCTGCCAGCCCTGACCCGTCTGGGATTCTGTGACAGGCTCGGGGAGGTGGTAGGAAGAAGTACCACTGGGGGAATTGCTCACATGGAGGATGTGGAGGACAGGGAAGAGGCAGGTGGCTGCTAGCCAGGCTGCATGAGGAGTCCAAGCAATTTCTGCCCATAACTGAGGAGGCAGCAGGGCTTCTGGTGTCTGAAGCACTCGTTTCCTTCCAGCCAAGCCCACTTTTGTGATCCAGCCGCAGAACACCGAAGTACTGATTGGAGAAAGCGTCACCTTGGAGTGCGGGGTCTCTGGGCACCCCCACCCTCGCATCAGCTGGACCCTTGGCACAGGCTCTCCTTTACCGCAGGATTCCCGTTTCGCTATCACCAGCTCCGGAGGACTCTTCATTCAGAACGTCACCTTCTCGGACCAGGGACAGTACCACTGCAACGCCAGCAACACTGAGGGATCCATCCAGGCGACAGCAAGGATCATAGTGCAAGGTGAGGAGTCGCAGGCTGACGGCATTGCTGGGATGAAGGGCCCCCTCAGGGCTGGTGTATTTAAGCTCTGTGACTGGTTCTGCTCCCATGAACCGAGAATTAACCCGAGCTTGTTGCCTGAGTTTTTTCTGCTGCTCAGTCGCTGCTTTCCCCTCCAGATTCTCCCAGGTTTCTCCTCATCCCCGCTGATCAGACAGTAACTGAGGGACAAAGTGTGGACTTCCCCTGCTCTGCTGAGGGTCACCCTCCACCCGTGATTGCCTGGACAAGGGCAGGTACTGCCTCACCTGACTTGGGGTTTCTTTCTCTTCTGTGCTACCATCCACGGGGTGTGGGCGAGAACAGCTGAGCTGCTGGTCCGGGGCGATGACTTGCAGTGGCGACACAGGACAGATGGTGATCAGCACAGACCTAGTCACACTAGGAGGTATGTTGTAGATCACCAAGGATGATGTTAAGCACTGAGGAAGGAGCCTCTTAGGTCTTTGACACGGTAAGTAATCATGTCAGAAGGAAGGAGTGTGCTGTTTTTCATCAGCGTGAAGCCCATGGAAAGCCTCAAGCTGCCTCCTATGGTGGCTTCCTCCCTCCTTTGAAAAGGCAGGTCTGGACGCTCCAAGTTGGTGAGTATCACCATGTACCAGCTCTCCGTCATGGTCGTTAATTTGCTCCTCTTGGGGAGCGCATTGCAGGAGAGCACTGTTCACTGCTGACACAGCTCTGAGGTTTCTTTTAGCTTAGGAAAAGCCACTTTGGGCCAACAGGTGGTGGTGAACTTTTAAAGTCTCGGATGATTGTTAACGCTGGCTCCACTGAACTGATCCCATCCAACACTTTCTGGGAGAGAAGCCAATAACGCTTGGCCCAGAGGCCCTCCAACTTTTCCTTATGCTTCACAAGCCATAATTAATGGTTTAGTGCTGTGGAGAATTCATGGCTATTGTTTTCCAGCTTCCACAGCAATAGCCCTGACGCGGAGTTAAGAAGGACCAGCTGAAATTCTCTTCCACCAGTATGTTCTCCATCTCCTTTAACCTGTTTTCCCCCACTGCCCAGATTTTGGAAGGTATCTCTTAGAGATGTGGAAAGGAGCACAGCTATAAGGATTGAAGTTAATAACTGCTTTGTAACCAGGTTTGCTCAGTCACTCAGCAATCCAAAGAGCAACCAGGCTTTGCAGTGCTTTCACAGAAGACATGCTAAGAGCAAGACAAGAGGAGGAGAAGCAATGGAGCATCTCTCATTCTTAAAGCCACTTTTGACAGTGTGGGGAGGATCCAGATTCCTTTTGGTATTTGGGATGAATAAATAGAGCCCTTATTTGGAGGGAAAATGGAGTATTAAAAAAAAAAGTCACTAAACTGAGAAGTTCTAATAATTTTATTTGGGTTTGGTAAAGCATTTTAATGTTGAACTTCTCTCCTTAAATAGAGGAAATATTGAAACAACGCAGTTCCCAAACCAAAGAAAATCAAAATGCCAAATTAAAAAAGACAATGCTAGACGTTTCCATTTATTTGATTAAACATCCAGTTTGGATAATTGAACACAGATTTGCTATCCATCAGGTGTCAGTAAATCTGCAGTTTGCTCTAAGCAAAGGCTTATGGGGAAAGAAAAAGGGTACCAGCTCCTTCCAGTTGCTTAGATAGGACAACTCCGTCGTGATCCTGGGTGTGGGAAGAGCAGCATCTGTCCTGTTCCTCACTTAGCAAGATGAAGATGACATTCCAGAGTGGCTGATGTCTTGTTGGGAAGGAAATGAAATTTTGATCTGTCGCGGATACCTCCAGTGACGGGAAGAGAAACCTCGCAGACAATTAACAAATTGCACTGCTTGTTTGACCAGGTGGGCCACTGCCGAATGACCGGAGGCACAGCATCCTCTCCACAGGGACCCTGCGGGTGATGAGGGTTGCTTTGCATGACCAAGGCCAGTACGAATGCCATGCCATCAGTGCCATCGGAGTGAGGACCCTCCCGGTACAGCTGTCGGTGACACCACGAGGTAAACTGGTGGGGCTGTGGGAAATAAGGGCTGGCAAATGTGCGTCATTAATTTAACGTTATGCTAAATAACACACTGTCTGACAAGGCAGGGAATTGCCCTGGTCCCTACGGGATGGGATTTTGCTTTTCCCTGGGAGCAGATGTCAGAGCTCCATCAATTGGTGGTAAACTTTAAAAAGGTTTCCAGAGTGCCAAGATTTGTAAATTGGAAGAAGCTGCTTCGGTTTTCCTTGGAAATTTAGCTGGGAGTCTGGAAAAAGTATTACCATTGGAATGAAACTCATCTGGTACGGCCAGGGAATGGGATGGTATCGGTTGGCATCTGCACGAATAAGCACTTGGGCAGGTTTATGTGATCAGAAATGGCCTTTAAAGCCCATCAGATGAGCTCTGATATGTGGCCAGTTTGAGTGAAAAATGGGGCCCTTTAATGTATTTGGGAGCTGTTATGAAGAAAACCATTTTGGTAAAGGAAAGGAAACAAAGGATTTTGTCAGAGAATTTACAAAAAAAAAAGTATTGAATTCTTAGTAATCTTTTTTTTTTGCTATTTTTAAATTTTGGCTTTCCTACAGGATGAATTGTAACATTTTTTTTTAAAGGAAATATTCTGCAAATCAAAATGTTTCCTTCTCAGGAAGATTTCCTCTGGCTCCAGATACATTTGTCTTAAACATTAGCTACGGGGTCACAGGTTCAACCTAAATTTAGGTATTCTAAAATCAAACCTCTGTAAAATACAAGTCATGCAGGAACGCTTTTTAGTTTTCTTTTATAAATAATTGTTCTAAACAAGCAAACGTCCCTGCTGTTTCACAAACACGGCAGAATTTTACTAGTGGTGAACTGGAGGGAAGGAAACTATCTAGAAACATGAAATCCGTGATGCTTTAAGCGCAGAATTCACAGAATAGTTTAGGGCCAGCAAGATCGATATAATTATTTCATTGAACCTGACTGACACTTGCCAGAGGGCCTCGTCCGATAATTCCTGAATGAATTCACGGTCCTCGCTTCAGCTAGAGCGTCTTCCCTAGAAAGCCTTTGCATTAAAGATTTGAAATGACAGAGAACCCAACGCATTCCTATGTAATTGCCCCAAGAAGAGACACACAGGAGCAGAAAATAATGAACGTAAATTACAGAGGACTTGGTAAAGAGAACGAGAGCACGGGTAAAGTGACGCCCCTTGGAAGAGCCCCAGCAGCTCTGCTTTCCCCGGGCTGAGGTGTTTTGCACGTGGATTTCTCTCTTTCCCTTGGCGCACTTCTTGCACTTGTGTCTTTTTCCCCCTGTGTCGCACAGTGATACCCGTGTTCCTTCACCCCCCCCAAGACCTGGTGGCAGAGACAGGCCAGGACGTTGCGATTACCTGCGCTGCCCAAGGAGACCCGCGGCCCACCATCACCTGGGTCAAAGTAAGAGATGGTGTCATGTACTCGGCCGTCACCGGGAAGCAGGGTGGCTCCTTTGGGGGGGCATTAAACGCCTCTCCCAGCTCAATTAGTTAAATCCGTTTGTGCAATACCCATGGAAGAAATTGTATTTGATGAAAATTTCAGGACCAACATTTCCACTGGAATGTTTTTTTGAATGGTCTGAAAGAATGTTGCTCTTTCCCAGGCTCGAAGCCTTGCAGTGCACGTTCCTCTTTGCTCTTGTTCTTTCTTCCAAACGAGCAACTTGAAGCCAGTGACCTTCCAGGATGTTAGAAATGCTTGATTGACTATTCCTGGAAAAAAATGAAAATGTTTTTTTTTCTGAGTAGTTGGTCCCTATTTCCAGGATTCCCCACTGGTGGAACTGGATGACGCTGGTTGACTCCAGCTCTGACAGGGCAAAGCCACGATCCCTCACAGTCACGCTGCAGCCTGGCTGCTCTTTTCAAGAATTCATTAGATGAAGCTCTTCAGGCTTTTTCCTGCTGTGCCATAGTACACCACCTGCAAGCTTCACTGGGACCTGCCTTGCCTAGGAGCACAGTCAGGCGTGGAACAAATTAGGGCAAATTAGAGCAAAAATGCTCGAGCCTCCGTTACCCTGCAGAAGTCTGGTGGGAGGTGACCTTGCAGGTTGCCTTGAGCTCCAGCCAATGTTGGGAGCAGAAGAAAAGAGCCTGGGAGGGCAGCACAGTAAACTTTAGATTGGGGCAGGGCGGCAGAAAGATGTTAAGAAACGGGAGAGTAAAAAAGTAAAACCTGAAGCCACTTCTGCCACCCGCCAGCCAGGTTGCAAGGTAGGGGTAGAGCGTGCTGCTGCTCGCAGCATTTTGATCAGCGATGCTTCCCAGAGCCAGCAAAAGCTGACATTTGCAGTTCTAGGCCAACAAAAATCCATCATTTGTCCCTAAACTGAAGACATTTAGATTTTCTTATGTCTCACGAAACTTCTGTGACAACATCAGGGCACAGCACTTGCTCCATCCAACCTGTCTGTAAGAAGCGTGGAGAAACCCGTGGGGTGTCTGTGCCCTGCAGTGAGCGCCTGGAGGTGGACCAGGGTGAAGGACCCGAGCGAGGACCTCCTCGCATGTGGGTTCAGGCAGGAGCAGATGTCTTTGGATGGCTTTCTGGTTTCTCTGGAAGAGCAATGCTAACATCTGGTGGCCACGTTAGTTCATCGCATCTGTCTGTGGGTTTGCTGGACGGGCTGAAGGCCGGGACGGTGGGAAGCTTTCTATACCCTGACACGTTGTCTGTCTTTTGATGGTGCAACAGGAGGGTATCCAGATCACAGAGAGTGGCAAGTTCCACATAAGCCAAGACGGGACCCTTTCCATTCAAGACCTCGGCGTGGCTGACCAGGGCAGATACGAGTGCATAGCAAGAAACCCCTTTGGCTTCACCTCCAGCGCTATGCAGCTCACCATCACGGGTAGGGTATCTTCCGTGGTCCTCCTGAGTCTTCTCTTGCTCAGGAAGGGCTATGCTGTCTCGATGCCTACGCTTTGAGCGGATAACTCCGTTATTTCTTTAGCTTCTTTGCAGACAGGTCCCTCGCGGGCGCCATCAGGCAGGGTTGCTCCGTTGTCTGAGCCCATGGACCTCCCAGCTCCTCCTCGCTGTTTTCTCAGCTGAGCTGCGGTTGTGCCCTGCCAAAGCCAAAGGTGTTGTCCTAAACCACATCCCGCAAGCCGAGCTGTCGGTGTGCCTGTAGTTACTGCCTCTGCTGGGAGGGAGAAACTTATTAAGATGTACCAACACGCTCACAAGTCACCGTCTGACCGTAACCTCGCAGGCCGGGGGAGGGAGATGGAGAACAACATTGTCGCGGCAAATACGGGGTTTTAAACGTTCGCTCGGTCCCTCGGGGATGGGAAATAAGTCGCCCGTTTTGAAGCTACTGCTCGGTGCATCAGGGGAGCTGTAATGAATAAAGAGGAGCAGCGCTCCTCTGCTAGTCAAACCAGAGGTCAGGAGCGGAAATTGTCCTTCTCAGAGGGTGAGGAAGAACTGACAAGGGAAAAAAATCAAAGGCAAGCAATAAGGTTAAAAATTTAAGTGGAGGGCTATTCCTGAAGCACGCAGGAATAACCAGCGTGAATAGCGAGGAGCTTATTAAGTGAATTTAGTATCATTTTCTATACAGGGACTGTATGCAAGGAGCTGAGAAAAATTGAAATTTCTTTGTTGTTTGAAATTATTCCTAAGGTAATTTCTGTGATTTATTCTCAATTGGTACCTCATTTTCCAGCTGGCTATTGCAAACGCCGGTAGCCAAATGGGAGCCGGTTTCTTCAGCTGTGACAAAGACCCTGGCTTAAAAAATGCATTCTATAGTAATTTTTAAGAATTCATGTGTGTACTTCTGAAGATATTCAAACAACAGCTTTCTTTTTTGTTTTAAAATTATGTATCTCGCGTTAATGCTAAAATTGAACGGAATTAGAAGTGTTTCACAAATGGAAAATTAATGTATGAGAAACATATTGAAATGAATGTCAGGAAATGTAGAAGTTTCTTTTGTGGGAAGTAAATACATTATTTTGGGTTAGCCCACTGTGATTTTTACATTTTGTTTTGCCAGTTTAACCACCAACCAAACCAGGCATTTATTTGCAAAGCTGTACAGGAGCAGACTCTGAATACGTAATCCATAGCCATCTCCTGAAAAAGTCACTTTCTTTTTCAGGCAGTTAATTTCTGCTTCAGAATATCTATTTAAAAAAAATATATATATTATTGGTGTTCATGTTGCAAATGGAAACAGAGTTTGACCTGCAGTGGAGTTCCTGGTACGTGGCTTGTACTGGTACGCAGATTTTCTTCAGTTTGGAAGACAAGTCAATAGCAAAGTAAATTTATAGCTTTTTGCTCTTTCTTTCTGCTTTGGAAAGCCACGGACGTTGGTCGGAGCGGCGACACGTTTGTAGCCACGTCGATACGGGAAGCCATCAGCAGCGTGGACCACGCCATCAATTCAACACGCACTGAGCTGTTTAGCAAGTAAGTGCGTGAAACATTATGATCTGATACTTGAAGCAGAAGAGAGATAAAAAAGACAATGAATGAAGCTCTCTCAAATCTCATTTTATCGTTGACAATCCGCAAATGAAAGCGACGGTATTGTTTTGGGTATTGGAGGTTGAAGCTGCACCACGTAGATGTGAGGATGTGACAGAGCTTCATAACAGGCATTTGGGATTCTGGAAAAATCTGATACACAAATATCACCTTTTATGTCACTTCTGTCTGCAACATACATTTTGTCAGCTGGAGTTGGCTCCAGAGACAGCGCGCGGAAAAGAAAATAATCAGCGTTGTCATTTTATAAATGCAACTGACTTTGTGTAGGGTGAACAGAAATAATATAATAATTCTAACCATTTCCTCAATGAAAAACACTTCCTGAGTGAATGGCAATTCCCTCCTCTTCCACCCCAGTATGTGTTTTTATTGCACAGGTAGACAGTTTGTATTAAGCCTAAAACCTCTGGGTCTAAACTGTTGAAAAGTGAAAAATAAATTACTATAGCTGAAGAAAGCAGAGCTCCTCAGGAAATTAAATATGTGTGTTTTCCTGGGGAAAAATATCCTTTCTTTAATCGTCGGCAGTATGCAGGCAAGCTGCATTGGTCTTATGCACTGGTTTTGGGGGTCAAGCACCAGACCGGGCTTAGAGCCTGACTCTTGCTGCCTGCAGAGTCTCATTGCTCTGAACAGAGTCGATTTATTTTAATGTTCCTGCATCACTTCTAACTCCTTGAAACAGACGCCCCAAGACGCCCAACGACTTGCTGGCTCTCTTCCGTTACCCCCGGGACCCCTACACCCTTGAAACAGCCAGGGCAGGTGAGATCTTTGAAAGGACCTTGCAGCTGATTCAGGAACACGTGCAACAGGGTCTGATCGTGGATGTGAATGTCACAGGTAGGAGAGGTTTTATTTCCCTTCTCGACTTTGTGCATAGGATTAAGTTAAAACAACAATGCGTAAACATCCAGAAAGTTTAAAAAGTGCAATTTTGGGTACGTCAGGAAATGTGTCGTCTGGGTTCCCATGCTCTCCTCCACCTCCTGTGTTTCATATCAGGCTGAGGGCTGGTCTTGAGGTTACCCGGCACTCAGGAAAGTGGTTCAGTTCCCCATTTTGCTAAAGACTTCTTGACTGGCTATGAAAGCCCTAATCTTTAAAAATATTTGGCCATCTAACTCACAAAGGAGTACCTTTGTGGATCTCAGGTTCAGTTCATCAGCATCGTGGTCAGAGACTTTTCTTGCACTCCACGCGGCAATGAGAATAATACCGAAAACTCTGGAGTGTTTGGGTGCTGTAACAGGGGAAGGGGGATATCACTCCTGGCTTTCTCCTCTGACTTTCTACTGCCTTGACCTCTTAGCTACAAACTCAGAGGGTTTCCAGCCACTCAGCTTGCTTTTACCGAGGCAGGATAGCAAGCAAGAAAGCAACGCAACACCAAAAATACCTAGTGATGTCCAAGCATCCAGCAGCTGGACTCCAAAGCTTCCTAGCTGAGACTTCCTTGATATACAACAGACATTCCCATACACTGCATGCTTCTACCTATACGTGTGAGTCAGCATGTAGCAGGCATGTACGTTTGGAGCCCGTAAATATTTTTGCCTGCCTGGATGTCTTCCAGGCTGCGAGGAGTCTCTCTCCAGGCTGCAGGTCTTGTCCGGGCTGGTCGGACTACCACCCTCTCCTCCTCGTTGCCCTGTCAGCATCCGCACAGCGCAGCATTATTCAGCGCTTTCGCATGGCGTAGCGCCCTGGCAGTCACCCACAGTTTCCCTGCTGCTCGTCACGTAGGGTTTGGATGTCCTGTGGTACTCGAGGTGGCAGTAATAACCCAGAGAGACATAAAGTAAACCCAGGACCACCCCCACAGTTTGGTCTGCCGGTCACAACATTTCTAGTTTCCACCTCTGTGTAGTTTATACTAAACTCTTTTCCCCTTCTTTTCTTCTCTGTGGGCCTGGTATGAAGTGGTGCTTCATTTATTCCATAAATTCCATAGCAGCACCACCATCAGAGACCTGGTGCTTTCCCATGCCCACCCTGACAATCCCAGCAGCAGGTTTCACACGGGATGGTGGGAACCGGATGGCTACAGTGGCCGTGGCCTGACCTGGTGCTTTGCCTTTTCCTCGGCAGGCTATCGGTACAATGACTTGGTGTCCCCTCACTACCTGAACATGATTGCCAACCTGTCGGGCTGCTCTGCCCACCGCCGCACGCCGAACTGCTCGGATATCTGCTTCCACAAGAAGTACAGGACCCACGATGGGTCTTGCAACAACCTCCAGCACCCGATGTGGGGTGCATCTCTCACAGCCTTCCAAAGGCTCCTCAAACCCGCCTACCAGAACGGATTTAACCTCCCCCGCGGGTTTTCCTTGGCAGAAGATGCCAGGGACCTGCCCCTTCCTCTACCCCGCCTTGTCTCCACAGCCATGGTCGGGACTGAGACCATCACCCCCGACGACCAGTTCACGCACATGCTCATGCAGTGGGGCCAGTTTCTGGACCACGACATGGACCAGACGGTGGCAGCCATTAGCATGTCCCGCTTCTCAGACGGAGCGCCCTGCAGCGAGGTGTGCAGCAACGACCCGCCATGCTTCTCTGTCATGGTCCCTGCCAATGACCCCCGCGTAAGGAACGGGCGCTGCATGTTCTTCGTCCGCTCGAGCCCTGTGTGCGGCAGCGGGATGACGTCCCTGCTGATGAACTCCGTCTATGCCAGGGAACAGATCAACCACTTGACGTCTTACATTGACGCCTCCAATGTTTACGGCAGCACAGAGCAGGAATCACGGGAGCTGCGGGATCTGAGCAGCCAAAATGGGCTGCTGAAGCAAGGGCAAGTTGTGCCTAGCTCGGGCAAGCATCTCCTTCCCTTTGCTGTAGGGCCACCCACTGAGTGCATGAGAGATGAGAATGAGAGCCCCGTGCCGTGCTTCCTGGCAGGAGACCACCGTGCCAACGAGCAGCTGGGTCTCACGGCCATGCACACGCTTTGGTTCAGGGAGCACAACCGCATTGCCACGGAGCTGTCAGCCCTCAATCCCCACTGGGATGGAGACCTCCTGTATCACGAGGCACGGAAGATTGTGGGTGCCCAGATGCAGCATATCACCTATGCCCAGTGGCTCCCCAAGGTCCTTGGGGAAGCTGGGATGAAGATGCTGGGTGAGTACAAAGGCTACAACCCCAACGTCAATGCGGGGATTCTCAACGCCTTTGCCACTGCTGCCTTCCGCTTCGGGCACACCTTGATCAACCCCATCCTGTACCGGCTGAACGAAACCTTCCAGCCCATCCGCCAAGGCCACATCCCCCTGCACAAGGCCTTCTTCTCCCCTTTCAGGATCACACAGGAGGGCGGAATTGACCCCCTCCTCCGCGGGCTGTTTGGGGTTCCTGGGAAAATGCGGGTTCCCTCCGAACTCCTCAACATGGAGCTAACAGAGAAACTCTTCTCCATGGCACACTCTGTCTCGCTGGACTTGGCTGCTATCAACATCCAGAGAGGGCGAGACCATGGCATCCCACCTTACAACGACTTCAGGGTCTTCTGCAACCTCTCATCTGCACAGGAGTTTGAGGACCTCAGAAATGAGATAAAGAACTTGGAGATCAGGGAAAAGCTCAGGAGGTACTGTAGCCTGGACTTGGAAGCATCAAAATCACTGGAGATCAGTCAGTGAAAAGTTTCTGCTCCTCGCAGGACACCCATCAAATAACCTTCCCAGATATTGCTGCCCACAGATGTTCAGATAGGGTAATAGCTGTGGTTTAAGAACAGGGTAAGACAAATGAGGTCTCTCCCAGTGATAGGTCTGGTTCTGAGTGGAATGTCATCAGGCACTGCTGTGGTGTAGTTTGGGAGCAGATTGAGCCTTGGAGCTGTTTTCCAGTGAGATTAAACTGCATTTTATCTGCACTGGCTGCCTCTTTCCAAGGCAGGCCTTTATCCCATTGTCTTTTAGATAAGACCATAATAAATACGGTCCAGATGAGTTCCTTGCATACAAATTCCTATGATGTGATCAGATTTATTTTATCTCCACTCTTTGATAGTCTTTTAACTTCTTTTTAAATACCTTTTGTCCTGCAGTTTATATGGAACTACCAAAAATATCGACCTGTTTCCAGCACTGATGGTGGAGGATCTTGTCCCTGGTACCAGAGTTGGACCAACACTGATGTGCCTGTTAACGACGCAGTTCAGAAGGCTGAGGGATGGAGACAGGTATTATCATTGGACTCGACCCAAAGTCTTTAGTATTCTGTTTGGGAAGAAAAGAGCCTGTAATTTTTTATTATTTCTTGTGTTACAATACGAGGAAGGGTCTCCTCCGTCCAGGGCGTTAGCGAAAGGACAGTTACTGTCAATGTGTCCTTTTCTGATATAATGATTCACATTTCACTGCAGGACACTGAGGATGTGCCCAATGTCTCCTGAAAAGGCTAGAAAATGTCCACAGGACCTTCTTCTAATTCCTATTTGCTGCTTGTGTGAATAACACACGTCTTTGCCTGGTGATGCATTTAGGGCAGAACCATTGTTCACCCGTGTCCCAACCTGCTCCAGCAGAGCTGTCTGAGCCGTGGGATTCCCCGGCCAGGGGCTGTACCTGCTGCTGGTGGCACCCTGTGGCTCCAGCCAGCAGCTTGTGGGGATTCATGGGTTCAGAAAAGGGCAGTCTGTGTTCACAGCTGCCTGACACCAGGACAAAAGCTCCTTTCGAAGGGGTGTGGGTGCTGCCACACGGATGTAGGGGAACTCTTCTCCCTCTCCCAGCCTCACTCCCCATCCTCCTCTCCTGCTCCTGAGTCATGCTGTGATTACAACCCGCTGCAGGTTTTGGTATGAGAATCCCGGAGTCTTCACGCCGGCACAGCTGACTCAGATCAGACAGACGTCCCTTGCTCGTGTCATCTGTGACAACAGCGACCACATCCAGCAGCTCCAGAGAGATGTCTTCCAAATGGCATCGTACCCGCAGGGCATGGTCGGCTGCGAAGAGATTCCCGCGGTGGACCTCCGTTTGTGGCAAGACTGTTGTGAGGGTAAGGAAGGAGGCTGCTCTCTCACCGACTGACGTGGGGATGGCTCTGGGTGGCATTTGTCACATGCCGTCAGCTTGTAGGAAATGCCAGGAGCTGGTTTCATGGTACACCATGAGAACCGTGTGTCAGCAAAGGGATGCACACAGGAGTCCAACTCTCTGACCACTTCAGGGCTGACCAAAAATTAAAGCAAATTTTTAAGGGTGTTGTCCAAACACCTCTTAAACGCCGACAGGCATGGAGCATCGACCGCCTCTCTGGGAAGCCTGTTAGCTTCATTGACTCTGGCCAAAAGTCTATCTAGTTGAGGGCTTCTGTCTCTGGCAGCAGCCAATAGCTCATGCTTAGGGGGCAGAGGGTGAAACAGGACATAGGCATGGTGATCCCCACCCCATGCCACTTACAGGTTCATTTGGTCTAAAACTCTGCCATGAAACCACTGGTCCTACCATCATCCCTTTGTGCTGTATTCTGGCTACTGATGTTCGGCTGGGACAGGGGAATCCATGCACGATGCATGCCCTGTTACACACCTGTGTTGCCTCCTCCCCTCCGGCATAAGAGACGTGTCAAGGGTGGGTGGTGAAGGAGGACAGCGCTGCCTTGGGCTGCCTTCAATCCACATGGTTCTGCTTTAAACACGAACGATCGCTGCAGATTTTCCCTTCCTTCCCAAGACTGCCAGACACGTGGGCAATTCAGGGCTCTTTCTCAGCGGTTCCGAAGCAAGAGGTCTCCTGGCTTCAGCTACCCAGAAGAAAACCCTGCCAAGCATAAGCCTGCCTTCCCCAGGTGTAGTATCACCACTTCTTTTACATCTATTTGATGAAGCATAAGAAAAGTTTTTAATAACTCAGTCCATTCAGGCCTTTGAAATTGGTGTTCTGCAGAGGTCTGGAGGTCAGGAGTGTTTCAGTAGATAGATGCTGAACTCGGTCAGAGTCCTCCGACACTTTAGTGCAGCGCCCGACTCTGATATTTAAATATCTGGGCTGAGTGGCTTTAGTTGGCATCTCTTGGCAGGTGAATCCGGGAGTCGGGCCCTTCTCTTTGATCCTTACTTGGAGGCTGATATTGAGAAGGCAGAAGATTCATCCGGGAAGCTGATGTTTGCATAACCCCTTTCACTTTTTATCCTTGACCCCAGAAATGAGGCGCCTTCTCCAAGCCCTTCCTCCAGAGAGAATCTCGAGTCCCTTGTGGTTGAACTGGAGAAGACAGTTGCTTCCCTACGGAAACAGGTAAAACTTTGTGCCTTGACCTTTGTCTTGCGTGGAGTCACCCCAGGAGCAGGATTTAGCTATTTGCTACGGGCGGCCTCTGCAGCTTCTGTGCCCTGCGGAGCCAAGAACGACCATTTGGGCGGAGGGAACTAGCGGCAGGTAGAGAAGAGGTAGAGTAGGGAGAGAAGAGGTGAAGCTGAGCTCTGTGGGCTCAGACCTCTACAACTGGAGGGTAAAACCCAAGTTTGAGCCTCAGTGAAGGTAACGTGCTGGCGCTTTCTGCTTGGATATGGGACAGGTTAAAGATTACCTGTGCAATGGTGCAGACTCCTCTTAGAGCTGCTGCTTTCTGGTCCCCACCAGGTGAATGCACTAGAGAGCCAGCTGAGGTGGCACCACAGGAACACCAGCACACACGGACAGGGGAAGAAGACTGGAGACAAATGGAGAAAAAGATGACCGTGTTGCCTGTTCCTATAAGGTCAGTGTGGTTGTTCTGGGCTGGGGTCCAAGAGATGGATCGATGTGGTGCTGCTGAGCATGCGGTGGGGCACCCGGGCAGTCTTCACATACAGAAGAGACTGTTGCAGAAAGGAATGGAGCAATCTGGTGATGAATGGGACAAGAGGTAATAGGTTTAAATGCAGCAGGTTAGACACTCGTTCCTGCCAGTAATGATTAGTGACTCACTGGAATGGGTTGTCTGGGGATGTTGTGGCGTATCCATTCCTGGAGGTCTTTTAAGAACTGGTTAGGCAAAGATGGGGAAAGACATAAGTATAGGATGGACAAGGTGGCCTGGGTGAGGTCTCTCAGGCCTATTCTCCTGGGACTCTGGCTAGGTTTCTTCTAGCAACACTTAATATCCCAACCCCAAATCCAACAGCCTCCAAAGGACCTTTGTGGGGAGAGATATCACAGAACGCAGTGGTGGAGTGGATGGACTGGTTCCTCCTCAGGGTAACAAGGACATCTAGGCAGATGGAGCAATCCATCATTTGCCTACATATTGACAGCGATTTCCCCCTCAACAACTGAGTCACTGTGCACCTCTCTCCCGAAAGCACCAGTCCTCTGTTTGCTCAGCTCCGCACAAGGGAGTGAGGATGTCCAAGAGCATGTTTGAAGTCACCTGCCAGCCTGGGGGCTCCTGCTGCTGCTCAGCTGTGGCAGGGTGCTGGCAGAACGCTGCCAGACCTCCCGTCCCCCATGTTTAGGGCCACGGAGAGAACAGAGTGAGCTTCCTTAGCCCGCTTTCCATGGAGAACCCTGCAGCCTTGAAAGAGAGGATGACCGACTCGCTGGCACCTGCCAGTCCGGAGGAGGTGTTTAATGGTTTTTACGTGTTGCAAATGATGACTGCGGGGACAGGAGCAGAAGAGTTATGCAGAAGCGTTGCTCTGCCGGGCAGTCTGTACTAGAAGGAGCATCCTCTGGAAGTTAGATGACAGGGGAGGGCAAGCAAAGGCTGGTCTGCGCAGGGAATCTCAGCAGAAGGCAGAAGGGGAAGCCTGTAGACTGGCTTCACTGTTTTCCAATCTGATTTGGTGTGTCAGTCCTTACGGATTTTCCAGTTGAGCAGTGATTCCCCTTTAGAAATTTGGCATAAATTGCAGCGTGGCACACGAGTTGGCTTTTCCTTATCGCCATTTGCAGATGCCTGAAGAGCACTCTAGGGGTTCACGGAGTCCCTGAAAAGTATTTCTGGAGTTTTAAAGGGCTGTTGGTGGTTTTGTGCTGCAGTCACGCGTGCCCCAGACCTGCCAGGCACTGTACAAACAGCGCTCTCTGCCTCCGGCTGCCTCCCATAGAGTTTTTCTTCTTTCCTGTGCCCTTTCAGGTACCTTGTGACCTGCACTCCTGCTCTCCGCCAACCAGTCCAACCCACTCCTACAGGGCTCAGAAACAGCAGCCACCAGCCCCCGCGATGCTCTGCCTCCTCTCACGCCTCCTGTACCGCTCCCCGTCCCACGACGACTGTACTTCTGCTTGTGTTGAACCCCCCGCACTGACTGCCCGTGAGCCCCTCAGCCCCCGGACCATTCGCCTCCGGGGATGGGCTCTGCCCTCGACGATGGTGACAGACCAGCAGCCAGTCGAGATGCCGCTTTCTTCCTCGGTCCCCAGGAAACGGAGAGTGATTGAAGCTGCTTTTAGTGCCACTGTTGTGCTCTTCTCCTCTTCCCACGCAATGCTGCCGTCATCCACCGCCCCTCGCCTGAAAGTGTCCCGTGGGCACCCAACCCAAACAACTCGCTAAGAGGCAAAACCTTTCTCAAATGCACTGTGGTGCCAGGAAGCATCAAGAAATCTGAAAAAAAAAAAAATAATAAAAAAAAAAGATAAATATGAAACCCAAAACAACTCCCAGCCATCTTCTCGTGCCAACGGAAAGAGCAAGAGGAACCTCAGGGCCCTGGCAAGCGCCGCTTGGGCTGGGCTCGCCGTCCCTGCCAGCAGCGAGGAGGTGAACCCAAGGCTCGGGGAAGTCTCCCGGCTGTTTGGGCGCTTCGGGACGGGATGCCAGACACAGCAACGCCGAGAGCAGCCGCTGTGCTTTGCCAGTCATTGAGTAACGAGTGGCGCATCCTCGGTGACGTGACCCTGCGAGCGACCTACCGTTACATGCCCGGTGCTCAGAAACATTTTCCTCGGCGTGACCCGCGTTCTCCAACTTTCCGCCCCTTTGGGGGATTAATTTGATTTATATTCCTCCTCCTTCCCCCTCCCCTCCCCCCAAAAAGGCTCTTTGCTGGAAGATGTATTTTGAGTGTAAACGTAACAGGACCTGGAACAGAACCTCAGATAATTAGATGTAATGGGCGCTCTCATTAGTGGAGGGGAGCTGCTGGTTTCTGTCAATTAGTACGGGAGAACACGATGTGCAGTATTTGACACACGGATGAATGCAAAGTGCTGTTTGTGTTTATTGCTCCCAGGTGCTCTGCGACTAAACCAGGACTATGTACCCAGCTCTACTGAACAGGTCGTCTGCTTTTGTTGCTCTTTGAAGGTGCTTTTTAGTGGTGCTAGAACTAAAGTCCCTGTGTACCCACCATAGCCCCAAATCTGTGGACAGATTGGTTTTTAATACATCCTTGTAAGCTGGTCACAGGGACTACAGAGAAAATACTTGATCCACCAGGTATCCGTGCCTTCCTTATCTTTCTCACCTTTCCTGCATCCTCCCGCCTTCCTTCCCGCACTGCAAGGACCGGAAACTTTGATGAACTTTTATGCTTTTTCTTTACTTCTTTTTTATTTTTAGGTGTTTTATAGTACCAAAGGGATTCAAAGCAGCAGGGATGCTCCTGGAACTTAATAGGAAAATAAAAAAAAAAAAAGATACTAGAAAAAGGTTGTGATTTATCAGCAATTTCGTGGCGTGGGACTCTGAGCTGTGCGTGCGTGTCCTGTGCAGACACAGCTTTGCAGTGATGAGTGTGTGTTAGGCATGTCTGGTAAGTTCAGCTCGGAGGCAGTATTTAGTCCTCAGGGATGTTTGTCATTTTGAAGTACTCTTTCATTTAGGTGCAAATCAAGATCCGAAGCCTTGCGTGTTATAAATCAGCTGCACTTGTCTATCGCTTGTACCACTAGGAATCTAATCTGGCAAAGGTCAATAAAGGTAAATTAGTCTCCAGTCTCCTTCTGCAAACCACAAGTTTACCAAGTCCTCATTCAAAACAGTAAGGCATAAACGTTCGGTGCTCGATCTAATCAGATAATCTCTAAACGCATAACCAAGCAGCCCATTTTCCTCCTGACGGAGCGCGACGTGAGGAGCAGACGTGTCAGAAGCGCTGCAGAAGGACAGCGGAGGGGGTGTCCCTTCCCCACGTGTTGCAGACCCTTCTGCGCCCCATCCTCTGTTCCCCTCCCCATGCTGAAGGGGGAAAAATAGGCAGAGAAATTACACGTCCCCCCGTGGCACCAAGAACAAGTTTGTGCCGGGCAGGCGGGGGAAGGTCTTGAGGGAATTACCCATATATTCGGGTGTTACTTTGGTAAGTAGAGAGCAGAATATTTTATTAAAGACTGCCTTTTTTCCTAGAGCCCATCTGTGCAGTGACGCGCAGGGCACGCTGACGGAGCGCTGTGTGCTCCTGCCTTCTGCCCTGGGCTTCGCCGGGAGAGGGCGAGGAAAGCGCTGACCCTCAAACCCCGATATTGATATTCAGATGTTGTGGGTTGTTTCGGCATCACGGGACACACGGGATGCAGGACACAGCGCGCCCAGAGCTGCTGACCCGGGGATGGGTCCAGTTTGTTCTTCCTACACCGTACGGTTGCAGTCTGCAGCCTAGACCCCAACAATTAATTTTCCATTTTTTGATTTATTTTTTTTAAGCGGCCTCTTTCGAAACCCACCTGCACACCCCAAATGAGTTACCCAGACCAATTACAAGCAGAGGAGGATCGAAATAATGGGCTCAGAGCCAGGAGCGGAGTTGCCAGGCACAAAACTCCCACTAATTAGATGGAACAGTTAAATGACAAAACCCAGGCAGGGGCTGGTGGGGGCTGGAGTTGGGGTTCCTCACTGGAGCAGTGATCGTCAGGCGGCTTAAAATGCACGTGCGAGGTGGAAATCTCCGTCCTGTGGCTGATGCCTGTGGATGCTGGGGTTTGGCAGGGGGGTTGTAACGTGTCTGTGTCCCAGTGTGACCAGGACTGTGAGGAGCGCGGGTGTGCTGACGGCAGCGGGAACCGGGGGGGTTGTGCCGGGGCTCGGCTACGGATGCCACGCAGGCACCTGGGGCTGATCCAGACCCTGCACCAGACGAGGACTTCCTGATGCTGAGGGGCACTCATCTCCACTGGAGGCTGAGCAAGCACCAGGTCCTGGTGGATCTGGGAAGTGGATTCCCTAGAGATGCTCTGCAATGGGGAATTAGTAGGAGGAGGCAAACGCTTTAGTGGGGTGACCCTGGGAGGTCATTGCAGACCGAAAGGAAAAAGGATCTTGTGTTATAAACCCCACAATATCCACCCAGCAAATATCCAAACCACTTCAGGTCTCTTCTAAGGTTATTTCCTTAATTCTGTTTTAGCTCTCACGCATTTGTGGATGCAATTATTTTCCTATGGGAAAAAAAAAAAATACACTCCCACACAGGTGAGATCAAGACTATTAACTGGAGTCAGCCACTTGTCACAAGAGCTGCTTGAAGAACAGAGGGCTGTGTTTACCAGTGCTCTGGTAAGAAGCAGGAGAGCACACTTTAAAATAATAATTAAAAAAAAAAAAAAAAGAGCCGTTCTCCTTCTTTGAGAGCAGGGAGCCCGGCTCCAGCTGTGCCCGTCTCCCAGATGTGCCTGCGGGTCTGAGCGTGGGACTCCCGCCTGCAGACTCATCCCACCTGCAGACTCGTCCCACCAGATCAACCAGTTTCACTTTCAGAAATAGGAAGTTCGCTGGGAAGGGCCGGCGAGCGCCCAGACGTGCGCGAGGGACGCGGGACGGCGGCATGAGCCGCCCGGCCAGCGGCATGAACCCGGGATTGCCCCTTCCTCTGGCCTCGAGAAGCGCGGTGGCATAGACCACCGCATCCACCGCACCCACCAGGGATGGAGCAGTTTGTCCGGAAGCGTTTGACCTTCCTGACGTCCTTCTGGAACAAACTCCGTCCCCGCTCCATGCCAGAGAGCTGCTCACTGGGGTATCTTGGTTCCGATTCTGTTTCGCTGCACTCGGAGCCGAACTCCATTTCCTTCATCCCCAAGTCCTCTCTCTTTATCGCTTTATACGCTTTCACAGCCCGGAGCGCGGAGGAACTGAGCGTAAATGCAGGGGACAAACTGCGTGTCCTCAGAGAAGAAGGAGAGTATGTCTTAGCCCGGCGTTTGCTGGGGGAGCCGGCCATGGGCTACGTTCCTGCTGCGTACGTGGCCAACCTCAGCCAGGGCACCTCCACTCACCGGCCGTAAGTATCCCGTGCTCTGGACCCATCGGGGGATGGAGGCTGGACCAGGCTGGGCCGTGTCCCTGCCCAGGGAAAGGCAGAGCTCATCCTCTGCTCCGGCGGGGACCGCGGGCTCCTCATCCCCTGCTTTTGCCACCAGCAGTGGTGGGATCGAGAGGGGACCTTCCCTCCCCTGAGCATCCCTGCCGTGAAGCTCCTGCAGCTCACAGAGGTGGGGTGGGGGTGTTCAGCACACCCCGGCTGGGGGATGCACCGGGGGCAGAGATGCTGGTCCCCCTTTCCTGCATGCATCACCCTCGCACGGGATGAGGTGGCTCCAGGCTGGGATGCGGTGCCGTGGTGTGCGTAGGTGCCGAATACGCGGGTTCCTGCTTGTTCCAGCTCCTCTCCTCTGCATTAAAGGGGAGGCAGCAGGGAGGGAGCGAGCTGGGGGAGCTTCTGCCTGAGCCCTGCCAGCTCCAAAGACCCCGAGGAGAAGCAGTTTGGGTTGGGACCTGCCGGGAAGCCTGGAGCTCTGTAGGGCCAAGCCGTGCTGTGGCTGCTGCCATGCGGCTCCTGCTCATGTGGGGTTGGGGGGGTCCCTCCCTGTCGGTGCCTCTCCCGCCCGACGTGGAGCTCGGGTTGATGTCTCAGCCCTCTCTCAGCTGGGGAAAGCCCAGGCTCAGCGTTGCATAAGGCAGCCCGGTCCCGACACGCCGGGCAAAGCGCCCCGAGACACTGCTGCTCCCTCTGTGCCAGGCAGTGAGTCACGGCGAGCGATGGGGAGCGCAGGGACGGGGCGGGTGCCATCGCCCTGCTGACTCCCCCGGCGCTCGCCCTGCGCCGCCCGGGGGGAAGAGGACAGGAGCAGGGGGAGACTGGGAAGGGGCCCCGAAGGGCGGGGGCGGGATGGGAGAGACCCTCCCTCGCTCCTCTCCTTACGTGTCCTTCGGAGAATGGCATATCCAGTCTGGTTTGGACCGTGCTGGGACCACACCGGCGAGGACCGCGGGGTCGGCTCGCGGCTTTAGTCCCATTGCACGGAACAGTTGGGCAGGCTACCGCTGAGCGTGCGTGTGTGTGTGTGTGTGTGTGCACGCACAACCCCTGCCCAGCCCCGTCCCGAGGCCGGCGGCGAGGGGGATGCCGCGGTGCGGGAGGGCGGCGGGCGGCAGACGTGCGCGGCGTCGCCGCCGGAGAGAGCGGGCGAGCGCGCAGACTCTGCGGAGCCGCAGGTCGGAGCTGGGTGGTAATTTGTTTGGCCGCGTAACCCCGTCACGTATAATTTCCTGCGCGGCTTCTCAAGAGGCTTGGCGATCCCAGCTAATGACGAAACCTTCGGCTTCTCGCGTCCCGGCTGCATCAGGCTGGAGGAAGCAGCCCCGCGCTCCCACGCATCCCGCTGAGCCGGGACCCAGCCCGCCAACCCGCCTTTCCTCGCTGGGGATTCGGTGATGAATCTCGGCACCGATCGGGTGTGGAAGAGGGGTTTGGCTGTGTCCTCCCTCCTGGCTCGGTGCTGCCGAGGTCCCCAAGCAGCGCTGCATGTCTGCAGCAGCAAAAGCCAATTCCTGGAGATGTTTTTCCAGAATCACAGAATGGTCAGGGTTGGAAGGGACCTCCGGAGGTCATCTAGTCCAACCCCCCTGCCAGGGCAGGGTGGTGAGATTACTGATGAGACTACTGATTTACTGATGAGATTCACTCACGGGCTCTGAGAGGTGGTTGTGTCCATGAGCTGCAGCTCAAGAAGTGCAAAGCGATCCCATGCCTGTGGCTGTTGCTCTCGTAGCCGGACACGTGCGTGCAGCCCCACCAGAGCATCTTCCGCACAGGAGTGGGTGGTTGGTGCTTTATTTGCCAGCGGCTGTCAGCCCAAGGTGCTCACCTCCCCGCTGCCCTGAGCCGCGGGTGCAAAACTCCTCATTTTGGGGACGGTGCTGAGACCTGGCCAGCTCGATGCAGCAGTGAGATGCTGGAGAAAACGCTCTGCAGTCAGCAAGATGCAATAAAAGTCAGCTTTTGCCTGCAAAACCCATCCGATAAAGGAGTCCTGATGCAGGCTGGCGATGGGGCGCGCGAGGAGGAGCGTTTGCAGGCTCTGAGCCACGGGGCTGCCCGCCGTGCCGCTCGCTCGGTGGCTACGAGGGGCGAGCAAACAGTGGGAGGGAGCTGCTCGCACTCAGAAGGGGCAGGAGCCCCTGGGCTGGACGCGGCCCCGTCTACGCACCACCTCTTTGCACCGCACTAACCCCCTCCGCTCTGCTCCCCCCCCTTCCCCAGCTGGTACTTCAGCAAGATCAGCCGAAACGAAGCCGAGCAGCTCCTGCTCTCCCCTCCCAACCAGCACGGCTCCTTCCTCGTCCGGGACAGCGAGAGCAGCAAGGGCGAGTACTCTCTCTCAGGTAATTTTGATGGCAATTACCCGGAGAAAATGAGCACAGGGAAAAGAGCCAGGCTGTTCCTTAAGGGCAGCTCCTGGCTCGGTCAGCACGGGGTGAAAAACATGGAAATACGTTTAAAGCGCTTTACAGCATCAAGTGAATTGACTGCTTTCTGAACGCATGGGGAAAGCTCATAGATGTGGGTATGGATCGCCGAATTACCGTGGCAAAGGAAAGTACGCTGCTCCCGTCCAGGGTATGAAAGCCATAAACTATTCACAGTGGCATAATGATGGTTTCGTGGCCCTCACTCCCAGGATCTCATTCCAGCGGCTTTTGTCATCCCAGGGCTGTCTAAAAATACGCCGCCTCTCCGGGTTGCCAGGGCCTGGGCTGCTCCCATGTACAGAAAAATGTGAATTCAGGCAGTTTGGGACCAGGCAGCGCCGTTACGATCTGGTCCAAACCACCTAAAAAAACCCTGAGAAAATCATGGCGAATGCCTCACCCCACCCATCGGCTCCCCCCGGGCCGCAGCGTGCCTGCGGGAGGTCCAGCCGCCCCTGGTTTATCCATCTCGAGCAGCCACAAACTCTGCTGCTCTCCGAGCAGTTCGTTTCCATGGGGAATCATCCCCGCTAACGAAGCATCACCCCCTCAGTCCAAATGACCCCCACTTGCCCACAGCCAGGAGTCTTCTGAGCCGGGAGGTGGGAGCACAGGGGGTGCCGGGGAGGGGGATGGAATACCCCAGGGGCGAGTTGGGTCGCTTTAGGGTGAATTAATGGACCAGGAGCCTGGAAAGGGGAGAGGGTGAGAGTCAAGCGGGGAGGTGGGAAGGAGCCGGTGATGGCACGAGCTGAGTTTTCCCCCGGCCTGGGCTTTCCCGCAGTGCGCAACCACGCGAAGGTCAGCCACTTCCGAATCTGCAAGAGCCCCGGGGGCAGCCTCTACATACAGAAGGGACACCCCTTCCCCGACATGGAGGAGCTCCTCGCCTTCTACACCAAGCACTGGAAGGTCATCCAGAGCCCCTTGCTGCAGCCCTGCAGCCCTGCGGTGCGTACGCCAACGGCGCGGCTCGGTCGAGGACCCAAAGCTGGCCAGGGTGGAAAAAAGGAAAGAGAAATGAGGGGAAAATAGAAATAATTAGCCTATCCATTTGGGATTTGAGTTTTACTAAACTAAATTTAAAATACACCATCGGTATGGCTGCCAGCATCACCTCTTATCAGCTGCGTTAAAGCCATTTATATATATTTTTGAACAGCCAAAATGCACAGGTTTTTCTGAAAAGTCTCCATCTCAAAGACTAGAAACTGCGTTGTTACAAATCCCTTCAATACCAAATCTGGAAATACCTGCACTTCCAATTTTTTCCCTAGAGTATAATAAGACCACATTGCTTTTACATAGTTTTCATGCCAATTAGCGTGGCACCCATAAATCCAATTAGAGTATTAATCCCAAATTGCCGACTCATTTCCTGATTAGAATTCCATTCACCAATTATGACTTAGAAGTAACAATTAAACATGTGAATAATTCGAGAGCGAAATTGAAAGGTGTAAGATAAAAGAAATGCTTAATGAGCTGAAGTCTAAACCAGCCATAATATTCGATAATATTCATTTACTCATTTTTATTTATTGGTGGAAATAGAGAAAAGCCACATTTGAGGTCTAATGAGGAGGGAATTATGACTTGAATTCCTGATATTTCATGTAGTCTCCAAAAATCTCCCCCCTTGCACACGGTGGCTCCCAGCAAAGATAACGCAGTGGATGCCCCACATGCTTTGTGTCCCCAAAGAACACTTAACAGAGGGAAAAGCAACGCCCAGGCTGCAGCCCCCATGGAATGTATGGGGCAGAGCACCATGTTCTGCTCACTCCTCCACGGCCACCGGGACTTGGTGGGCACCAAGAGCTGGTGCAAGCTCCACCAGTAGGTCCTGCCTGGCTGGTCCAAGCACGCAACGCCCATTTCACAGACCCCCCCCGAGAGGGACGGCTGGGAGCGCCCGCGCTGGGAGTTCACCCTGCGGAGGAAGCTGGGAGAGGGCTACTTTGGAGAGGTGTGGGAAGGACTGTGGAGGAACACAGTGCCGGTGGCCATCAAGATCATAAAAGGTAGGTGGAGGAGCAGATGTTAATGGTGGCCAAGTGAGTCTCTTGGTTGTTACCACATCATTGACCCCCTTTTGTTTCCTAGTCCTCTTGGTCACTGTGTCTGTCTTATCGAGCAAACTGTGGTAGGACCCGGCAAAGTAGCCACTGTTCTACTTCTGTGTACCCACCTAAGCTTGGACTTCACCTTTATAAAACGGCTCTGTCTAATGGGTTTGTTGTAAGTCAAGTCCTGGTGGGACTATGATGCTGAAAACAGCATCCAAAGCCCTGTGGAAAATATCTCTTGGGTGTTTGGACCTGAAAGACAGGGTGTGCAGACACGAACTTTGAGAGCAGGGGTGGGCTGTGAGGAGGAAAATGGCCCTCATTCCAGTTGGAGGTGCTGAGCTCTCAACGCCCATGTGAGAAGGTAGCTCACAACCATCATGTTGGCTTTCTCCCCCAGCTGACATGAAGGCAGAAGACTTCACCAAGGAGATTCAGAACCTGAAGCGCCTGAGGCATGAGAAGCTGATCCAGCTGCACGCTGTCTGCTCACTGGATGAGCCTGTGTATATCATCACTGAGCTCATGCGGAAAGGCAACCTCCACAGCTACCTCAACAGTGAGTACTGGTGCCAGCATTGTGGGGAGTGGGCTCCTGGGGCAGCGCTGCTCTGCAGGTGCTTTTCATGACCGGGAATGGCACCACAAACCCAAGTGAGGACCCTAAGAAAGAGTGAGCTTGGTTTCCATTCTGCTTAGATCAGTGGTAACGCAGAGAAACCCATGGGCGCTTGGTGGAGATGGTCTTGGGTGAAGCCAAGACCCAAAGATACAGTCTGGTGTGATCCTTTTGGTGTCCATATGGGTTGAGTCCACTTCAGTCCCTGGGAGCCCAATTGTGCTGGTAGGGACCTTCATCCCTCCTTCATCACTCACCTGTGGGCTGCCAGCTCCCACCAGTAGACAGAAGCACCTCTCCTGTGTTTGGGCAACTCAGCCTTCATTAGGCAAACCTGTCCCTGGGCCTGGAGGCATAGTTTTGTTCACCTGCAGAGCTGGTAACAGACCATGGTCCACTCATCACCTGGCCATCAGTTTATTTTTCTTGGCCTTTCTTTTCCTGACTCAGTAATCAGTCTTGAAGCGAAACAAGACAAACAGCTCCCACCAAGACCTGTTTTTCTACTGGATACACCCCCCCTCCTCCCCTACGCTGACCTCCTTTTTGGCTGGGGCTCCAGCAGCATTTGGTGCTGGAGGAGCTGGAGCTTGCAGGTAGGACGGGTTGAGAGGCCTTGTTGGAGATTTGCATGGCAGAAGGTCACCTTTATCTTCAAATGAGGCCATGGACATCTGCGTCCTCATCGTAGCACAGGGCACCCTTCAGAGCTCACCCCAGTCCCATTCCTGAGGAGCACATGTCTGTGTTGAACTTCCCATGTGGCACACCCAGGATGGTTAGGGAGGACCTCCAGTTCAAGGTTTTACACGTTCCCCTGGTCCCACGTTGCTGGCACAGGGTCTCCTTCCAAACCAGAACACCCAAAATAGATGTTGCTAGACTGCACCCAATGCTTGGATTGCCTGGGTTAACAGGTCCCGAAGGGAAGTCCCTGGGCACCTCCCACCTGCTCAACATCGCCTGCCAAGTGGCAGATGGGATGAGGTACCTGGAGGAGAAGCACATTGTCCACCGGGACCTGGCAGCCAGAAACATCCTGGTGGGAGAGGAACTCACTTGCAAAATCGCCGATTTTGGACTTGCCCGGCTCCTCAAGGTTGGTCAGTGGGATGCTGTGGCCCCTCCCCATCACTCCAGGCCACCAAGCTGCCCCGTGCTGCAACCATTCCCTCGCTGTCCCCTCTCCCAGCCCGCAGCCCCAGCAAAGACCCAAAGGCAGCGGCTGTGTTCATCATACCATCCCTCATGACCCATCTCCCATTGCTTTTCAGGATGACATTTATTCCACCAGCAGCAGCACCAAAATCCCAGTGAAGTGGACAGCCCCGGAGGCAGCCAACTACCGCACCTACTCCCTCAAGTCCGATGTCTGGTCCTATGGGATTCTGCTCTACGAAGTCTTCACGTATGGACAAATCCCGTATGAAGGTAGGGCTGCCAGCCCCCTCCAGTGCCGCTCCATCCACACGCTGGGCAGCTTGCCCATGGCCCCCAAAAGCCAACATGTCATGAATTGGTGTATTGTGCCTTCCACAAGGGATGTGGAAGCAGCTCCTAGCGCATGAGCAAGTTCTTGTTCACTTTGGGAATTGCTTAGAGGGACTTCCAGTGCTTGCAGAGGGGGTGCAGGAGCTGGGGGCAGGAAGGTGGTATGGGCTGGATGATCTCCCACAGCCTCTCCTCTACCAACCTCGTGGCAGAAAGACACCATTTCACAGCAGTGCCAGTGGATGTCTTGGCCCAGTGCAGGTGTACCTCCAGGGCATCCTTTGGGGACATTAGATTGAGGGGCATCTTCTCCTTCCTTGCAGGAATGACAAACCAAGAAACCGTACGGCAAATTACCAGGGGCTACCGCCTTCCCCGGCCCAGCTCCTGCCCTCCCGAGATCTACAGCATCATGCTGGAGTGCTGGAGTGGCAACACGGAGGAGCGTCCTACCTTCCTGGCCCTGCGGGAGAAGCTGGGCTTCCTCTACAAACGGCTGCTCAGCTCCCTCTCTTGAGGCACCCCTTCCCACCATCCTTCCTGCACAAGCCCCTCCAGGCCAGCTCTTGCCAAGCGGCTCCTTCCTTCTGGTTTGCCCTCCGACAGGGCTCCAAGGAAAGCACATCCTCCCCCCAAACCAGCCCATGGCCCCTCTGGGTCAGGACGCGGGGAGGTGGCCAAGGGAAAAGGTGACGAGTTGTGGAGAACTCGGTGCCGGCGCTTGGCAGTGTAGCAGTCTGGAAAAGCCCCGTGGTAGTGAAGGCATCACCCAGAGTTTACATCTTTGTTCAGCCAGTAGGGTGGGAGGTCCCTGCCGCTCCCCACACCAACGTGAAGGTTTGTAGTTTGTGTTCAGTTGTGGCTCCGGCTTGATTTTTCTTGTAGTGTGTGTCCGGTGTATTTATCAATAAACGTGTGTGCATCCAACCACGCGAGTCCTTGCAGAGCACCGCCGGACCCTCAGCCCTCGCCACGCTGCTCCCTCCCGCCCAGGAAGCAATGCTTTGCGACCAGTCCCGCTCTTGCAACCACAGATAGAACCATTTTCACGTCTCTTTGGTCTCTTTTCACCCAAGTGTGCGTTAAACTGTGTGCCTCTGCCACCTCTTTCCCAGGCAGCAGCCCTGCTCGCCCCGAAGACCTTGCACAAGCAGCTCCTGCCTGGGCTGCTCCGCTCTGGCTCCTCGTCTTCCTCACCATCGCGTGGTTATTCCAAGAAAAATGTATGTCCGGGTTCCAATATTTAACACGCTTAGCCCAGGTGCAGGCAGCACTTGGTCCAACACTGCTGCACCCTGTCGCGCTCTTCATCACATCCATGGTGCAAAGCCAAGAGGTGGTCCCACCACCCCCAGCTCCCTGCGGAGCCCCTCTCACCGCTCCCGGGGTACGGCATCGCAGGAGGACCTTGAGCCTCTCGTCCCCACTGAGCCGTGGGGAGCGTTTGCTCTGGCCCAGCACCTTTTGTCCCCCCGCCACGCACGCTCTGGGAGACCGGGCTGTCCTTGGCAGCAGTGGAAGGACTCACCGAAAAGCAGCACCGTGAGCGGTGCCGAAGCCGCGGGCAGCGTGCCCCGAGCGGGGCTGCTCGAGCACCGACGCGCTCGGCGCACCGGTGGTGGGGCAGCACGATGCGCCGGGGGTGAAAGACCACCGCGCACAGCCGGGGCTGCTTTGGGTTTCCTTCCGACTGAAAAAAGAAAAAAACAAAACAAAACAGCAGAGCCGGAATATATAAAGTTAATAAAGTTTATGCAATACTCCCTGTGCCTGAGCGGCGTCCGCGCTGTGCGAAACGGCAGCAACGAGTGCGGCTGTTAATTGAGCGAATCTCCGTGCACGGGGGGGCGGGGGGGGGCTGGAAAGGGGAGGTGGGAAGGCGGTTTAGGTGCGTGATAAATTTGGAGCCGGCCACGCTTCCTCTGAAGCCCGAGCGAGGATGAGGCGGCCGCTGAGCCCTCGGGAAGGCGGCAGCTCCGGGTTAAGGTGTTCACGGCTGGAAAAAGCTAAAAAAAAAAAAGTTGGGTTTGTGGTGGTGTTTGGACATGGTTGCAAGAGGAAACCTTCATCTTGCAAAGCATCTCGCGAAGCGTCTCACAGCCTGATCGGACACCTGAGCAGAGAGCCCCCACACACACACTGTCCCCCCCCCACCGATGGGAAATGATGGACCAAAACCACGTCTGGCAGACGGTGGGGTCATCGCACGCCAAAAAAGGGATGGTACATGCGTGGCGCAGGCACGGAAGGGTTGTTGCCGCGAGATATTAAATTTATAGGTCTGGTTGCCACCAGATGGAGCTAAAAATGAAGCAGGAGGAGCAGGGCGGGCGTGGGGGGCAGCGGGGCGGTGGGGCTGGCGTGGGGGGCAGCGGGGCATGGCCGGGGGCCCCGGAGGAGGCGGTGGGGCTGGCAGGGCTGCGGGGGTCACACGCAGGGATGGCCCCAGAGCAGCTCCTTCTGCTGCAGCAATGCCATGGGGGGTGGTGTGGAGGTGTGTGTGGGGGGGACGGACATGGGGACATGGGCCAAGCCAGCGCTGCCCACAGCAGCTTTTCCTTCCTCCTCCGCAACTGCATTAAAAAAAAAAAAAAGAAAAAAAAAAAGCTGCTTTGGGTTTGCCCTCCAGCGCGGTCTGCTGGGTTTGGGCATTTCTCTGAGTCATTACTTGTTTTCTAAAAGTAGACAGCGGGGGGGGGGGGGGGGGGGAAGGGGAGGGAGCCCAGATTTCCCCATCTTCTCCCAGGGTCTCAGCCTGGGCAAGGGCACTGCAGCTCCTCCCCCCCCCCTCCCCCCCAAAAAAATAAAAAAAAATAATCAGGGTTGCTACGGTAACTGGTCTCTTCCCAAAATCCATCCTGCAAAAGCAGAGCTGCCGGGCCCCCCCCCTCTCTGAACCCCGCCGGGGTGGGCATTGCAAACACGTGCTGCTCAAGGCATTCGCCTGCTCTGCTTTCAGCCCGGCGTGTGCCCCCTCTGCGGATGCAATTTGACCGAGTGGCATTTGCAAACGGCGTCGGGCTAACGCCATGCACGTGAGCTGCGCAGTTGGTTTCTATTTTTAAGGTCCCACGTTGGCCTTTGGAGGGTGAGGGGGAAGCAAGACTGCCGGAGGCAAAAAAAAAAAAAAAAAAAATTAAAAAATTTCCCCAGCAGCAAGAGGGAGGCGATGGAAGGAAATACTTCTCACGGCGGGGGCTGCTGCGAGAGCTCCTCCGGGGCGGCAGGGTGGCACGAGGGATGCTGCAAGGGCCGAGGGCGAGCGGAAAGCACCGGCGATTTTTTGCCCAAATATATGTGAGTTAATCAACAGTCAAAACGCAGCGTCAGGAGGCAGCGGCGGGGCAGCAGAGGAGGTGGGGGTTGGTGCCATGGGAGGTGGGTGCTCTTCCCCCTCCGATAGGAAGGCCGATGGGAAGGGGGGATGCTTAGGGAGGGGTACGGTATATAAAGAGCCCCTTTGCTTGTCTCGCTTGTTACCCAGTGAATCCCTTGATACCCTACCACAGCGGGGCAGCACGACGACCTGAGACACGGGAAATCAGCTGGAATGATAGAAACGTTTAGGTTGGGAAAGACCTTTAAGATCATCGAGTCCAACCGTCAACCCAACGCTGCCAAGTCCACCACTAAGCCACATCCCTCAGCACCACGTCTACATGGCTTTTAAATCCCTCCAGGGATGGCGACTCCACCACTGCCCTGGGCAGCCTGTGCCAGTGCTTGACAACCCTCTCAGTGAAGAAATTTTTCCCAATATCCCAATATCAATACCCCCCCACCAGCACAACTTGAGGCTGTTTCCTCTCGGCCCATCACTGGTTACTTGAGAAAAGAGACCGACCCCCACAGCAGCGGGGATGGAAACAGCACTAAAATAAATGCGCTTGGCTGCCAGATGCTTTTCCTAAACACGCCTGAGTGCTGCGAAGGGACAAGAAAAGCCCCAAAAGCCCCAGGCACCCCGAGCAATCAAGGCGATGCCAAGGTTTTTGCTCTCAGCCATGCCATGAAGCTGCCCGGGAGCAGAGGCTGGGGGGCGGGGGACAGGCTCTCCCTGTTTTTGCATCCCAGCAGGGCAGCAATCCACATCTGTGACACTTTACAGACCATCAGAAAAAAAAAACCAAAAAAAACCAAATTTTAATTCAACAGGGTTTTCCCAGGCAGTTTTGCTCCACTGGACAGGGAGACGTTGGCATCTGAGCAGCCGCTGTAAATCCGACCTGCCTTCACGTAGCATCCAAAACCGGGATGGAGGAGCATCGATGTGCTGGTGGCATCGCAGCAGGCGGCCAGAGCAGCGCTGCCAGAGCCGGGTCGGGCCGGGGAAAGTGCCCAGCTGGAAACCAGGGATGCAGGATTGGTGCCTTTGCTCTGCCACAGCCTCCCCCGGGGGTGCCTGGGGACAGTTGCTGGATTTGACCCTCTGCGATCACGAGACCAAGGAGCAAATACAGCAATATTGACTTTACCTTGGCGTGTCCACGCTTTAATCTGCAGCCGCTGAGGCTGCAGGCTTAGAAAAAAAAAACATACTTGTTTCTTCAAAATCCGGGGCTTCTACTGGGAACCAGCAGCGGATGAGACCCCGCTGCTCCCCCCGCGGCATCCCGGGGGCGAGCAGCAGCCGGAGGGCTTTGCCGGGGCACGGGAAGACCACGGCCACCGCCACCAGCACGCCTCGTCTTGCCTTACTCAGAATTATTTTGGTGGGGTTTTTTTTTTTGCTTGATTTTCCCGTGCTTTGCGAAGTTTAAAGGCTGCCACGTGCCTCCTGCGATGCACAGCCACACGCGCGTCGGCGCAGCCCCCCCCAGTAATTTGCTGCCCGGCTGGAAGTCACGTCCCATCAGTCGTGGGGTGATGTGCTGCCGTGGACACGGAGGTCACCCGCAGGGTCCTGGCAGCCACAGGGGTCCAAACCCTGTGCCCACGGCTCCTGCTGGCCTTGGGGAACCCCCTGCAGCCGTTCCCTTTGGACGCACACGCTTCCACAGGGGGAGCGGAGGGACAGTGGGGACACAGACCCTCCTGCCCTGAGGACAATGAGCGCTGCCTGGAGACGCAGAGCTGCGGGAAAAGCTTACACAACACTTTTCCCTACCAGAAACAAGGAGGAAGGCTGGGAGTGACCCTGGATGCCTCCGCGGCACGGACGAAAAGCAGAGCAGCCGCCTCCCCCCCCCCCCCAAGCTGTGCCCTGGGCCATGCGGCCGGAGCTGCGCAGCCCCTTTGCCCTCCACCCCTGCCCGCACGGGGATCCCGCGGTACAGAGTCACCGCTCGGGGGTCCCGCGGCCCCCGGCTGCCATCGGGGCACCTGGTGCGCACAAGGACTGTGCCGTATCTCGTGCCGGGGCTGAAAGCGGACCGGAGCGGGAAGGTTTGGCACCTTTAAATGGGTCCCTGCCAGGGTTTTGTTTGCCTCCAGCGGGAACGGGGACCTTGCCCGCTTGCGTGCAGCCGCCTGCAGGCTCTTGTTTTCTGGGTGCTTTATCGAGCAGCGCTCCTCAGCTATCAGGCTGATCACAGAAGGGCCAAACAGCCAAGTTGACTAATTCAAGGCAAAAATCAGCCAAAACACCACTTAGGGCAGCACCGCACATGGGTGAGCTGGGCACCGGGGCTGCCCAGCCCAGTACACCCCATCTGCACCACGAGCTCCAGCCCCACATCAGACCCCACAAGACGCAAGCCCTCAGCAAGCCTTATCTCCCTCCTCGTTACGGAGCGCACACTCCGCACCCAAATCCTTCCCCCAGCCCCATCCAGAGCCCGCTCGGGCTCAGGCTCTCCCTCCCACCCCGCGAGGCAGCGGAGCAGGGCAGGGATGTGCTCGGGGAGGAAAGCAAGTTCAGTGCCAGCGGGGACAGGCTGTGCAGCCAAGTACGGAGCCAAGGGGAGGGGGGGGGAAGGCGCTCGCAGCACCGCCACCGCCCAGCCAGATCTCGCTCCCGTGCCAAACACACACGCACCAGTGAGTCACCAGCACCACCGTGCCAGCCGGCGTTACCGGACCCTGCTGGAAGCGCTGCGGTGGGACGCTGTGCCCTGTCCCCATCCGGCCCCACCGACGTCCCCAGCACCACTCTGCCCTCCCACCCCGGATGAAAAACAACCCGCAGGGCTTTAAAAGGCTGCTCGACTTTATTAGTTGCCATTGTACAAGTACAAGGTAAATAAAACGTGTCACCGAGTCTGCGCAGAAAGGGCGTAGTTGCAGTAAGAAAGAGTAAAAAGGCTGGTGTGGGAATCATCGGGGGGTTGCGGCGCTTTTTTATTACCAAACAGCACCTTTGCCTCGGAGCAGCCTGCCTACTCTACGGGGAGGCGGGGGGTGGGGGGAGAAGGGGCTGTGCCCGCCGGCATGGGGAACAGCCGCCGACCCGCTCATGCCGAGGGCCCGGAGCCCGAGGGCTCGCTGGCGTGGCGCCGCCGTCCCGCTCCTGGGGCCGGCACGAAGCCACATGCCATTGGTCCTGTTGTCACCCGCAGCGTTCCCAAGCTGCAAGACAGAGCAGAGAAAGGGTGAGGCCGGCGCCGGGGCGTTGCGTTGTCGCTATGCTTTTATTTTTGCAGCAATGGAGTGGGTGCCCTGGGCATGAAGATGCCACCATTGGGTCAGGATGCACCTCGGGAGATGCAGCAGGAATGTTCCTCACTGCCCCAAGTGCTGCATCATAGCATCATAGAATAGTTTGGGCTGGAAGGGACCTCAAAGATCATCTTGTTCTATCCCCTGCCCTGGGCAGGGACACCTCCCCCCAGCCCAGGTTGCTCCCAGCCCCGTCCAACCCGGCCTTGAGCACCTCCAGGGATGGGGCAGCCGCAGCCTCTCGGGGCACCCTGCACCAAGGGCTCACCGCCCTCACAGGGAAACATTTCTTCCCAATATCTAATCTAAATCTCCCCTCTTCCAGTTTGAAGCCATTCCCCCTCGTCCTATCACTCCATGCCCTTGTAAAAAGTCCCCCTCCAGCTCTCCTGGAGCCCCTTTAGGCACTAGAAGGGGCTCTAAGGTCTCCCCGGAGCCTTCTCTTCTCCAGACTGAACACCCCCAACTCTCTCAGCCTGTCCTCCCAGCAGAGGGGCTCCAGCCCCTGAGCATCTTCGTGGCCATCCTCTGGACCCACTCCAACAGGTCCACATCCTTCTTATGTTGAGGGCTCCAGAGGTGGAGCTGCATTGGCACTCTCCTGCATCATCTCACCCGAGGAGAGCACTCACCTCTCCGGGGACTCCGACACGGTTGTCATGGCCGGGTGAGTCGTCTTCCCAAAGAAGAAGCTGGCCCACCAGTGGCCGGGGTCGGACTTGGGCAGACCTGGGGGACAGCGTGTGCCAGGGGAGGTCCAGGTCAGTGCAACCCCGGTGGCCCCACTACCACCCCAGTCTCATCCCAGAGGAGAGGCTGGGTCACCTCCAGTAAGATTTGCACTGGAAGGGCCGGTAGCAGAATCCCCCCGCAGCCCTGAGCCAGGACAGGGGGGCACTTACCTGGGGGGTGGGGGATGACCTCCCCAGAGTACTCCGAGCTGCCGCAGGAGCTGTTGCTGGATGTGGAGCTCAGGCGCCCTGTGGAGAAATCACAGCCATCAGAGCCACCACCGCTCCTCGGTCGTGCCATGAAAAGCAGAGCACAGCCTTGATGTGGGCGACACAGCCCAGTCCCACCACTGTCTCGTCCAGTACTCGCCCAGCTTTAGCGCTAAGTCAATAAAAACCACCAGGAAGGAAATATACTGGCAAGATTACAAGCTGGCCAAGAGCGGGGAGCAGAAAAGCACCTGAACCCCTCTGCAGGAAAACACGTGCAACCCCAAGGACATTACTGAATGGCTTTGCCTCTGCGTGCAACATTTGGGAGGCCTTTGCAGGTGACTTGAAGCCAAGAAGATGCAGATTCCCGCATATAATCCACGCAGTTTTAGTCCAACTGCTACAAGCCTGTTCCTAGTTTCAGCTCAAGGGGAATACTTTTAATTCCCCCTGGTTCAGGCAATCCATTAAACCGGAAAGCCTCTCCCCTGCAGAGGTACCGGTAGCTACCATTACCCAGACTGGTTTTGCAACTCATTTCCACAGCAACAGCGCAAGATGCATTCGAAGCCGCCACCTCCCCCTCACCTTACCAACAGGCGAAGGAGTTTGCGAGACCCACCTCCAGCTGGTACAACTGGGCAGGGGCTGCGGTGGCCCCGCGGAGGGTCCGAGCAGCAGCAGGAGGGGGGGGGGGGGGGGGGGGCTGGGGGCCACCCTCCTTTCTCAGCAAGGAGCTCTCCTCGGGGCTTGGGCTGCAAGCTCACCCCCGGGCTCAGCTTCGCCTCTGCCGGAGCCACCGTCCCCTCCAGCCTGGCAGAGCGTCGTGCCCACTGGCCCACTGCCCCGAGCCCCCCCCCCCGGCCCCCAGCGCGCGTCCTTACTTCTGTAGTAGTTGTGCGTCGCCATGAGCGAGCCGCTGGATGGGATGGACGCCATGGTTCTCGATCTTGGTTCTTGTGCAGATCTAAAACCTGCCAGAAAAGGGGCAGCAGCCGTCACTGCGGAGGGGTCTCAACGCGGTCCCCCGCCCCAACCAGCACGAGAAAGCTGCGAGAGTCTGAACCCTCCCAGCATGTCCCCCCCCCCCCCCCCAAGAGATTTGAGGTGCACCCCACCGCGGCGGCCCCGCACTGGGGACGGAGGTCAGTGCTCGTGGTGCCACACATGGTTTAAACCTGCAGAGCTACGCGCTAGGTACAAAACCAAAATAACTCCCCCCAAAACGACAGCTCGTGGAGAGCACAGGCCTGGCAGGTCCGCACAGCGCCTTCCCCCAACCCCACACGGGCGGTTTCTTCCTTCCACGCAGAAATCCTGTTCCCACTCCCCGGGTCAGCAGTTGGGAGTTACGACATCTCAAGCGGAGATTGCGTAAGTAGCAGAGGAGTGTTCAGCTCGGGGCACGCACCGAGGGGTCCCCTGCGAGGGGTCCCAGCCCCGACCTGTCCCCACCTCCGCCACCCCCGCGCCGGGCGGGGGGGGGTGGGGGCAAACCTCGCAGCCCTGCACAACGCATCCCCTCCCCCCGGGCGAGAAAATTGCTCTCCCTGGCCCACAACATGCCCAGTTCTGAGTTGGAGGGGTATTTTTCTCCTCCTGGTACAAAGCACCCCCCTGGTTAAGGTGGCGACTCTTCCCACGCCCCGCGGTCTGACCCTCCTCTTCTTCAAGCAAATTCCAAAAAGGCTCAAACAGCCGAAGTTGCCACCTGCCAGTATGAGCCACAGTGTCCCGTCCCCTCCCCCCCCCCCCCCCGCCATCCGGCGGAACAGCAAAAGCACCGACCCGGACTGTCAGCCGGGAGCGGGGGGAGGGACCCCCACCACCCCCCGGGGGCGTCCAGCTCCTCCCCAGCTCCTGATGAAGCTTTCCCTGCTCTACCGATACACCCACTCGTTGGGTGTCCTGCTTACAGAATGTCCTCCCCGCACCCACGGCCCCGTTAATATGCTAAGCCTTCGTGGGGAAACTGAGGCACAGAGCCGCCTCCCAGAAATTTCACCCCAAAAGGGACTAGGTGCAGCCTTGCAGCTGACCCTTCCCAAAGCAACCACCACCACCACTCCCCTCCCAGATTACTACGGGCCGCCCCGTTACACCACCCCCCCCACAACCGACTCCCGTTCGCGGCGCACCTGGGCTGGGCGGCGGAGGGGGATGGGGAAGGGGGGGTCCGGCGGGCGGGCACTAGGGCCGCGGGGCGGCGGCGGCGCCGCCCGGGGAACGCAGCGTCCGCGTCCGGTTCGCACCGCACGGCCTGAGCCGCGGCGCTGCCGGCTCCGCCCCCCGCCCCGCCCTTATATCCCCTCTGGCCACGCCCCCTCCGCCAGCCGCGCCGCCAATCGGGATAGGGGGCGCGGTCGGGCACGCCCCTTCCCCGCGAGGGGCGGGGCCTGCGGCGGCAGCGGGTGCGCAGCGCCGAGCACCGGCAGGGATGCGAGTTACTCCGGGGGGGGGCGGGCTTTAAAATTAGCGTGTAAATAAATAAACAGATAAATGTGTATTTGCAGGGATTCCGAGCTGGCTGGGCTGTATCAATTTTAGGGGAAAAGACTCTATTTTAGAGGAAAAAGCCTGCAGTAAGGCCTAAGTACAAGCCAAGCGGAAATACTGCCCCGTATTTGCGTCCCGCTATAACACGCTGTATAGCTGCTGTTCTGTCAACCACCGGTATCACAGGGCGCGAGTCCCAGAGAGCCGCGGCGATGCCGTATCGACGTAAGAGGAAAACAGGAACTTTAGAGAAAATTGCTTTCGGGGTGGAATGGAAGTAGGAAAGTGAACCCAATTTTAAGTGTCAAAACAGCGCTCTGGGGAGACGCAGGAGCCTCGCGGTATCTCCACAAAGGCAGTTTGGTATTTGCTGCGTGAGCGTTAGTCGTTGTTTCTCTCTCCCAAATTCAGGAATACTTTAAGGCAGAGTGCTGCAGCCTGGCATGCTCAGGGTTGGTTTGCAGGAAAAACTTGCAGTTTGAGGGCAGCTGTGGGAAACAACATTTTTGGGGGGTGATGCTTTAGCCGGTTTAGGCCATTTTAGGCTAAAGACATGAGGAGGGAGCTCATATCCCATCCTGGGGCGGTTGTGGCGCGAGTTCTTCATGCAGTGGCGTTCATTCCTCCCCCAGTCTGTGATTTTTATTATTAAGCGGGAGTTACTTGTTAAGCAGAGGGGACGCGCAGCCCTTTTCCAGAGGGGCAGCACTGGGTTGCCCCAGGAGGGCGTCGATCTCCCCACGTGCAGAAGGGCCAAGTTGCCCTTCAGGCTGTGTTTTTCAACCCCCCCCCTCCCTCCTGCTGTGGGGACACCCCAGGTCACCCGTGTCCCCAGTTCCCCCCCACCTGGCCCATGGCACCGCGGCAACACTCCTGCCATCGCCGCTGGGACAGGCGCCTGCCCCCGTGCACAGTTCCTATGGACGCTCCCAGGAAATCGGCCGGGACAGCTTCGGGGAAAGCCTTGGCACCACAAGGCTGTAAATAAATTGTTTATTTACCCTAGAGGTTAATAAACCTTAAATAAATAATAATAAAAAAACCCAATTAATTACTTTATTTACCCCGGAGGTCTAAGGACCGACACGAGAGCATGCGTGATCCAGCTGGGGACCAGGTTGCTCCAGCCGTGCCTCAGTTTCCCCGTTGATGATACTGACTCAGCGCTTTCCAGGGCAGGAGCTGGCTAAAGGCTGCGATGGACTTTGAATATACAAATACCAACGGACAGTTTAAACAGCCACGTGGTTGTTTTCCAGCTTTGCTTTTGTGCCTCATGACCAGGTTTGATGAGTGGTTTGATTTTGGGGTCCCTGGGACCCCCAGGCCAGCCCTGCCGGGACCATTTGCTCCCAGCCCTGCCTGCTGCAGAACACAAAGAGCCCCAGGACACGAACTCGGCAGATTTTGCTGTCCCAGAAGGGAAAGATAGGCTAAAAATTGGGCGCTTCAGACCTGAAAAGTCACTTTTGTTTTAGTGAAGCTGTGTCATTTCTCAGATTCCTCCACAATTCCTTCCTGAGAGATGTATCGCTGTACTCTGAGTCCCTCTAATAATCTACAGAGCACTAAGAGTGTATTGATAGAGAGATTATATTCTATAATGGAATATATTCTTCCCAGCGGGGTACGGGATGGCTTTGTACCCCAGCGAGCCTGAGTGGGCTAATTGCTTTAATTAATGATAGAGCAGAGATGAACAAACACTTCCCAGTCCCTTTGTGCAGCGACACCACTTACACCCACGTTTGGGGCTGCTTTTTAAAGGATCAGCTCATTAAGCAGACAGCGCCGGGGATGCGATCCTGCACCCATAGCCGTGGGGGATGAATCGGGGCTTCGCTGGGTCCGGGGACATCAGTCTCCTCGTGCGGATGGATTACGGTCTCCAGCGAAACGTTCTTGGTCTGCTCTGCAGCCCAAAAGCCAAATCCGTTTCGCCTCAATGATGCCGCGGGAGCAGCGCCGGTGGGAGGGAGCAGCCGGGGGGGATTGATGGAGCATCCAGTCTGGTTTCCCAGGACGAAGCCTGCCCTGGGTGTGTTGAGGAGAGGAAGATAGATTTCATTTGTATTGATCAAGAAGCAGTTGTTTTAAAAGCAAGCAGATGATAAGATTTGGATAGATTTTCTCTTCGATTTTCTGCTAATTAAAACCTCTGAGTTGACTGCAACTCTCCTTACAGTTTGCTTTTGAGCAAGGTTTCTGTGTTTTCCTTTTTTTTTTTTTTTTATAATCTGGCTCTCTGGGCTCCGTGTTACAGCTGGCGACTGGCTTTTGTTATCTGCTGGTTGTGCGTGCCGTTGGCAAATAGCCTTTCTTGTCCCATTTTATACTTGGCAGAAACATCTGGAAGCCAGCAAAGGCTGCGGAGCTGAAGGAGCTGCTGCCTCTCTCTGGACTCCGCCGGCCCTCGTGGGACATCGCAGACGGGCGTTCGCTAACCCTGGGGACGATGGGGAACCCCAGTGCCCCACCGATGAAGCTTAACTCTGCTGCCAGATTCCCTCTGGGGATGGGACATCCCGGTGGCTTCGGGAATTTGGTCAATGGTGAGAAAGTTGCTCAGCAGCCCCTTTCCCACCCCCCTGCGCCGGAGGACGCAGCAATTTTCATCCCGGGTAGGAAGGCAGCGCTCGCTCCCGGCGCAGGAGAAATGCAGACTTGAGTGCTGCAGGGCCTGATCCTGCACCGCTGAGGGTTTTGCTTAATTATCCCCCTGTTGAGGAGGAAGCAGGCATGACCTGTGCTCAGGCTCTGCCCTCTTCCTCGTCATCTTCCTCCTCCTCCTCGTCATCCTCCTCCTCCTGCGCTGCATTTTCCCGGCTGTGTCGCTCAGTGCCAGGTTTGGGATCCGGGCAGTGTCTGCCCAGTGCAGGCAGCTGCTGCCACCTATGGATAAAAAATAGCCAAAATATTCACCCCGGACACTAATGAGGGCCATCGTCTCCTCTCTGCCCTTTGCAGCCTCACAGGGGTCAGGGCAAGAGCGGCTGGGAACTCAAACCCGCCGTCGCGCCGTGGTCGGACAGAGATGCCGGAGCATCTTCCCCTGCCCGCACATGTTTAAATCGGGGAAAAAAAGGATGTCGTGGAAGTTCAAGGGGAGACTTCCCTTAAGCACAACACTTGAGCAACTTATTTTACCTGTCGGCTGGAAATTGCGCTCTGCCTTTCTGGGATATATGCAGCAAAGTGAGCCAAGGGCCACCTTGGCAGGAGAATAAACCAAAGGCAGATCAGGGCATGCACCACTGTCCCCGCCGTGATGGGAGCAGCTCTGCTGCCCTCACCTGCAGTTTGTGCCAAGGGGTGCAAGGCATCCAGGGCTGATTTCCCAAAATTCTGAGTCTGATCTGCAAATATGCATATTGGGGACAAAATTAGGTAGAAAGTCACAAACTGCCTGATTTGCCTATGCAAAAGGGATGTCTCCAATCTGGGAAAGGCAGTGAAGAGAGACGTCCACTGCTTTCTGTCATCCAGAGGCTTTAGGTGAACTTGGTTCCACGAGTTCCTGACTGTTGGCTCATCTGTTCCTCTGGGAAAACCAGAAAATCATCTTGCAGACACCAGCAGCGGCGCTGAGCAGGATCCATCTCTCTACAGAAAACTCTTAGACCAACATCTCCTTCGTGGGATCGGGGGAGATTTCACTCCCATCATATGCAAACAAATTCCGCACTAATATAAACCCTTGGGCTTTGATGGGAGTTGGTTCAGCAACAAATTTTCTCATTCAGTTCCCTGATCCTTATTTCTCCCTCTGGATGCATCCAAGGCTTACGCTGTTAGCCGGGTATCTCCATGAACAGCCCTTTGACTAAAGCAATCAGAAGATACGGGCGGCCAGGGCTCTTCTCGCTCAGTGGCCCTGGTTTAATAAGAAAAGCCATCCCCACGGTTAATGTAGGCTTTTCCTACCTCGGAGACGTGCACGGCTGCAAAACAAACGCATCGATGTGTTGTAGGTTGATACGGCACCAGACGCCCTTGCTGTAAAACCAGTGTGGTCCAGGAGCAACCCAGCATCCTGCAAACAGCATTGAACCAGAGGGCAGAGGTGTCTTATCTCACCTGGGCTTGACCTAATCAGGGTCTCTGTCCCCTCCTCGGCACCCGGGGAGATTTACGGGATCAGCTTCTGGCAGCCCCTGCAGATGCTACATCCGGGCGTCGGAAATGTCAGGGTGTTCCTAAAGAGATGCATTTGAAGTGGTGGTTTTTTCTCCTCCCCTGGTGTTAAAAAAAAATTCAGAGCGTAGAAACGTTCATCCTGGCTGCTTCCCACATGGACAGCAGCTCAGATTGAGCAGTTTTATCCTCTTCAGCCTGGAGAAGAAAAGGCTCCGGGGAGACTTTATTGCGGCCTTCCAGTCCCTAAAGGGGCTACAGCAGAGCTGGGGAGGGACCCCTGATCAGGGAGTGGAGCTGTAGGACGAGGAGGAATGGGTTCAAACCAGAAAGAGGGGAGATTTAGATTAGATATCAGGAAGAAATTTTTCACTCTGAGCCCCTGGCACAGGTTGCCCCGAGAAGCTGTGGCTGCCCCATCCCCAGAGGTGTTCAAGGCCGGGTTGGACGGGGCTGGGAGCAACCTGGGCTGGGGGGAGGTGTCCCTGCCCAGGGCAGGGGGGTGGCACTGGGTGATCTTCGAGGTCCCTTCCAACCCAAACCATTCTAGGATTCTCTGCCAGTGGCATCTCAGAGACGCGGAAGAAATAGAGTAGCAATATTAAAATGACAGTGGGGAGGGTGAGGAGCAGCGCAGAAGTTAAAATCTTCAGAGGAAATCCAAATTTAGGTGAGGAGCTGCTGCATTTGACCTGGGGATGTGCACCCAAGGGTGTCCTATAACCCCTGGGTGCTGCTGAGCCCGGAGGGGTGGGACGAAGGAACGGTGTTGGAGGGTGCAGCAGGAGCTGCATCCCACAGGGATGAGTTTCTGATCATTTTAGCTCTGAGACCACCACCGCCCTCTCAACCTGGCTGAATTTGGGCCAAGAGCCTGTGAGCTGGGGACATCGAGGTACGGGTTACATGTGTGGTGTGATTTCTTAAGGAAAGGGATTAAAAATCAGCCCAGCCGCCCAGGCTGACCTCTGTACCGGCACCGGCGGAACCGGCTGGAGGGCGAAAGGTGGTGGATGGGTCCCTGGGCTGCGTGGGGCTCCCAGCTCATCGGGGATTTACGCCACACGCGGAGGTGTTGCTGCCCTGCGTCGCTGCAACAGGATTCGCAGCTGAAGGTGTCACCGACGGGGTCAGGTAATGCAGCCGGGGGTGGTCCGGTCTTCCCCCGCTCCCCGCGCTGCCCCGACGGCCCCGGCACCCTGGGGACAGCTCTGCATCGCTTTCCAGTCTAAACGCGAAGCCTTAGCAACACGTGCTGCTTGCGCGCCGTATTTTAATAAAGGATGGAGAATTATTAAGGTCATTAAGTTACCACCAGAGGGAGAATTTCACCCCGTGATGGTATGATGTCCGGCCGTTATTAAAGTGTTTAAAATGAGAAGCTGTTGTGCTGCGCTCCCGGGTGCTCGTGGGCACCGGGAGCTGACGGGGAAGCTGCCTCAGCACCCATGGCCCCGGAGGTTTTCCACGGCAGAGCTGGGGTTTAGGGGTGAATGTCTACAAACACCAGTGATGGAGTGTGGCTGCCCGAGGGTGGAGGGGTTGCATCTCTCTTACGAGGAAAGGCTGAGGGACGTGGGGCTTTTTAGTCTGGAGAAGAGAAGACTGAAGGGGGATCCTGAGAAGACTGGAGAAGAGAAGACTGAGTGGGCTCCTCGGTTCAAGAAGGACAGGGAAATGCTGGGGAGGGTCCAGCAAAGGGCTACAAAGATGATGAGGGGACTGGAGCATCTTTTTGATGAGGAAAGGCTGAGGGCCGTGGGGCTTTTCAGTCTGGAGAAGAGAAGACTGAGGGGGGATCTTATCAATGCTGATAAATCCCCAAAGGGAGGGTGCTAGGGGATGGGAACAGTCTTTTTCCAGTGGTGCCCAGTGACAGGACAAGAGGGAACGGGCACAAACTTGACCCGGCAGTTCCATCTCAACCTAAGGAGGGACTTCTCTCCCGTACGGGCGGCAGAGCACTGGCACAGCTGCCCAGAGAGGGGGGGAGTCTCCCCCTCTGGAGCCATTCCAAACCCGCCTGGAGGTGCCCCTGCTCTGGCGGAGGATGGCACTGGGGGAGCTCCAGAGGGCCCTTCCAGCTCTCACCAGTCTGGGATTTCCCGGTCTCTACCCCGCAGCTCAGCCGTTTGGTAGAAAAGGTGTTTCTGGAGGAGCATCCCCATGGCACGCCTGGACCCATGTGCTACCACCTATGCCCAGGATGGATGGGGACAATTTTAAAGGCCTTTAAGCATTATTCCTTCAGCATTGCTACCTTGGATCGCCTTGGGCAACCGATGGCTTTGGCTACACTGAAACCCCAGGGGGCACGTCCCAGCCGTGTGAGCACGATGGTGGGTCCTTGGGTGCAGCATGGTGCAGCCCGCCTCACACAAGGTACACTGCTGTCCCATCAGGGGTGACACCAGACACCGTCCCCAGCTGGCCGGGTGGCTGGAGGGCTTGGGCATCTTGTTATCACTTCCAAAGTTTATTTTTAACCCCCTGGCTCCAATTTAAAGGTATCAGCAGCACGCGCTGAGTGCAGGACCTCAAAATACTGCCCTCCTCCTCCTTCCTCTGCCTGTCTGTCCCATCATTCCGGTCTTCGTCTCCCCTCTCCAGGCCTACAGCAGGAGCTGAAAAACCTGCTTGCATTAAAGATTTCATGAAGTCATCTCCTGTTTGGTGCCTTGGGCCTGGAGTGCTGCCAGGCAAACACACAGAGAGAGGCACGACACGTCAACGCGGGGGCCTGGAAAGGTTGACCTCAAAGCCAACCCCACGTAAACAAGCTCGAGAAACCTTTGGGAGATGCAGCGGGGAATCCCATCGCATCTTAACCCCAGATAAGCTGGGGTTTAACTGAAATGGGAACGCCTGTTTCCTGTGCCCCAGCACCGGCACTCAGGATTGCCGTGGGATGGGTGTTATATAGACGAGGAGAGGATGGCCAACGTCTTGGTGTTTTGAGCTTGTCCGCTTCCAGCAGACGGTAAATGCCAAACCCTCTGGGTGCAAAGCCTCTGCAAAGCCTCCAAAACTGGTGTGGATGGAGCTGGAAGCCTGAGCATGGGAAGAAGGAAATTTAACAGCGTTCACTCCTTGCATAAAGCTGCCCTTTAGAGGACAACTGCTGCCCTACACACCTCTGGTCTGTTTTTCCGACGGCTGTTGCATGAGGCCACCATGAAGCCCTGCATTTCTGCTTTTCAGGGAAAATATCGCTATTGCTTTACCCGGGAAGAAGGAAAAAAATAGCGATTTATAGCCATTCCCATGTCCAGCCCCGGCTTTTCCCTGGCGAGGGCAGGGCTTCTGGGGCAACGTCAGGGCGGGCATCCCTCCTGGCTGCCGTCTGCTCTGCCCAAACCCCACCTTCAGAGGAGACCTGATGCGTTTTATGGAGACAAACCCACAAGCACTCAGTTAGCTGAACGCGTTACTCGCGGGAAGAAACACCCCCAGCACGAAGGCAAATCCAGGCAGGCAGCCTGGGGCGTTCGCATCCCAGATACATACAAATTACCGGCACTGCGGATTATTCACTCTCCCAGTCACACCATGAGGGGCCTCTTTGGAAAAACAAAACAAAACAAAACCAAACCTCAATTATTATGGCTGGACAAATGGGAATTTTAGCACAGCTTAAAGCATCAAATCCTAACCCGGGGGCTGTGGGGCTGGATGGGGGGGAGGTGGTGATGAAAGGGGCAAGAGGTACCTGCCACGTATGTGCACAGCCTGCCCGTCCCTTCAGGGTGGTTTCCGTTTTCTTGAGTCACCCCAAATCATTTGGTGATGATTTTTGGGGTGGGGGAATGAAACCTAAATAGAATGTACGGGAATTGTTTCAGCTGGGACCTGAATCTGAAGCCAGATGGATGGAGACAAGGTGCTAAACTTGAGCCGCCCCCGGGTTTTTCCTGCTCAGGTCTCTTTTATTTTACATAGCTGAACATTTAAGGACAGGTTGCCACTATTTTCCAGGAGGGAAAACAGTTCTAATCGGGCACGACAATGGAGCTCGATGGTCCACAAGGACCGCGCGTGTTCCGTGAAACCCTTTTCTCCAGGTGCCGGCCGGAGCTGGGCACACCGCTGTGGCTTTAAGCTTCTGGGAGGCTGGGCGTAAGGTGGCTTAGCGCAGCCGGGATTAGCCAGGTCTGACAGCCCTCTCCCCTGCTCCTCTCCCGTACTATTTATAGTCCGATAACCCGTCACGCTTCGTTTTGTTGCAGAAGCAAAGCACAGTGCACTCCCCCTTTCTCTTTTCCCTGCCTGGGAAAAGGGCTGAAAATACAAATTCTCTTTCCTGGTGATTTGAATTCCCTTTCTCTGCCTGGCCCGAGCGGCAGAGGGACCTGGGATTTACTCCATCTCCGCGAAGGCTGAAGTCTTCATTAGCAAACGCCGCCTCTGCCCCGCGGAGGGCAGCTCCGAGGCTGCCGGCGGCCCTTGGATAAAAATGGGAGATTATTTCTTGGCAAAGCCCTAAAATATGGATAGGAAGAATAAGGGATTTATATACTCATCCCTCCTAAGTGTTATCAGACTTGATGTCCATCCCCAGCACATCCAGACCCGGGGTAACACTGCTGCTCCTATCCCAAAACAAGGCTGGGTCAATCCCTTTAAATGCTGTCTTAGAGCCTTCCTCTTGGAAGTTACTTTTTATTTTTTCTGGCATTCGGTGCATTTTATGTCACGCAAGGAATGCTGCTTAAAAGTAAAAGATATCTTGCCTATAATATTTCTAAGAAAATACTAATGAACTATAACAATCAGAAAAAAAATAAAGTCTCCCTTTAAACATTAATGAGAGGTTCATAACATTTTAATCTACATGATGTGTAAGTTTTTAACTCTTAGACTATGAAGGTAAGAGTAGCCAATTTAGCTGTTAAATTCACTGAAAGATGGTCTGGGCCACAAAATTGGCCTGGACTATTACATAGCTTACTTCAAAATTAGCTTTCTTTTGACCTATATTTGGCTTTGGGACACACAAAATTTTGCATTAGCCTTGTAATTGCACAGCTGACACAGGTATAAATATTCTGACCACTACATGATTATTTTTTTTTTTATGCAAAGAAATTTTCACGGTATTACCGAGGGAGATTACTTATGGTTTCCTTGTCCTCCTAGGACTCGAACCCCATCTCCCGTTAAATGAGATGACGTTAATAAGCCACAGATTCTTGAGCAACCAACATACATGTTGCAGGTGCAGAAATCTGTTTTGCTCTATTTGTCCCTTGCTTTGCTCTTTGCTCCTGAGCTAATGCATTTCCACCGAGGCAGAAATGTGGGTCAGTGCCTGTGGGGCTCTGCCCAGGGAGGCATTTGCCCCGTGTGCCGTGCGGGGACCCCTCTCCTCCCTGCACGTGTGGGAAAGCAGCCCTTCTGCGCCACTGGACTCACTGGGGGCAGAGCAAGGGCTGTGGTACTTGGTGGCTCTGGGCCCCTCTCCCATGCCAGCCCTGTCCCTTCACCCCCAGGCTGTCAAGGGGAACCCATGGGGGTCCAAGCCCCACTTGGCCTCCATCTACACCGCTCCCCTGGACCAGGATTTCCATCATTTCCCCTCTCTTCCAAAAAGCCCTTCCTTCCATTTCCCTCTATCCCTCCATCTTCCTCCCATCCCTCTGTCCCTCCATCTTCCTCCCACCCCTCTGTCTCTAATCTCTCCTTCTCCCCTGTCCCTCCATCTCCCTCTCATGCCTTCATCTTCCATCCCTACACCTCTCCTATCTCTCCATCCTCTATCCCTCCACCTTCCTCCCATCCCCTCTATCTTCCACCCTGCTGTCTCTCTCTGACCTCTGCCTTCCATTCTTCCATCTTCCCATCCCTCCATCTTCCACCCCACCTCTCCATTTCTCCCATCCCTCCGTTTCTCCCAGCCCTCTATCTTCCTCCCATCCCTTCATCGCCCATCCTTCCACTTCCTTCCCATCCCTCCATCTTCCACCCTTCCATTTCTCCCATCCCTCCACCTTATTTCCCTCCTTCCCAGCCCCGTCTCCCCCCCCCCTCCCTCCCCCATCCGCCTTCGCTTCACCCTGCTCCGTCCCTCCTCCTCCTCCTCCTCCTCCTCCTCCTCCTCCTCCCCCCGGCGCGCCTCCTCCTCCCCCGCCCGGTACCGCATTGCCGTAGTGCGGGGGGGTCGCTGCATTGCGCTGCCGCCGTCAATAGGTGGGCCCCTCCCGGGGAGATAAAGCCGCCGGAGCCCAAGCTGGCAGCCTCTGCCGCCCCGACCGCCGCTCCGGTAAGAGCTCCGGGACCCCCCCGGGCCGCGCCGCGCCGGGATGGGGCCCCTCCGCAGCGGGGGGACGGGGGGGAAGACCGGGCTTTGGGGGTGGGCGGGGGGGTATGTCCTGTCCCAGGGGCTGTGGGGGTTCGGTGCAACCTCCCCCCTCCTCCCCCCCGGGTGCTGCTGGTGCTGCCAGCCCCGGGGGGGTGTACCCCCGGCAGGGAGGGAGAGGATGGAGCTGGGCCATTCCTTCATCCCGATCCCGCAGGTGCCTCTTTCCGCAGGTGGGAAATAACCCGCCCTCCCCCCCCCCCAAAGCTAAAAGCTCCTTGGAGGAGAAAAAAAAATCAAACAACAAAACCCAAATGAATAAAATAAAGATAAATCTCCGGTTCCCAAAGCGCCCCCGCATCGCCCGCCCCGGGTGCGGGGGGGACCCGCACCGGGGAGGAGGACCCGCACCGGGAAGCGGAGCTGCGGCACGGGCGGCTCCGGGCTGGATCCCCGGTTCAAGGGCAGCGGGGGGACGGGGCAGCCGAGGGCTGTCACTGCCCGGGGGGGGGGGGGGGGGGGCTTCTGGCGGGGGATGTTACTGCCCGCATGACTGCATCGCTATTAGAGCAGCAAACTCCTCCTGACCTCCTTTGCTTTTATGGGCAGATTCGTAAAATTGGATTTTATTAGACGTCAAATTAAAGCTCCTAATTGTGCCGGGTTCATGGAGCCATGGTAACGCCTGGGAGATGCCAGAGCGGCTCCCCGGATATATCGATTTGCGTTTTTAGCCTCCTCCCTCTGTTTCATCCACATTCATGGCACCAGAATATAATGAACACCCCCCCCACACACACACACACACACACAACCACACTGCAGGCTCAGCCCGCACCGCTCAGCTTTCGTCGGCCCCTCTGTTCGCAGCCCCGCTCGAGGGAGCGGGCGAGGGCTATTTTTGTCCGTCCCGTTTTGCGGACACCATGTTGTCACCCGAACCATGGGCGGCTTGGGAGCGGCGGCGAGGGCAGCCTGCGGGGACGGGCACCCACGGCTCCTCCCAGGGCACCCATGACATGGAGGAGATGCCCTCGGGTTTGGAAAGACCGAGAAGGCAGCAGGAGCAGCCCTGAGGCAGAGGAAGGTTTTCCCGAGGAGGAAGGGCACCTTCGAGGCGGCGATGACGTAGTCCTGGGAACTGGGGGTCTCCAGGACGGCAGTGGAGGGCAAGACGCTATAAAACGCGGCATCTTGCTGAGACTTGGAGGCTGTACGTGGTGGCCAGAAATAGCCCGGCTGGCCTCCTCCAGGGGTGGGCTGGCTCCGTCCCAGCGCGGCCGGAGCTGCCAGACGAGGCCGGGCACCCCCAGCCGGGATGGGGCGCGTGGTCCAGCGGGAAGGTGGGGCGAAGGGAGGAGAACCGTCCCCGATGGGGTTGGGAGGGTGCTGTCACGGGGGGGTCTTTTGACACGCCTGCTTCTTCCCCTTCCTGCAGCCTCCCCAAAAACGCAGCTGCGTTCCCACAGCCCTCCCCGCCGCCGCCCGCCCCGGCCAGCCCCGCGTAGCCCACCAGCATGGGGAAGGAGAAGACGCATATCAACATCGTCGTCATTGGGCATGTGGACTCTGGGAAATCCACCACCACCGGGCACCTCATCTACAAATGCGGGGGCATTGACAAAAGGACCATTGAGAAATTTGAGAAGGAGGCTGCCGAGGTGAGGAACCTGTCCCTGCAGCGTCCCCCCACCCTCCCACCCATAGGGATGCTCCATATAGATGCCCCACAAGTGTCCCTGGGGCAATACTGCCCTTTTCCTGGCACTGCCCATCTCTTTTTCCCTTTGTTCAAATCTCTTTTTTTTCTTTTTTTCTTTTTTTTTTTTTTCCTTCCCCTCGGTACCCCTGGGTCTTCCTGACTCCTCTGGCCTTGGGAAAATAGGCCATTTGGGCGCTCGCCACCCTCTTCTCCAGAGCTGGGGGACTCCCCGCCGCGGGCTGTTAATGAGGGCAGGAGGTTTGCAAGATGGGGTTAGGGTTCTGGGAGAGCCACAAACCGTAGTGCTTCAGGGTATGAAATTCCTTCTAAATATAGCGCACAAGGAGGAAAACCTGATAATCCCTCACTGCCTAGTGCAGGGCTCTCTGAATTTCACTCTGAAGCATCTGTTTCCAGTGCCTGCTGGGGACAAGGGGCGGCATCAGCTGGACCACTCGTTTGATCCAGTTCGTTAAAAACCCCAGTCTCATTTTTCTCAAGTGTATGGCCTGATGTGTAGCTTGGCTGGTAGCCTTTAATATAGAAAAGCTGGCATGAAGTATGCGCGTTTAAATTAAATCCTTTTTTTTAGCTCTTATAAGGGTGACATTTGTAGCAATATCCTGGTGCGTGCCTTCCGTGGGGTGTGACGCCCAGTACCTTTAATGGGGCAAACACAGAGATGGAAGAGGAGGAAATAGTCTTGGGAAGAAAAACATGCATTGGAAGCTCTCAGAAATTAATGATGGTAAATTCTAGAGAGGTGGGTGAGCCAGGGAAAGCCCGGCTGCGTTATTGATAGGGCAGATCTGGTCTCTCAGAAGATGGCTTGTCGTCATCATTCCAGGAAGCTTTAATGCAGATATCCCTCGATGATTTTTTTTTTTTTTTTTTTTTTTTTCTGGACAAGATCCCACATTTCAATGAAAATAAAAAAAAGGAAAGGTTTACAGGGCTGCCAGTCTTGATCAGCTGTTGTGCTGTCTGTCTGTCTTAACCCTTTGAATTTGCCGATAGCATCCCAGCTAAACCACCCATTTTCCTGCCTCACTCTCAGCCCTTTTTCTCAGCCCTTAAACGAAGAGCTTCTTCCTTCGTACAACATCATCTCCCCCCTGGTTTAAATCAATCGCTCATATCCCTCCATATATTCCCCGTTTCCCCCCACCCCCCCCTTTACCTACAGATCGGATATGGCACGATGAGGTTATTGTAGATGTGATTGCGGCTGTTTTAATTGAACAGACACTTTCACTGACTTGCCAGAATACGCGGGGACTGGAAGCTGCTATTAATAGCCTATTGACTGAGCTTACAGACTCCATTTTCTGATGCAGGGCTGGGGAAGGGTTTGCTTCCATTAGGTGGCATTCGCAGGAAATGGAGGCCCGTGTGCACCCAAAAAGCCAACAAAAAAACCCCAGGGGCTGATATTTTTTTAAGATAAAAGAGACAGGATTGGTTGTTTTTTGGTTTTGTTTTTTTTTTTTTTTTTCTTTTTGACTCAGGGGCAGAGGTAACGGTATCTCCAAAAGAAAAGTTGTTCTGTTTTAAAAAAAAAAAATATAATAAATCAGTAATTGTGGTCTCCAAATAGAAAGCTGTCCCTCAGCTGAGGTTCGAACAAGGAAAATCAGGCTGTTTCTGGCACTGAACAGGGAAGGTATTGTGCAAAGCTAGATAATACCCTGGTTTTTTTCAACACCGGCGCTGGGTAACTGAATATACCCCGTGAAAGGAGGGAAACTGCTAAATAAAGGATCTCATTTGTCTTCAGGTTACGTGTGATGCCGGGTCCTGGGGGGGGTCACACGGGCTGACCGGCTGTTTGTGTGCGTGGTTGCGGGTGGCTGCAACAAGGTGCTGATTTCCACTCGGCTCCCGCGGGAGAGCCGGGGGTCTGCGCCGTGCCTCAGTTTCCCCACCCAGAAGGGAAGGGATAGGCTGCCGGTGGGTGAAAGGCTGTGGGCTGTGCTGACGGAGCTCTACCCGTTATAGTAACTACCCGTTATTAATGCATTGCACAAAACGCACCGTTCCTCGGTGTATCTCCGCCATTTCCCGCAGTAAATGAGCGCGCTAACGACCTCCTCCCTTCTCCCCTGGCAAGAGAGGGGGTCGATGTGCGTGCTGGAAAGGGTTAATCTCCGAGCTCTTGCTCTGCCCCCTCACTAAGCCCGATGCCAGGAGGATGCTTAGGAGCAGAGATTTGATTCTGGATCTTTCCACTCCCCCCCCTCCCCGACTGCCCTTCCTGCCGGCGCGAGAGCTCCCGGCTGCCCAGCGGGGATGGGGCATCACCATCTCGACCCGGTGTCCCCTCCGAGGAGGGGGAGGCTTGCCCCTGGCTTTAGGATTTCGCCCGTAATCCTCCAGAGCAAGCTGCAAAGTCATCGCGGTGCTCAGCTGTTACATAAACGAGCCGGCACCATTAATTCCTTGTGCTGGCCGGGCACGGGGCTGGAGCGCGGGAGCCGGGGGCAGAGCAGCTCCCGGGCACGGTGATGCTGCCTGGCGAGGACCATCATTACCGAAGCGTTCGCCGCCTGCCATCAGGAAGCGCTTCCCTCTGGACCGGCGATTTCTAATTGCCCGTAATGAATTTTAGGCGTTGATACTCCAGAAGAAACCGCGGTTGCAGAGACCGCCGGGATGGCTGGACAGGAGCGGGGAATCGCAGCTCTGTCCTTGCACAGTGGTTAGAGCCCATTAAATCATCCGTAAATGACCTAAATTCCATTTTCCATCTTTAAAAAAAAACCAAAAAAACCACCCTTGCATCTGAGGCCAAGAGCTGAAGATCGATGCCCATTAACCCTTTGCTTCAGCCGGGCTCCCCGGACTGCTCCAGCACACAGCGGGGTCAGCAAGGGGTGGTCTTCTCCTGCCCCATCTCCACGGTGGCAGGATCCCAGCTCAGACTGGGAGCACCAGCTCTGTGCTGGGGGGGAGGGGGGGAGAGAAGTCCTGCTTTCCCTGGTGGCATGACGTCAAAGGACACTGACCCAAAGGAGAAAGTGGTTCAGAAGTGACATCATGGTTTTACCAAGGAGCGGGCTTTATCACAGGACAGAGAGATTTACTGTAGCTGATCTCACCCAGCATGATTTTATGCGTTACAATGTTGGCTGAGATTTTGGCCATTTGGCAACGACAGTTGGTCTGGCTGGAGCTCACAGTAGCTTTTCATGTGAATTCGCACACTCTGTGGCAAAAATCAATCACATTTCTATTCTGCTCATAGCAACCGTCTCGCGTTTCATTTTCTTTTAACCCATTCCCTTCCTACACCCCTGTCGGTTATGGGCTCACTCGTGCAACAATGCCCTTTCTCACGAACCAGCTGTCTCACAGGTTCCCTTAATAGGTTGAAATACAACAATAAGAAGCTTTCCACCACTGCTGTGCAATTCTCTAGCACCATGATTTCCCAGCAGCAGCGCAGGGCCATGGCATTTCACGGAGCAGACCTCGTGGGTCAGTGGCTCCAGCTCCTGCCCATCCAGCCCCACTCGCAAATTCACTTCACAGCTCTTCTTCCAGCCTCTCCTCCGTCCTTTTGAGGAACATGTTGAGAACAATATCTCCTTTCACCTGTATTTATTAGTAAATAGATCTCGGCTATCACTGAATTTAGGGAATTTTGCCATCAACGTTGGCGATGTGACCCTCTGCCTATGCGAGCTTGGGATGTGCCCTGGAGGGTGGGTTGCTGGCACCAGTGCTGTGGGTTTGGGTTTCTCACCAGCTCTTGCCTTTGTGTTGGCCAGATGGGGAAGGGGTCTTTCAAATATGCCTGGGTGCTGGACAAGCTGAAGGCCGAGCGTGAGCGTGGCATCACCATTGACATCTCGCTGTGGAAGTTCGAGACCACCAAGTACTACATCACCATCATTGATGCGCCTGGTCACAGGGACTTCATCAAGAACATGATCACCGGGACCTCCCAGGTGAGAAACGGTGGCCATGGGGGGCGGGGTGCTGGAGGTGGGAGGCTGAGACTTGCTGACAAGCCTGGGGTCATGTAGGTGCTGTTGGAGTGCTTTGTGCTTTTGGAGGTGGGTAGTTGAGACAGCAGACATCAAGGAACATTGAGCATGATCCAGGCAAGAGGCTGGGTAGTACCAGGGGACCCAACACACCATGGTCCTGCACCTCCCTGGGCGTCTGGGAGAAAGGGCCTCCTTGGGCACAAAGAGGTGGTTTCTCCACCCTGTTTCCCCTACTTGGAGGAGGTGGGGATGAATGCGGCCTCTCTGGGAAGTGGGATGCTGTGAGCTACAGCCCTTTGTGTGAGGATATCACCACATTATTTTAGCCTCAGCCCACTGAGGTATACAAGAAACTTCCAACACTCACCTAGGTTTTGTTGGCTAGAGGAGGCTCCATTGGTCTTTTCTCCTTCCTCTTTCTTGAAATAGCTGTCTCTGTCCTGTAAACCACATCATATTGCCAAACTCAATGGTCTGCCCTTCCAGGGCAGGATGGTTCCCCCTAATAGCAACGCAGGGCATTCCTGCATCTCCCTGTGGTTGATGGTTGCTGGATGAGCCTCACTGTGTGCCCAGAGAGATTCCCATTGCGATGCCAGTTGGGCTGGGCATGGCTTCCTGTCAAACTCAGGCAGCTTCTGCTGGCTCTGGGTACAGAAGTAATCTGGGGAACACAGTCTACATGGCTGGAGTCTCACCCGTCACCCAGGGACATGATTTGCAAGACTTCAGTAGGGATTTAGATAGGGCCTTGGCTGTGCATCCCTGGATGATTGAGGTGAGGTCCTGGTTAGAGTCATGCAGCCTGGAGGGACCCACCCTGGTTTCCAACCCACGTTGCAAAACCATGCACAGGTGGCAAGTCTGAAATAACACAGTTCGGTCAGTTTTGGGGTAGATTGCCATGGTTATGGGTAGCAGCTGGCAGGGAGTCTGTCCAAGCCGTGCTTATTCTGAGTAATGTGCATCTGGGACTTACTCAAAGCTCTCAGAGGTGGCACCAGGAGCAGCGCTCTCTGGGGACAGAAGCAATTCATTAGCTCTCTCCTCCCAGGCTGACTGCGCCGTCCTGATCGTTGCTGCTGGCGTCGGTGAATTTGAAGCCGGCATCTCCAAGAATGGGCAGACTCGTGAGCACGCCCTGCTGGCTTACACCCTGGGGGTGAAGCAGCTCATCGTGGGCATCAACAAGATGGATTCCACAGAGCCCCCGTACAGCGAGAAACGCTACGATGAGATCGTCAAGGAGGTCAGCGCCTACATCAAGAAGATCGGCTACAACCCAGCCACAGTTCCCTTCGTGCCCATCTCGGGCTGGCATGGAGACAACATGTTGGAGCCCTCTCCCAATGTAAGTGTGCTTTGTGTTAGACTTTTCCCTCTGCCCCGACTATCCCGATCCAGGCTGAAGCTCACCGCCATGCCCTGAAAACCGCAGGCACATTTCATGCACCCGTTGTGCGTAATGGGCCGTGTTGCCAGCGTGGATGTGTTTGTCACGTAGCTCTGACTGCACCGAGCCGGGATGAATGGGTGCACTGTTCACGGGCACGCTGGTTGCTGTACCGTGGCCAGACACCCCAGTGGCTAAACATGAGCATCTTCAGGAGACGATCTGCATGGCTTTGCTTCTGGGATGTGATTTGAAGGTTTTGCATCGTCAGACACATGGTGACGTTAGAGCCATCCGTAGCGATTGTCACTCTCAGCAGGAGTATCATGTGTGGTTTTAGGGCATTGTTTTCTAAGGCAAATAACACAATCTGGTCACAGGCTTGTAACGGCTCCTGCCACACAGCCGCGCTCCCACGGGTTGGGTATTGGATACCATTCCCCATCGGTGCCGTATGCCACGGTGGCAGCCGCACCTCCAGTTCCAGTGCTGGGATCTCACTTCTTAAGGTGACTTTTTCTTGAAGAGGTACCAGGTTCCCCATGCCAAAACTCATGGTTCCCTAGAACATCCATTTGGGTTTGGTCTTTCTCCAGTTGCTTTTTATGAAGTCTCTCCCTCTGTGCGTCCGTGATGGGGACGGTGGGCACACAAAGGTTGGGTGCTCTGGGTGAGCCCTTGCCATTATTTCATGTGACAGCAGGGGAGAAACGAGCTTGAAGAAGGATGAGGGCTTCTTGGTGGACAGGTTGTTACTCTGACACTTTTTTTTTGAGAAAAAGCTCCCCCAGCTTTAGTCTTCTAAAGAACTGATGGGCTGGAAAGTTCTGGCCAGAGGAAGGTCCCTGCTGTCCTGCTGGCTTCTGGATGACCTTGAGCAAGTTATTCGGACCAGAAACACTCAGCCATCCCTTGTGCAACCAATGGGAAATTTGATGCTTAAGGGTGCTTTAGGATTTCACCAGCGTATTACGGGTCAGGTCTCTGTGACGAAGGAGGCAACGTATGAGTAGAGCAGCAATCGAAGGAGGTGAGGGATCACAAGCCTGAGCTAGAGGAGTGTCGCCATGCAAGCTCGCACCATCGTGCAACGCAGCGCACGGCCTTGCACGGGAAAGGCAGCTCACTTGGGGCTGGCTTGGAAGGAGGGAATTTTTGGGGTGCTTGGGAGATTCCTGTCCCCTGGGATAAAGGTCAGCCGCGGCCATGCCAAACCCAGCCACATAGTTCCTGGGTGCCTCAAGTCAGACAGGTTCCAAATGTCAGCAGCTGCTGGGCCGGGAAGATGATCCTGAACAATTCTCCTATTAATAGGCTGCAGAGGGGAGGCACAGGGCAGGATGGGGCTCGCTGGCCCCCTCCCTCCAGAACGGTCTCTGAGCGTGTTCTCAACGCAATGCGCCGCCCGAGAGAAGGCAGCCGCCAAAATAACTCACCCCTCTGCTGTAAGGAGGCAGCTGGCCCCAGGGTGGGTTCCCAGGAGCTGGGGAATTGGGAAGAAAGCCTGGCCAGGGGTTTGGATCAGCATGAGCTTTGCTGGACAGGGTGCAGGGTCCTCCCCATGCTGTGGTCCCCAGGAGGTCCCCATCCTGCCTTTGCCAGGACACCAGCTTGGGACAGACTCCTCCTCCCCATATCACACCACATCTAGGAAAGCTCGAGCGGGAAGCTGGTGTAGATATCTCTCCTCTTGTTCCTTGCCTGAAAAAGCTCTGATTTTTGTCACTGGCAATTTCTGGCAGGGTATCACTAAGGCACGAGGCAGTCAAGTGACTTGTCCATCTGTCAGGGGACTTATCAGAAAGTGGGGATTAGAGCCGTGACGTCCCCGCAGCTCCTGTCACCTCTGGGTGAGAGGAGGAGTGGAGGGTACGTCAGGCTGGAACCAGCTCTGCGTGGGAGCCTCCAGCCCACGTTGCACAGCAGCCCAAGGCCACCTGCAAAAAAAAGATGGCTGGGCCCTGCTTGCATCAAAGTTTGACATTTGAGAGCTTTTTGGCAAATGGGGTTTTATTATGAAGCCAGCTTTCTGACGCTGCAGCTGACAGAATTGAGCCATGTGATGTGCTTTGGGAGACTTTCACCCATGGGATGCTGCTACCCAAACGCATCCCATCTGCGGTGCACGGGGGCACGGTGGCCGGGGGCTGCGGTGTTGGGGTGCCTTGGGCTGCTCACAGGCTGGGTAAAACCAGAGAAAGGCCACCACTCTGCAAAACGTACTTGGGGTGCGAAAGGGTTGGAGCTCAGCTGTTATTTGGGGGGGGTCCAGCCTGCCATTTAACCTGTCTGGCTGCGGGGTTTGGCCAGATCCTGCTTGTGTTGTAGGAGTTGGGGAATAGGAATTGCTGTTTGGGGAGCAGATTTGGGAAATACGGAAGAGAGGTTTTACTTGGGTGGCCCTAGGAGGCAGCACAAAACCAGGTTTTACAGATGCTTCTCACCCTGGGGCCATGCCGAGGTTTGGCAGAGTGGATTTGCTCCCAGAAGGTGCCCAAGTGCATCTTCATCTAAATCTTGGGATGTCAGAAGTTCTCCAGGTAACACATCCAAAGAAAAAGGGATGGCTCTGACAGCCAGGTGTCACGGGGTGGAGGTTGCCGTTTCTCCGTGTCCACAAGCCGCGCAGGGGTGGAGAGATGGGATCCGCGGGCGCATAGTGGCCGTCACCCCGGAGAGCAGAGCCCGTGGGCGAGCGGCCGCCGGGGCAGCTGCTTGCATGGGCGCCTGCCTGGCGTTTCGGGCCGTGCGACAGCAGGCTGGGGGGAAGGTCTGAGTCACACTGCGCATCACATGCGGCTCCGTCACCGGCTGGGTGCATTTATCATTTTGCCGAGCTGGTAGCCTGGCGCTGGATCCGGCTGCGTAGCAATAGCTGCAGTGCCCTGGGATGGATTCCTCTGCAAAAGTGTCCCCAGGCTGCTCCTGCCACTGTCACCAAGGAAGACAATTGGTGTCAGACGTGACCCTCCGAAGGAGGCTGACCTGAACACGTTCGATGCAGGCTGGATTCCCTGGCTGGACCCAGCTTTTCGCCTCTCTCCTTTCCTGAAAGTGGTGCAGGTTGCAGGATGGGAAACCAGCTGCGTCCTCCGGGGATGGCTGTGCAACCGGGGGCACTTTGGGGGTCCCGTTTCACCCGTAGCCCCATACCCATTGCGCTGTGCCACTGGCGTTGGTGCCCAAGGGAAAAGCCACGTCCATACCGTGTGCGATGGGGCTGGGGCACACGGGCAGCGTTTTACATTTGAGGGGGAAAATATTGCCTAAACCTCTCTGTGCAGAGGAAGGGGGGAATGACCGTGCGGACTCTGATCTCTGTTTGTTGTATCAGGGTTGTTTCAGACCCACCACTGAATGTTTCTTGCCGGCAAGCCCTACAGCTTCCACACGTGCGCCCCAAGAAAGCACTGTGTTCCCTGCATCAAACTGCAGCCTCTGCTGAGCACATTTCCATACCTCTCCGCTTCTTTTCTGGCCAATTTTAGCTTCAAGGGTCCAATTTAGGTCAGGAGCAGAGAGCATCTGTGAAGAATGACCCTGCCCTTTGACAGCCCTAGTGCAAGCACCAGGTTTCCAGCATCATCCCAAACCAGGGTTCAAAAACCAAACCCTGGAGGGGTGATAGCAGAAGCAAGAGGGGAGAAGGGTCTGTCTGGGGCTTGCCTTGAAGAAACTCAGTTCCCAGGACTGAAGGTTGGGTCCTTTGTAGCTGAGACTTGGCTGGAGACCCTGTGGTCCTTGTACCATCATGGCTGGAGGGCCGGATCCAGGCAGCTGGCTTGGGAAGGCAACATCCACAGGTTGGTGTTGGGAATGGGGACTGTGAGTTTGCTGGATTTAACCGCTTCCATCCTTTTTCTCCTGTTAATGCACGTTTCTAGGAGAGAGGGGGCAGATTGAGCAAGGGGGTGTAGATAAGCCTGCAGGGATGGTGGAGTGAAAAGAGCTCCCCAGTCCCCAGGTAAAGCCAGAACACGGTTGGACTGAGTCCATGAAGGTTGTCCTGGTGGGATGTCTCTCTGGGATCACCTCTGGATGCTGAGGAAGGGCACACTCAGTGCCTGTTGTTGCTGCTGTGTTTCCAGATGCCTTGGTTCAAAGGCTGGAAGGTGGAGCGCAAGGAAGGCAACGCCAGCGGGGTGTCCCTCTTGGAGGCCCTGGACACCATCCTGCCCCCGACCCGCCCCACAGATAAACCCCTGCGCCTGCCCCTCCAGGACGTCTACAAGATCGGCGGTGAGCAAAGGCCTTTCCACTGTCCCTCTTCCCTCTGCTTTAATCAGGGTCTTCATTCCATGGGGATTTGGGAATGACGTTTCCAGGTATTGGGACACTGGAGAGTGTGGACTTGAGATAATGTTGGGGAGAAGCTCCAGGGCAAAGACCCCATTTGAGACTGGGCTGTCTGGGGCTGGGGGGTGACATGCCCGAAGGTGCCCAGGGACCGGAGAGGAGTAGCGGGTTTGTGGGCTCTCCCCAGGAAATACACGAAACCAAAATGGCTACAAATTTGAGTGTCCCAGAGGTCACGGCTGGCAGGGCGAGCTGGAAGCAGCAAAAACATGCTGGGGCCCACATGAGGGACAAGGCCAGCGGGGAGGGCCACCGGTGAGGCTGGTGCATGGCGGCTTGGCCGCGGTCTGCCCGTGCTTCCCAAATGCTGGTGTCCATCACCGGCACCTCCGTCGGCCAAGCTGCACCGCGGTGCCAGCCATGTAGGGAGCGCGGCGGTCGGCGCGTCTCCCTTTCCCTCTGGAGCGGTGATGGGGACACTTTTCCGAGCTATAAATACCCCGTGAGCTCTCTGACCCGCTGGCAGCAGCGGGCAGCCCTTCTGACTCACCTGGCTGCCGGATCAGGCAGGCACAACCATTCCCAGCCCTTTTCCACACTTTTCCAAGGATGTGTGCGCTGCAGAAACCAGGCAGGGATTGAACACGGGTTTCAGCAGGCTTTTTAATGCAGTCTTTTCTTTACAATTGAGATGAAAGGTGGTGACCAGGTCTGTGTCCCAGCTCAGCTGGAGCAAAGAGGTATGGTGTTACCATGAGGCAGGTTCTCAGAGAGTAGAGGCACCGTGGGAAGGAGGGAGGTGGAGGCAGCAGGGTGGATGTGGAGGAGAAGATGGGTCCAGCCAACCTCCTCAACCTCCTTTCAAGGTTGTTTCTCTTAATGTTCCTTCACCTGACTCCAAAGGTGAGTTTTCCTGAAGTCTCCTGATGACACAGGGTGTGAAAGGTGCCCTTCATTTAATTAGCCACCCTCATTCCCTGGCGCAGCTGGGCCTCATCCCACGCTGATGGTGTGGCCATCAGGGATGCGGAGCGTGTTGTTGCACGCACGCTGTGTTGTGCCCAGACCTCCATGCAGGAGGTTCCACAGCTGCTACAAAGGAAGAGCTTTCGGGGCACGTGGATTGCTCAGGGTCTTCTCATTATGGTGTTACTCCTTTTACAAAATGTTGAGTAGGAAGGATGGACTCATGGTATTTTTGAAGACCCTAATGTTGATCTTGCAGCTAAAAACTGGGTGTTTTGGGGCAAGAAGCAAACATGGCCGCTTATTGCGGCCTTCCAGTACCTAAAGGGGGCCTACAGGAGAGCTGGGGAAGGACATTTTACTGGGGCATGTAGCGATAGGATGAGGGGGAATGGCTTTAAACTGGAAGAGGGCAGGTTCAGATTGAACATTAGGAAGAAGTTTTTCACTGTGAGGGTGGTGAGGCACTGGCCCGGGTTGCCCAGAGAGGTTGTTGAGGCCCCATCCCTGGAGGTGTTCAAGGCCAGGCTGGACGTGGCTTTGGGCAACCTGGGCTGGTGGGAGGTGTCCCTGCCTATGGCAGGGGGGTTGGAACTCAATGATCTTCAATGTCCTTTCCAACCCAAACCATTCTATGATTCTATGGTCTTTGGTGAAAACCACTGGAGATATCTTGCTTTTGCTGCAGCCAGGCTATTGCCCAGGGATATGCCAAGCAGGTTACATTTTGCTCTGCTCTGTCCCTGTCTCCGCAGGGATCGGCACAGTCCCCGTGGGCCGGGTGGAGACTGGCATCCTGCGGCCTGGCATGGTGGTCACCTTTGCACCTGTGAACATCACCACCGAGGTGAAGTCCGTGGAGATGCACCACGAGGCCCTGAGCGAGGCTCTGCCTGGGGACAATGTTGGCTTCAATGTGAAGAACGTCTCCGTCAAGGACATCCGCCGTGGGAACGTCTGCGGGGACAGCAAGTCGGACCCACCCCAGGAGGCAGCGCAGTTCACATCTCAGGTCAGCAGAGCTGGTGGTGCCACCGTGCATGCTTTGCCACCGTCCTCCTGCTCCCAGCCTTGCCCTGACACCGCTCTGTCCCCCAGGTGATCATCCTGAACCATCCCGGCCAGATCAGCGCCGGCTACTCGCCCGTCATCGACTGCCACACCGCACACATCGCCTGCAAGTTTGCCGAGCTGAAGGAGAAGATCGACCGGCGCTCTGGCAAGAAGCTGGAGGATAACCCCAAGTCCCTGAAATCGGGTGATGCGGCCATCGTGGAGATGATCCCCGGCAAGCCGATGTGTGTGGAGAGCTTCTCCCAGTACCCACCCCTTGGTAAGGGAATGGCTCTTTGGAGGTCTTCTGCGGAGGAGCGGGAAGGCTCCACAGGCATAGAGCACACACCAGACGTGTTGAGCCTCTCCCAGAATCCCCCACTAGTTAGACTGGGGAGGGAGCTGAAATTGTTTTGCTGCTCCCCCATGTGCTGGGGGTGCAGAACTGATGCATGAACTGTGACAGGGCTGGGGGGGGGGGGGTGGGACGGGCTCTCTGCTGAGCTGGGTTTCCAAAGGCAGGGCTGGGTTTCCCCTCTGGGAGTGACAGGACCTTTCCTTCGAGGTTACTAAACCCTCATAGTTTCTGAATACAGAAACATTTTTCAGCTTCCCCATCTCTGCCCTAAAAGACAACTGGTCAGGAGAAGAAAGAGAGAAGTTTGCTCAGCAGAGGTCACCTTTTAATGCAGGGAATTGCCGTGCTTTCCTTGGATGGTGTTGCACATCTGGAAGCTTTAGCAATGCCAGGAGCTTGCAGAGACCAGATGTGATTTAAGTTTAATAAATATTCATTTAAACAGAGAGGAGCATCAGGGCTAGCTTGGGTTGATGGCTCAGGGCTTGTTCCTACAGGAACCTGCTCCAAGGACAGGGGTAACGCGTGGCACCATGAGTGGTGGGTGTAGATCCCACTGTCACCCACCCAGAAGAGGTCAGCCTTAGGGGAGGCAAGGCGGCCGCGTTTCACTCACGTCCCCCCCCTCTCCATCCATCCCACAGGCCGCTTCGCTGTCCGTGACATGCGGCAGACCGTGGCCGTGGGCGTCATCAAGAACGTGGAGAAGAAAAGCGGTGGGGCCGGTAAAGTCACCAAGTCTGCCCAGAAGGCCCAGAAGGCTGGCAAATGAATCGTGGGCTCCCAGTGCATCGCGCAGAAACCATCCCTGACACCAGGACGCTGCCACCGTCTCCCCCGGGCGCATGTGTGCACATCAGCTTGTAAGAGTTTATATGTCAACGACTGGATGCTCACCATTAAGGTCCAGTGGAAATTCTTTAAAAGGAAAAGCATGTTCCAGCGTTTGTGAGGCTTCATGTTAATTTTACCAATAAAACTGGTACAACATCCACAGTGGAAAAAAACCCAAACAAAAAAAAAACCAAAACACAAAAAAAAACCCAAACAAAACCAACCAACCAACCCAAAAGGTGTGGAGCTCTGTGTGTGCGTCTGTCATTGAGCGGGGCTGGGTTTGATGGGTTCCATGTAGTCCCACTTAGAGCAGATGGTGGGGGTGGGCACAGGCAGGGCTGGGATGGAAATTTGAAGGAAGGAGGAGAGTTGGGCACCCATCTTCAGGGTGCCACCCAGCACCCAGCCCTTCCCCAGCTCTCGCCCCTTGACCGATGCAACGTGCTGATTCCCGCAGCCTAAAGCAGGAGCTGCTCTTAGACCAGTTTTGATATTATCCTTAACCTGCTCAACCCTCTGATATCAATTATCAGGGCCTTTATCGTATTTTTTTCAGTGCAAAATAAGCTTAAGTTAACTTCCTAAAGTTATGCCATTTAAAGAAAGAAAATAGCATACCCCACGCCCCCTGGAAGGGCGAGCAGCATCGCTTTCACTCTTTATGATACCCCATTATTGTGGGAAAAGTGGCCAAGGCTGCCTTCTCTCTACACACTTCGCCTCACACGTGGTGGATCCCCCAGCCCTTTCCAAACAACACGACAGGACCATTTGTCCCTGATCAAAGACATGTGCTGGAGCCCAGATGTGACTCCCAAGAAGCCCCAAAACTCATAGTCTTCACCCAGGATGGTGTCTTGTCTCCCACTGCAAATTTGAAGCCCCGGGCAAGATGTTGCACCTCTTCCCCACTCCACCCAGTGGTGGCTGTCCCAGTCCAGAGGGTTGTGGTTGCCAAGTGGTTAGGACTGACTAAAACACAACAGCCAGGAGCTTTGAAGAGGAAAAGGTTGGAACACGAGCGTGGGGAGGAGCAGGAGGTGGTACGGCAGGGCAGGGAGGCGGAGGGAGGAGGTGTGAGGGTGCTGCTCCCACTGCAGAGCTCCGGGGACATTTCCAAGGGACATTTCCCCCCTGAAGGTGGGGTTAGCAGCGTGCTGGGGCATCCTGAGGTTGTCTGTGCTCATGACTCAGTTTTTAGGAGAAGCTACAGCGCTGGGAGCAGATGCCATGCACAGGCTCTGTGAAGGATGGCATCATTCGAGGTCCTTCCCAGGAGAGCCCCAGAGGCACAAGTATCATTACTGTTTGTGTTGCAGGAGCCCTTAATGATCCTAATTAACATCTGATGCTCTGCAGCGCTAAGTGCCCCCAGGCAGAGCCTCAAGGAGCCAACGACAAGCTGAATTACAGGGAGTGCTGCACGAAGCTCTTCCAACACTGTCCCCATCCCATGTCCTGGTCTGACAGCAGACAGACACGTACTGGCTCACTGAGCCACGTTCCCCAAAACTCTACGCACAGGCCACCGAGGCTCCTTGCCGCTCTTCATACGCCCAGCAGCCACCAGCTTCATCCATAGAAATCCATTTGATGCCCAAGGTCTCCAGGATTTGGGTTCTATGAAGCACCGTGTCCTCGGCGTGCTACAAATTGGAAGGGGACCTGGGGATCCCTCCAGGCACAGCACGGCCACGGGAGGAGGCTTTTCTCCCACTGGTAGTTCAATCTCATCTTCCAGCTTCTCCTGCATGTCCCAGCTCCCAAGGCATGTTGTCCTTGAGCCAGCACAGAGGACTTGTGCCCCTTCCTGGGTATTCCCAAGCAGGGCAGGAGAACATCATCATGTGCATGTTTTTCCTCCACCCTTAAAAGCAGCAGGAACAGGAAATCCCACGGGAACATCCCTCCCATGCTGGGCAGGAACCCCCAGCTCTGCTCCCCAGTAGAAGCCAGTCCCTGGCACAGCAGGAGTGGGGACAACGTTGGGGTCAGGTGAGGAAAAGAGAAGAGCAGGAGCGAAGCCTACACCTGGTCTATAGCTATTTTAAAAGCCAAACCAAGTCTGACAAAACTGCAGCTACGTTTCCATAGAAATATGCCGGGGAGCTGTGAAAGATGCTCTGGGAGCGATGCACAAGTGGTGCGGTAATTAACGGTGTAGCTGCAGAAAAGGAAAAACATAAAGCTCAGAGGATTTAACTCAAACCTGCTCACGGCTCACAGCAGGTCCAAATTTCCAGCCTGATTTCGGTGCGGTCGGTACCCCAGGTAATCTGCAGGATCAGAAAGAAGAGACAGGGCCTGAAGTGAAATGTCTGCAGCAGCAGCATCCCCCGTTTTGGGAGGTTTGGGACAGGCTCTGTAGAGAGACAGAATTAACAGAAATATTCTAATTTAGACCCACTTCAAAGCATGAGGTTCAAAAAAAGGATATTAAGTATGCTGAATTTCTGGGGATAGCAAATCAAAATCAGATGAAGCCTTGACCTACCTCCAGCCAGACCTTGGGTTTGAAGACTCACTGTGGATCTGGGTTTTGGGACCAGATCAATGACCCACTGCGTGCAAATCATTGCCTGACCCCACAGGGTTTGCAAGCGTACTAGGGGCGATGCTTCGTTTGGGGCGGGTGACCCATTTTGGGGTTCTATCAAAATTATAAGCAACCCAGCATCACCCTGAACTGGGCCACAGATGGCTTTTGGCAAACGTTGCCGTGAGCTCAGGTTGATTCGAGAGCCACCAGCGCCGTGTCAAAGCAGCCGGGCGCTGCGTGGCCCATGGCGGGTGACATATAGGGCTGCGCTGCTGAGATGCATTTTAAAACACTGACTTCTCCTCCTCCTCCCTGCCACGGCCAAGTGCACTGGGACCTCACAACCAACATCTCAGAGGCATTTTTTTTCCCAGCAACTTTTTTTTTTTTTTTTTTTTTTTTGAGGCATTTTTCATCCCTGTCCTCCCTGCAGGCGCCCGCGGTGGATGCTTCCCCTCTGTACCAGTCTCAGCGATGCCATCTCGTGGAAACAGGGACAAAGTCCTCCTGGAGCAGCTGCCAAGGAGAGGGAAGCCCAGTCCCGCATCCCACCGCTGCAACGCCCGGCCCTGGCAGGCAGCGCGCCCGCAGCGAAGCAGAGGGTACGGCCTCGGGAGCTGCAAAGTGCTTATGGTCGTTTCTTTGGGGACCAGACTTTGCAAATGGGATTGTATTACCTGAAATTTAAAGCTCCTGGAAGGGGGGGGGGGGACGACGACGGAAACTACTAGAGGTTGTAGGAAAGTCAAAAAAGCATCAGGGCTGGATCTCCTGCGCTGCTGGGGATCAGGTCTTCAAGAGGTTGGTTGAGAAAATAGTGAGCATGGATGGAGAGGGAGGTGCGGGGGAGCTGGATGTGGACCAGCATCCAGTTTCCAAAAGGGAAATCACCTCCATGGCGCAAGCGCGCCCCGCGCACCGTAGAGCTTTGATGCCTCGTTGGGGTTTCCTGATGGAGAAGGGAAGATCCCACAAACGGGACCATCCTCCAAGGTGTGAGCAGACACCTCTGCCCACCCCCAGCCTGGTGCCAGCTGCTCTGGTGGCACCCACTGGAGGAGGAGGAATGAGTAGCTTCTCCTTTCCCACCTCTACCCCACAGCCCTCTCGTCTGGCTGTGTGCTGTTAATAATTTAAGGTGAGTTTCCTTAATCCACTGGCGCCGATTGGCCGACTCAGCAGGCAATTTGGGCTGCTCTAAAAAATTTATGAGGCTTTTGCAAGACTGCAAGTGGAATCCAGGTTGCAGATGCTGAGCTGGGTGAATTTGAGCCGCCCGCTGCCCTTCCGCGCTTGGGAGCAAATTAAAACCTCAGCCGCAACCCCTGGTCTGCCTGGGCACGTCCCTGCAGACAGCCGGCACAGGCGGCGTGTCACCAGGGAGGCTGCCGGCCTCCGGCACGCCGGTGCCGAGTATTGCACGGCAGCTTGGACACACGAGGAAGGCTCTCCAGTTAAGGCAGCTCCTTTCCCATCGTTCCCTTCATCTCTCACCAGTCTCCTGGTATGTTTTGCTGAACCTTAAGCCCACGCTGGCAGTGAGGTCCTGCCTGTCTCATGTTGGCTCACAAGTCTTGATGACATCTGGAGTATTTCAATGGCATCTGAAAACGTATCCCACTATGGGGGAAAACCAAGTGGACACCTCCTGACCTTCCATCCCATTCCTGCTACCTTGGAAGCCAATGCCACTGACTGCCAGGGAGGCCAAGGTACGCTCCAGCCCCCTGAACGCCAGCATCACCAGAGGACATCAGCCAAGTGGGTCCTGCCGTCGCCTCTTGGTGACGGAGATGCTGAATCATCTATGGTAGAGGTGAGAATGATGCAGCTGCAGCATGAAGTCCATGACTACGCGACCTCGGAAAGTGAGTTCATCACCGACCAACATCTTTGCCTGGTGTCTGTGTGCCCACAGCAGCCTCTTGCCTTCTCCTTGGGGAGTTTCGCAGCACCTTTCACCTTCCAAAGCTGCTCTGCTGGTGGGTAGCTCTCCACCCAGCATGGACACAGACCACCGCTGCTCTGCTCCCCGGCCCAAGTTGCTGAGCTCAGCCTCTGTCCCAGAGCGGACCTGCACGGTGCTGAGCACCCAGGTCTGAGCAGATGGGGTTGGGGGTCCCACACCAGCCTGGGCAATGCCCGGCCCCGTAGTGCTACGAGGACCTGCAGGCAGGAGCTTTGTCCTCCCTGGGCTTTTCATCCTTGGGACCGGCTTTCTCTACAGCACACAGGTAACACAAGACCCTCGGGGTAAACCTCCCTTGGAAACAGATGATGGGCCAGACCAGAACAGGGGGAAAAAAGGCTAATTAGGGCAGAGAAGAACCTCCCACCCCTGGGTGGGTCTCGTCTCTCCATCCTGCTTCCATTGTGCCCCTTCACAAAGTGCATCAGCCACCCTTGCCCAAATCCTGCCCCAGAGAGGCAACGAAACTGGTGAGGGGTCTGGAGCATCTATCTTATGAGGAGCAGCTGAGGGAACTGGGGTTGTTCAGCCTGGAGGAAAGGAGGCTCAGGGGAGACCTTATTGCTCTCTACAGCTCCCTGAAAGGAGGTTGCAGAGAGGTGGGAGTCCACTGTTCTGTCAAGTAACAGGGGATAGAACAAGAGGACACGGCTTCAAGTTGTGCCAGGGGAAGTTTAGATTGGATATTAGGAAGAATTTCTTCACCAAAAGGGTCATCAGGCATTGCAACGCGTTACCCAGGGCAGCGGTGGAGTCCCCATCCCTGGAGGTATTTAAGGGTCGAGTAGATACAGTGCTCAGGGACATGGTTTAGTGGTGGGCTTGGCGGTGTTAGGTCAAGGATTGGACTAGATGGTCTTACAGGTCTTTTCCAATCTAGGAGATTCTGTGATTCTGTGAAATTCAGGGAGGAGGGTAGCTAGTCAGCCCTCCCCCAGCGTTCTGTAAGATGTCAAGGACCAAACCCAGGAGGTTTCAACTCATTTCCTTTACCCACCTCCCTCTGCAACCCCCTGTTTGAGATCCACCTTTTCGGTGTGAGCCTGAGGCGCGTTCGCAGGCTGCGGCTCTGGCCAGAGCGATGCACTGTGCCCCATCCTCCTCTTGGCCGGTGCCTTCACCCCTGTGCAAAGATATTCCTGATCTGAAGGAGAAACCTGAGCTGTGACACAGCCCCGGGCCAACCTCCGGCCAGACACCCCCTCCCGCCCGCCCACCCCCGAGTGACCGCTCGGGTATCTCGGATGCTTTACATAGAGATACTGCAGCATCTTCAAATTATTCATTTCGGCTCCCTTCACAAACATTCCTTCCGTGTGTCAGGCCACCTGCGGATTTGGGATGGCCCGGTTTTGCCCACTCTAAATGATTTCTAATCACCCCCTGTCTGGCGCTATTTTCATGCCTTGTATCTGCTAAATGCTTTTTTGCAGCCCCGGCCAGCCGCAGCGAGCGCCTGCCCGCCGAGCACTTCGGAGCGATGCGTCTGGAAGCATCCAGCCTTCGGGATGGGACTGGAAGAAGAGGAAAGAGGGGAGGATGATGCCCAGAGATCATCTTTGCGGGGAGCTGATGGGTGTGAGAGCAGTTAGCGAAGGCTGCGGGTTCCTGAGCCTGTGTTTTGGTGTGGAGCGGGTGTACGGGGGGGTTTCGTTGCCTGTGCCGGCCCCTGCCACCGCTCACACAGCAGCGTGATGGGATAATCCTCTCTGAGCCAGGTCCAAGGACACGGCGTGGACTTCTCCCCTGGCACCTATCCGAAGGACCACGGGTGGAGCGAGGGCAGCCAGTGCCAGATGGGAGGCGGCTGTGATTAATGGAGCTGCACCGGCGTCTTGGATGCTCTGAGCGGTTCCCATTAGAGGAATTGCTGCGAGGGAAGCGTGTCGCTGCAGGTCAATACGCTTTGGTCCCTCAGGACATCTCCGGCCACAGATCTCCACGGGAAGCGTGCGGGAGAGGGGGGACAGGGAGGGGTGGCTGAGGCTGACCGCATCTTCAGGTGGAGGTGAAGTCCCTCTTGCAGGGTGGCCCGGGCCGCTGAGCCATTGCCAGCCGACAGCCCGCTGTCAGGCTACAAACACAGCGCAGTTTTAAAACCGCCCTCCCCTGCTCTGCCCGCGGTCTGCGCACAGGGGAGAGTACACGGAGAGGCTGAATGAGATGTTTTGCGCGCACAGCCAGAGCGGCCGGATGCCCAGAGGACGGGAACATCCTTCGGACCGCTGTGCACAAGACAAAGTTGCAAGAACAAAACAGGAGCTGCATGAAATACAAGGCTGGAAGTGGGGAAATGCCATCCTGCAGATATACCATCAGCTTCGCCCCGGGGATCCTGCCCCTCCGGCTGGGTCCTGCCTGCGTTGCAGAATACTCGAGATGTTTAGCAGAGGCTCTCTGCCTCCCCGGTGCTCCCCACGGGATCCAAAAGGAGCCCCCAAAGAAGCAGTTTCATGAGCAGCACAACCCAGGGCGGGAGGGGGGGGTGGTGGTGGTGGGGCAGTTTCCCAAGGATTTGTGTTTGGAGGAGTCATGGGTGGGTTCTCCGATGTCCAATACACAGCATCACCATCTCCCACAGTGGGGAGATTTCAGGGTTTCTGTCCTCTCTCTGATCACATAATTTCACTTGCAGCAATCTGAAATGTCCCCTCCCCACTACCTTTAATGAACTAAGATTAAAATTGCCCGTAAGCTCTGCAGTTATTAAAGAAGGGAAGAGAGGCAGATGCACGTACAGCAGCTTTCCTCAGAACTTCAGGTTAAAGATAAATAAATCATAAACCCCTGTCCCTTCATGTTCCCTTGATTTCCCAGGTGTGCAGGCTGAAAGACTGAAGCAAGCCCGCAGCAAGCTCGTGGTGCAAAGAAACTATGAATTTAGTTACTTCAAGAGTTTTCCTTCACATATGGCACCCCGTATGCTGTGACAGAGGCAGGGGCACGGAGAGAGCCGGGTCAGCCTGGCGGTTTCCCAACAGAATACTTGCTTTTTTTTTAAAAAAAAAAAAACCTGAAACACAGCTCAAAAGCAATCCTCTCAATTAAAACCAAAACCTAATCTTCCCTCTAACATTTTTGAAAAGAAAAACAAATTGCACAAAAAAAATTGGCAAGCAGATTTTTACATTTGGAAGGGTTTTTTAAATCTCTTTCAATAATGAGAAGATAAAATAATTAGCCTTAAAGCTTTTCAGTATTTTAGTGATTGGGTTTGGTTGCCTTGCTTGCCAAACCTGTAGGTTTTGACATTTCAGCAAGAAAAAAGAAAACACACCAAGAACCTGAAAAGGGGTTTTTAACAAAAATGAAAATAAGTTTTTCCTCTGTGCAGGCTTAGAGCTGTCACATCTCTAACACCACAAAGGCCATAGGTCCCTGTGCTACCCCCCTCCTGCTTGCAGGATCCCCCCCCAGCCAGCGCATTGTGCCCCATTTCCCTGCCCTTCCCTAAGGGCTCACCCCCTCTGAAGATGCCCTGTGGTGCAGCACAGCCCCCCCAAGCGCTGTGACACCCCAACAGAGCAGCAATTCCCTCCACCTCCTGCACCAGCATCTCCTGCCCTGCTCCCCAAACCCCTTTTTATCCCCGCAACAGCCTCCCGAGGTGGGGTGGATCCCAGCTCTGGAAGGTCCATCCCCTCCTAACCCAGGACACCTGGGACCATTTGCAGCCCATTTATTTCACTTGGCTCCCCCCACCCTCCACCTCCTACAGCAGAACAAGGCACAGCCATCCAGCGTGCTCCTGGGCTGCTCATGTCTGAGAAGATGTGTCAGAGCTGTTAGCTATTTCAGTGCGGGCTTTTTCTTTCTGATGACAACCTCCAGTGCCTAAATATTCATGCAGGTTTCAATTCAGCTTTGAAGTCAGTGGGAGGCAGGTGCTTGAATGCAAACAAGGCACCTAATGGGCTTTGTGGGACTGGGCCTCAGCAAGGATGCAGTTATGGTCCTGGGAAGTGCTTCACTAGGAGCAGAGTCAGTCCTGAGCTGGATCCTGAGCTCCTGAGACCTGGCGAGGCTGGAAGAGCTCCCACACAAATCCAGGTTGGTTTTATTGCTATAAAGCTGTATGTTGTAAAGAGCAAAGCACTCGTTTGGAGAAACTGGAAGGGGGCTGCTGATGGAAAGCCTTCTAAGTTAATCCACATCTCCGAGGGGTCACCCCAAAGAAGCTCCTGGTGGCCCTAGGGTTTGGGGGGAGGAGATCCTGGAGCAGCCTTTCTTGGGTAATCACAGAATCATAGAATAGTTTGGGTTGGAAGGGACCTTGAAGACCACCCAGTTCCAACCCCCTTGCCCTGGGCAGGGACACTTCCCCTCAGCCCAGCTTGCTCCAAGCCCCGTCCAACCCAGCCTTGAACACCTCCAGGGATGGGGCAGCCACAGCCTCTCGGGGCACCCTGCCCCAGGGGCTCACCGCCCGCACAGGGAAACATTTCTTCCTGATATTCAAGTCTCTCTTCTTCCAGTTTGAAGCCATTCCCTCTCATCCTATCGCTACATGCCCATGTAAAAAGCCCTCCCCAGCTCTCCTGGAGCCCCTTTAGGGACTAGAAGGGGCTCTAAGGTCTCCCCGGAGCCTTCTCCAGGCCGAGCCCCCCCAACTCTCTCAGCCTGTCTTCACAGGAGCGGTGCTCCAGCCCCCTGATCACTTTTGTGGCCTCCTCTGGACCAGCTCCAACAGGTCCATGTCCTTCTGATGTTGGGGGCTCCAGAGCTGGACTCCAGGTGGGGTCTCACCAGAGCAGAGTAGAGGGGCAGAATCACCTCCCTAATGAGGTCTAAGAGCACAGAGGTGACAGCAGTTGGGTCCTTGGGGCTTTGGTCCTTGCAGGTGCAGGAGGAGGCAGAAAACCAAGGAGGTCAGGAGGAAGAACGTGAGTGCTGGGAGACACGAGGAATGACTAAGAGAGCTAAATATACAGAATCTGGGAAAAGGAAGGCTCAGGGGCAACGTGGTCACAGGCTAAAAATACCTTCAAGGTAACATTATAATTGAAGAAAGGGAATTGTGCGTGGTCTCAAAGGAGGCTAGGGCAAGAGCCAGAGCTGGAGGCTGATGAAGGAAGCCCATAGAGGAGAGATGGGGAAGGAGATCCGGTCAGCAGGAAATTTGCCAGGGGAAGGGGCTGAATGGGGCAGAAGCAGGGTGACCGCAAGGTGCTGGGGGAAATGGGATGGGTGCCAGTCCCCATGCTACCAAAAGGCGTATTTTCAGATTTGTGGATGTTCTGAGCGTAACCCAGTTTAATTCAACAGAATTCACCCTAAATTTGCTCTTCTTCTCCATTGCTTCTCCCTTGAAGTGCCCAGTCGAGTAGATGTTCTTTCCAGTAACTGGTTTTCTTTACAGTTAAGCCTACAAAGCACAAATGAATATTTAGACCTCGGCAATTTTAGTCACTCTTAGAAAGGAGAAACATAAACTTTCTAGTTGAGAAAGAGCGCATGTGTCTCCCTTCTGGGTTAATTCAGTGCAACTCAGGGAGATTTCTGTTCGTGCACTCAGATGCTTCCAGCTGCACCTCAAGCCAATCTGGTACGGCATGGTTTGTCCTGGGTTTTGCTGGAGCCGCCGCCGCCGAGGTAGGTGCTGTCTAAGAACAGGACAGAAAGACGGATGGTGGCACAGAAATTTTGCACCCAGTAAATATGCAATATAAAGTAAGTAGCTCTGTCAGCAGCAGGAGGGAGGAAGCCTGGCTTCTTATCGGTGTGTGAGTTGCAAATTCTGATTGAAGCGTTTTAGCGGCTGGGAGGGGTGGTGTCCTCACGGGCACCTCCTCTGGCATCTGCTAAAGATGAGATCACCCTTCAGGATTCCCTTTGGAGGGGAAAGGAGGAGACATTAGGAAGGTCCTGCCTCTCTCTAGGTTTCTTGTTTTCATGAAAATTGACACAAATTTAATTAGCCTTGAGGCTGTCGGATTTGGTTGAAACTGGACAACCATCTGGTGTATCTTCATTTTCGGCTGGTGAAAAAAAAATAAAAAAAAAAATCAGTGATGATACTGTGTGAGGGTGCCAAGAAAGGGCTTTGCTCTTTGGCCCGTGCCCAATTTGGAACCTTTTTGCTCTCGAGGTGGTCCGTCTACACCAGTGTCTTCATCTGTGCTCTTGGTTGCCACAGCCCCAAGGGCTGGAGTGACCCATCCCTTCTGGTGGCAGCAGGAGGCTGCAGACCCCATGTTGCCCACAGCAGAAGGCTCGGGCCAAGTCATGGGTAGCTCCAGGAAGGAGATTTCAGATCAGTTGGATAACACTTCTGTACCCGCTCTTCACCCGCCTTAGCAACTCCAGATTTTAATGTGTTTGTGGTCCCTTTCTTGATCCCACAAGCAGAGCATGGATCTTCAATCTAATCTGAGCTTATTCAGCCAATTTCTGTCTCTCGCCAAAGCCCCACTTTCTTATGGCTCAAATAACAGCAGTGATAAGCAAGCTCCCTTCAGTTTACCACACACTCACCTACACACTGCCTTCGCCACCCCAGGAGATAGAATCACAGAATAGTTTGGGTTGGAAGGGACCTTTAAATGTCATCTAGTCCACCCCCCTTGCCGTGAGCAGGGACAATGAGGTCGCTCAGAGCCCCGTCCAACCTGACCTGGAATGTTTCCAGGGATGGGGCACCTGCCATGTCTCTGGGCAACCTGGGCCAGGGTTTCATCACCCTCAACGTAAAAAAAAATCTTTATATCTACTCTATATCTGTCCTCTCATAGTTTAAAATGATTACCCCTTGTTCTATCGCAACAGACCCTTCTAAAAAGTCTGTCCCCATCCTTTTTTATAAGCCCCCTTTAGTTATGGAAAGGCCGCTATAAGGTCTCCCCGGAGCCTTCTCTTCTCCAGGCTGAACACCCCCGACTCTCTCAGCCTGTCCTCACAGCAGAGGGGCTCCAGCCCTCGGATTATCTTCATGGCCACCTCTGGACCTACTCCAACAGGTCCATGGCTTTCCTATGTTGAGGGCCCCAGAGCTGGAGGCAGCACTCCAAGTGGGGTCCCCCCAGAGAGGAGCAGAGGGGCAGAATGTCCCCCTCGCCCTGCTGGCCACGCTACTGGGCATGCGGCCCAGGGTGCCGGGGGCTTTCTGAGCTCCAGCGCACATTACCGGCTCACGTTGAGCTTTTCACCCACCACCACCCCCAAGCCCTCCTCAGCAGGGCTCTTCTCAACCCCTTCACCCCCAGCCTGTGCAGGGATACTGGGGGTTGCCCTGACCCAGGTGCAGGACCCCGTTGGTCCTCATGAGGTTCACGTGGGCTGTCTCACGCCTGTCCAGGCCCCTCGGGATGGTATCCTGTCCCTCGGGTGTATCAGCCGTACCACTCAGCCTGGTGTCATCCGCAAACTTGCTGAGGGTGCACTCAATCCCACTGTCTATGTCATTGATGAAGATATTAAGCAGTGCTGGTCCCCATATGGGACCAGTTCTCTGCATCTGGGCCCAACTCTCCCCATCCCAAATGATGAAGCCTTTGCTGAGCACTGGCTTATGCTCTAGCCAGAAGTATTCATCTCCTTGTCACGCTCATCTTTCTCCTTTGGAAATCTGCAGATTTCTCCATTTATGCACAAGAATTTCTTTCTTACAACATTTTGCCCTGTGGCCTTAAACCCTAATGCTGGAGAAGCACCACCTACCAGGCTGAACTCCTTGTCTTGGGTCAGGGCTCCTGGTTTCAAAACCCCAAATGGTTTGGCACGTGTTGGAGGGAGTCTCTGTTAGCCAAGCAGTGAAGACACGTGTCTGACCAATAAACATGGGTTCCTGGGGGCTGTTTGCTGCTCAGAGGAGAGGATGGCGTTGTGAGAGGAGAGGGGTACCTGAAGCAGAGGAGGGAGATGGGTGGACACCAGGTGAGGAAAGATGAAACTGTTCATGCCTTTGCTTTTGGCAGGTTAGTTTTGCTCAGGCGTTGTAGCCTCCTGTCCAGGGAGATAAAGCCATCTGCTAGACGTTTTGAAAATAGGTCTGGAAGAAAGCTGTGAGTGACAGACCCCAGGCTGTAGCACGGTTCATGCAAACCACCAGCTGGGCGGGCATGGACAAAGGGCTCTGGTTCAGTGTTTCATGCAGAAATATATCCCTGGAGTCATTCTACATATTTCACACCAGTCATTTCTTACTACGTCTCAAAAATTGCCGGGAGACAGAGCATGGACTTTCTGTATCTTAACTTAGCTTGATAGCTTTCATCTTACCTCCAGGGTCTAAGCTATCTGCCACGGTATCCGTGTTTTAAAGCCATCAGTAGTGTTGAAAGTGAAGAACTGACTCAGTAATTCTGTTTGTTTGTGGAGACATAATGTCCTTGGATCAGATAAAAGCACCTTCCCAGTACTGCTTTTATATACCTCATTAATTGGCACAGTGTTAGTGGCTGTGTCTTTCCTTCCACTCCCCAGCACAAGTAACAACACAACCGACTTCATCTTCAAAATTGCCTGCTGCGGACTCGGTGGTAGGACGTCGCAGCTCGGTTAGTGCTGAGATTCCAGGAGACCGCTGCTCCTCTCGAGGTTGCACCTCGCCAGGCACTGTGCAAACGGGACCAAGGGACAGCTCCGGGGAGCTGGCGGGGTGGCACGCCGAGGGGGGGGAAGCGGGAAGCCATGTGCTTGGGGGCTCAGCGCGATTTGGTGGAGGGACCCCAGACCCGCTCTCCTGCCACCCAAGGCAAAGCCCCCTCTGCTCTGCCGTGCTGCTTCTGAACACTCAACGGCAACTTGCAGTGCCAACCCGTGAAATGGCACTGGTGAGGCCCCACCTCGAGCGCCGTGTTCAGTTTTGGGCCCCTCACTACAAGACAGACATTGAGGTGCTGGAGTGTGTCCAGAGGACAACGGAGCTGGTGAGGGGTCTGGAGCACACGTCTGATGAGGAGCGGCTGAGGGCCCTGGGGGTGTCCAGCCTGGAGAAAAGGAGGCTGAGGGGAGACCTTCGCGCTCTCTACAGCTCCCTGAAAGGAGGGGGTAGCGAGGGGGGTCAGTCTCTTCTCGCTAGTAACAAGCAATAGGACGAGGAAATGGCCTCAAGTTGCGCCAGGGGAGGTCTAGATTGGATATTAGGAAAAATTTCTTTGCCAAAAGGGTTGTCAAACATTGGAACAGGCTTCCAAGGGAAGTGGTGGAGTCGTCTTCACAGGGTGTGTTTAACAGACGGGCAGACGTGGTGCGGAGGGACATGGTTCAGTGGTGGTCTTGGCAGTGTTAGGTTAATGGTTGGACTTGATGATCTTAAAGGTCCCTTCCAACCTAGATGATTCTATGAAATATTACATGTAAAGAAGGAGTTAGAGATGCCCTAAGAGCCCAAGCTGAAGAGAGGGAAGGGGCAAGGCTGGAGTGGGTCTTCATCCGGAATTTCAGGCCTTTTCCACCTCCCAAGGACTGCTCTGTTTATGTAAGGAGACCATTCTTGGTGCCACTTGCTCACGAGGATTTGCCTGTCTTTGTCTGAGGTTTCACCTCCCCCCCGAGTGAAGCAACAAGCCCGGACAACCGCTACAACCTCACCGTGTCTTTCCTCAGCCCATCCACGGCTTGGGAAGGATGAAATCCCATCCCCTCCCTTGGCCCGCTCCTGGTTTTTGACGGTCTTGGAGATACACGATACCCAAAGCTGTGCTGCAGTATGACACCGCAAATGACCAACTAATTAGGGAAAGAGGAGTGTGATGAATTTAGATTCTTCTTTAGGGCTCACAGACTATTAGTAATCTTGAATTTGTTAATTGAAAATTGCTTCCTCTGTTTGTTGTTGGCCTGTCTGCGGAGGGGGATATTTCCTGCTTTTGGACTGCGTCGCTGGATCTATAATAATGCACTTTGTACATTAGTGCCAGGCACATTTGTAATTGGCTACCCTATTAAAGAACACTAATGATCTTACAAGTGTTCACAAATAATGAATAGAACGGCCCCTCGCTGAATTGAGTAATTTATTCCCTGACATACTTGCAGATCTGTTTTTCCATTATTTAACCCAGCTTTAGTTTTCTGCCTGCCTCGCAGCGATGACTTCTCTTTTAGCCGTGAGTTGGAGAGAATATGGGTCACAGGAAACATACTGCTCATAAAAATGTAGGGCTGTTCCGTGCTGGCTCTTCTTTTAACATACGTGGTAGGATTTGGAGAACAAGCGGCAGCAGTTTTCGTCTCGATGCTCCTCTTGTCCGTTAGTAGTTGTTGGGATTCTCCTGAGGCATAAGGAGAGGGGCAAAAAGCCAGGACTTGGGAAATGCGCTCTGGAAGGTTATGTTGATTTTCTCATTGAAATACGCATTTCGGGAAAAGCACGTCAACGATACGGAGTGGCAGGATTGGTTTTCCAACTGCTGCCCCTCTCAAGAGAGGGAACCACAAGGCAGCCCCGCGCGCTGCCTGCGCGCCAGGAAACTTGGGGCAACCGTTTTGCCGTTTCCCTACTAACCACGTTGCGGCAAAGTGCTTTGTATTGAAACAAGCCGCCCATCTGAGCCTGCAGTTTTATTTATGTACAAAAAGCCTGTCCTAAAGTGTTGTTTACTTACGACGAACACGCAGAAGTGTGCAGTTCACAGATCACCCGTGACTAGTTGGGCTGTGAGGGATACAAAAGTCACTGCAGTAGCAGTTGGTGGTCCTGGGCTTGAGTTTGTTTGGTCGCAGGTCTTCCCGTTGGACTATAATGACCCTTTTCCATGGAGGGTAATTGCGTGGGGCAGGCACCTCTGCCTCACCTCAGGCTTCTGGAGCCTCCTGAGTCTTGTGAAAGTGTGTGAGGAGGAAATATTCCTTGGGGCAGAAGCCAGCCACGGTGTGGGGGGCAAAATGGTAAAGCTGGACCGTAACCAATAGGGTGTGTTAAAGACCTGATTTGGGTCAGCACATCTGGAGGTGGACTTGCTACGCTGGGCGCTTGGTCTGTGTCCAGCTAGGTGACCGCATCGCGGTGGAGTTTCAGTGCGTGAAGTAAGCTGCATTTGGGCTTCCAAGTCTTAAGAGGGCAGGTTGGAGCTTGGAGAAGTGTAGACAAAGGGAATGGCTTTGCTCAAGGGGATCTGTGGTGAGGTTAAGCAGGTCTGGAGGCCGAGCGGACATGTGAAGATGGGGCACGGGCTTGGGTGCTTCCTGTGAACCTGCGGCAACGTCTCCGCCCGCTGCCAGTGGGACCGTGTCGAAGACACAGGGATGGGCATCCCATGCCAGGCTGTTCCCAGCCCTTCTCACGGGGCCTTTGCAGAAGGAGCCCAGCCATGGTGATTTTGGGTGGGGGGTGGGGGGTGCCAGAGCCTGGCTTTGGGAGGGGACAACGGACCCTGGCTTGGGGAAGGAAGACCTTGATTTTAGAGGAGGATGCTGGAGCCTCCTTTGAGGGGTGTTGCTGGAGTCTTATTTGGGGTTGGGAATTGCTGGAGCCTTAATGGGGGTGGTGGACCCTTCTTGGGTGGGCGGTGCTGGAGCCTTTTTTGGTGGGTGGTGATGGACCCTTCATAGGGGAGGGGGGATGCTGGAGCTTTCTTTGGGGAGGGCTTGCTGGAGCTTTCTTTGGGGGGGGAATGCTGGAGCCTTCTTTTCGGGGGGGGGGGATGCTGGAGCCTTCTTGGGGGGGGTGCTGGAGCCTTATTTGGGGGGTGGTAGTGAACCCCTTCTTTAGGGGGGATGCTGGAGCCTTCGGGGGGGGGGGGGTTGCTGGAGCCTTATTTGGGGGAGGGGAATACTGGAGCTTTATTTAGGGGGTGGTGGCGGACCCTTCTTTGGAGGAGGGAACGCTGGAGCCTTCACTGGGGGGGGATGCTGCCAGATCCTGATTTTTTTGGGGGGGGAGAGGCCAGAGCCTGCGTTTTGTCTTTGGGGTAGAGGGTGGCAAACCCGGATTTTTCGGGGGTGGGGGGTGGGGGGTGAGATCGCGAGAGCCTGATGTCGCCGAGGCAGGCCAAGGGTTAAGGGGGCGGGGGCGGCGGCGGGGCGGCGCTGGCGGAGCAGATTGCAGCCGGTTCCTGCGGCTTCGCCTGCGCCGGGCGCGGAGCAGCGGCGGGGAGCGCGGGCGGAGCCCCCCCACCCCTTCCCTTCCCCTCCGCCGCCCCCCCCCCCCACCCCCGCAACCCCCACTCCCCCCCATCCCTCATCCCCCCCTCCCCTCCCCTCTCCTCTTCTCTCCCTCCTCGGCCGCCACCATGGTGCAGAAATCCCGCAACGGAGGCGTCTACCCGGGGCCCGCCGCCGAGAAGAAGCTCAAGGTGGGCTTCGTGGGGTTGGACCCGGGAGCCCCGGACTCCAGCCGGGACGGGGCGCTCCTCATCGCCGGTTCCGAAAGCACCAAACGGGGCAGTATCCTCAGCAAACCCCGCTCCGGAGTCTCCGGCAGCGGGAAGCCCCCCAAAAGGAATGCCTTTTACCGCAAACTGCAGAATTTCCTCTACAACGTGCTGGAGAGACCGCGGGGCTGGGCTTTCATTTACCACGCATACGTGTGAGTAGAAGGGGGGGGAGGCAAACCCCATGGGAGAGACCCCCCCCCACCCTGGTCCGGATCTGCCCTTGTCAGCCCCCTCCCTCCCTCCCTCCATCCCCCCCCCACCCCCCGCATCCCCCAAAATGCATGCCGAAGGATGCTCCAGCTGCAAAGCGGGTGCAGGGAGGCGGTGCCGGGTGCCAGGGCTGGTTGGGGAGACCCCGGGGGGGTGGTGGTGCTGGTGGGGTAGCGGAGGCTGACCCCCACCCCCCCATCCTCCTCCTCCGGGAGCAGCCGGGCCGCCGCTGCATCCCTCGCCCCGGTGCAGGGCGGTACGGTGCCCGGGAACGATGTGCCCGGGGACGGGGTAAGGGAGAAGCTGTCCCTGCAGAGCTGGGGGGTGGCTCCCCGAGGAGGTGCAATGCACCGGTCCCCTGTGTGTGTCGTGTCCCCCCCCCCCCCCCCCCCCCCCCCCACCTCCGCCCGCTCCCGCTTGCGGGGGAAGGGGCCGCTCATGCGGTCGGTGCGGGGGGCTGGAGCAGCGGGAGTGATGGGTAGGGACCGCTCCTCCGTCTTGCTTGAAATCACCATAGCAATGCTGTGAGCAGAGGAACAAAAAAGCTCTGCTCAGGCACTGTCTCTCCTTCCCTCCTCCCCCCCCCTCCCCCCCCCCCCGCCCTGCGCTCCTTCTCCCCCGGCCCCATCTTTGGCTGCGAAGGGTTTGGGGAAGGGGGAACCGGGGTTGGTTTTGTGGCTCCGCGGTGGGTTCTGGAGGTATTTCTTGTTCCCCCTGTGGGAAGTGGCTGAATTGAAGATGAGTCTAGAAAGAAATGCTAATCAGTGTCTGGGGCTTCCTGACTGCACAGCGATGGAGCGGTAAACAAAGGAGCAGTCCCAGGGTGCACATTTCCCTTCTGCCACCCCCCCTTCCCCCCCTTTTTTTTTTTTTTTTTTTTTTTTTTTGAGCCAGAAATGGCCACATCTGACCCACCGTTTGGCAGAAGGATGCCCACAGCTGAAGGCATTGCTGCATAGGGAGCGCGGATGACTTCCCCTTGTTTAGAGGATTGCAAAGGGAGGGTCCAGATAAATCGCTGTCTTACTGCAACTCCCTTCCCTCTGGGACTTTCCACGGTCCCACCAGGCTCTTCTGCAGGCCTGGGCTCAGGCTTGGGTGCTCGTTCCCTTGGGGCCAATGGGTTTTCTGTTTGCATGGTTTTCATCATGACTAGGGCCTCTCTCAGCCCCGGCAAGAGGATTTTTTTGGGCCTTTTGTGGTTTTGGATTTTTTTTTCCCCCTTCCTTTTGCTGCTGTGCTATTCTCAGCTAAGGTGTCGAGATGTGCTTTCTGGTCCTCAGCCATTTTGTACATTGAGGCTTTCCAGGGAGGTGTTGGTGAGTCCGGGCGGTGAAACGCTGGCTGGGTGGAAGGGGGGGAGCTTTGCCATGAACTGCAGCGGGTTGGGGTCCTCGCGGGGAGCTCGTCCCCCCCCCCCAGGGAAATGGGAGAAGAGAAGAGGGAGCATCTGCAGAGCTCAGTTGTGGCTGTGATGAGCAGTGTGAAGTCCAGCGCTGGGACTCCTGAGCATCCTCCATGCTCAGGGCCATCCTCTGGAGTTGTAGATGGTTTGTGTCGCAGAAATCCTCCAGAATCGCATGGAGGGGCCGAGCGTTCGCGTTGCGAGCCAGGTGCTTGCCTGTGTGTGCGCCGAGGATGGGGGGATGCTGTGGGCAACGTGCTCTGTATGCTGTTAAATACAGGTGACACCCCAGGCTGGGGACACTGGGGTGACAATGACAGAGGTGGAAGGGGCTGAAAGCCAAATGGCCAGGGTAGCCCTGGCTGCGAGGGCTTTATAAGCATCTTTGGCTTCTTCAGTTGCTCTGTCTTAACTTCTGACCCGTTTGCTCTCTGCGGTGGCATTTGCTTGGGCAGCCAGTGATCCTCAGGGGGCAGGAGCGGGGATGTCCCAAATGGAACTCCTGCTGGGGGAATGCCCCGTCCCTGGTGCCAGGCGCTGGGTGCCAGGCTGGGGTGGCCCTTGGCTCTCACCATGGAGCCGCATCCCCCCAGGTGCCTCCCCCTCCCTCAGCCCAAACAGCCGCATTTCTCCTGGGCTCGTGACTCCACTCGTACCTGCCGTGACACCACGCGGAGCCGTGCTCTCCCATTAGGAACCGCTGGCCCGGGATGTGCTGGCAGCTGAGTGGCCTCCCTGGATCACCTTGGGGCAGCTGCCCCAGCAGGCAGGAGATGTAACCACTGCAAAACCATCCTCTGACCCCTCCGCTCACGCACCCGTCGGGAAATGGAGGCTGAATTCAGGGCTGAGGTGGTAATTGCGCCAATGTCTGTGAAGCATCAGTGATATAATTAATTTTTTTTACCGTCTATCGGGAAGTTATATGGAATCCAGTCTTCTGAACTATACATATCATAGGTTTAGCCCTCGTGGTTTGCTAATATATTATTTAAAGAGCTGAAGGATACGGTAAGCATTGTACAAAGTCACCAGGATAAGCCCACGCACCAGTTATCGCCCTTCGCTGCCCGGGTGAGCCTGGCACGGCCCGTGCCAGATCTGTGTGTGTTTGAACGGGGCAGAGAGAGGGTTTCCTGCGGTTCTGTGACTAGAAGTCTGTAATCCAGACAGACAGGGCAGATGAAAAGCTTAGTGGCTGCTTATTCAAAGATATGGGAGGATGAAGAGACTGGCTCAAGGTCATAAAGTTTGTACGGGAGAGGGAAAGCCACCCCCGGTGTCCCCATGGCTGGTGCAGTGCCCTACCTACGTTATTGGGGTCATGCCATCTCCTCCGCCCCCAACCCCCATTTTATACCAAAGCCTTGGGCACAAAAACACCTTTAGCCTTCATACTGCAGGAGTGGGAGTCCCGAAGGAGTCTGTGGATGGGGGAGCCCCATCCTGCCACCGTCGTGGGCTGCGCACCGCTCTGCCCCTCCATCCTGGACCCCATCTACCAGCATCCCTGTTTCTCTGCTCCCGCTACTCGCAGGGGCTCTCTTGCGTGAAGATTTAGGACCTATTTCCAGGGCGAATGAGTCCGTCACCCTGCAAGGTTGGAGTTTAGCTTATAGACCCCACTGCATTTTTAGGTGTGGGGCTGCTGTGCTGCCCGGGCAGCCTCCCCGCGCCCAGACGCCAGGATCCAAATGGTAGAGACTCTTCCAGCACGGGCATGTCTTAATAAATAAGAGAGGTCCCTCTGTGTAAGTACCGGTGACAAATGCCTGTCTGCAGAGGGCCGTCTCCCGGGCTGGCATTGCACCAGGTGACTGATGGAGCGCCTTGAGATGCCCGTGCGAGTTGCATTTTATCTCCAGCGCTGCATCCTAGATCCGATCCATCTGATTCCTTTCCCCACCTCTTCCTCCAGTCATCGCTCATTCCCTTTTGCACCATTTCACGCTTAAGAAACCAGGGAAATTCGGAGCAACTCCCACTCCAAACTCCTTAGTGTGGTCCCATCTCAGATGTTGTCTCGGTAAAAGCCCCGTTGCCTCTGTGAGCAAAAGCGCTGTTTTATATTTCCGCGTTGTGATTCATTTTTATACTTACTAACTCATCTTACAGCGACACAACTGGGTGACCTGCTCGGGGTGGCTGTGTGTGTATACAGATTATATATAATATATATATATATATTTTGCGCGGCCCCATGGACAGCTGAGCCTGATGGGTCCCACTTTTCAGCATGGCCGGAGGTGGACTTTGCCTTCCAGAGGTCTGAGCCTGCCCTGTCTCTCATCTTCTCCCAGGGCTTTTCTCAGCATCTTTCTTTTCTATTCCCCCTCCTCCGTCCCCGTCGTCATTCCCCCCCTCCCTTTTTTTTTTTCCCTTTTTGACAGAGCCGCGGCGGTGCAGCACGTGGCCTCATTCTGTTCAAGGTTGAGCTGAAACTCGAAAAGTTGAGCTGCGCCTAAATAGCAGGGCAGGCTTTTTGAGGGATGCGTTCCCCGCACAGGGAGGCATTTGGCTTCCAAAATGCCCCTTTTTCATTCCTTTTTAATAATTTAAATATTTTGTTTTTTCTTCTAGTCCTTTTACCGCGGTTACCGTAACCCGCCCTGTGCTCAGTGGTGCTGTTTGAAGGGCTGTGATCCTCAAAAGTGCTTTTTTGCCCCTGCCTGCCGTCTTATTTCAGGCGGGATTGCTGTGTTCTGTGCCAGGTACTTGCAGGGGGCTCTCCCGGAGCCCGATGCATCTGGAGGGACGTTTGGGGATCCCCCGGGTGAGCGGCTCCTGTTCGGTCCCTGAGCGGGGGGGGGGGGGGGGGGGGGGGGGCGGGGAGGGGTTGGATTTGGGGCAGTAGCAGGAAAACAGCCCGTAGTCCGAGACTTTTAAAGCTGTGTGCCCAGGGCCACCGTAATTCTTGCGTTTCCTACTTTGAATTTACAACCTTAATGCGTCTTTCTAACTGCGTTAAAAATAGTTTGGGTGCATTTTTTATCCGCATACTGTGCACCATACATTCAGTTAATTAAGCAAGTGCAGGGACTTAAATTATAATAAGGACGAACATTTCCTCCCCGTCTAATTCTATTAAAATTTCCTTGCGCCAGCCCCATCCCATTTGTTCTTCCCTTTTAACCCAGCCAGAAGCCACCTCTCTCTCCAGCAGGTCTCCTCTCTGCGCTGCCCGCATCCTGGCATGGCCACGGCTGGCGCGGTGGGAGGACGGAGAGTTGATGCAGTTGCTGCCCTGAAGGTCCAGCCTTTCTTGGTGCAGAGGTGGCCTCTTCTGCGACTCCCTCCCCTCCTCAGGGACTGATGAAAACATGGTTGGTTCATACAGATCCATTCCCAGATGACCTTTTGCATCAGCTTGAACGGCTCTGGGAAGCCCCAGCCGTTTTTCTGCTGCCTGGGTTGGGTTTTTAGGCAGCTCTCATGTTTCGTTTTGTTTTCCACTTACATTTTTTTTATGCTCGTTTTATGGCATTTGCTAATTAGGGGTAAATTTCCTTTGACAGTCTCATCTATCCATCCCCAGGCACCGAGGGGTGGTGGTTCGTGGCAAGCCCTCGCCCACAGAGAGGGATATTGCTGGGAGGTATGATGCCACCAAACTCAGCCCATCCACCAGTGATGTGAACAGACCTCTTGAGATCTCCTCCCCACCTCCTAGTTGAGTCTGTGGGATGAAGGTGCCGACAGAGGTCTCCCATAAGCGCTGAGTTGAATGGACCCGCTGGGCTTTGACCTCCAGCGCCGATGCCCTCAGCCGTGCCTGTGTGTCTGTCCTGGGGACGAGGGAGACCTCCACGATGTGATGCCTCACGAGCTCCTCTCCAGCTGCTTAGTCAGAGCTTGGTGGGAGCAACCTGATTTCAGTCGCTTTAATGTGTCACGTTCCAGTCGTCACATTCGCCCCACGCTGACATTAAGGAAATGAAAAACAAGCCCATCCTCTGGATGACCTCCTTTCTTTCCAGATGAGTCTTCCTATGGCTCAATTCGTCATAAGAGGGAATAACCCAAAAAGCAAGCCCCAACTCCCATACTGAAGGGAAGATGGGCATTGCTTAAAGAGATGCAGTTAGCAAAAATCAGATTTTTTGTTTGTTTTTTTTATTTTTTTTTTTCTTTTTTGCATTGCAGCAGAGGGAGGGGACATCAGCAGGGTGAGACACTGTGCGATTTGTTTGGTGGGGCAGGGCGAGCAGGGTAGAGGGTTTGCTTATCAGTTAGGCATCAGTGGGGTTTACCAGGATAAAAAAAAAAAAAACAAAACAAAACAAAAAAACCACATAAATTTGGTATTTGGCATCTGGGATTTAAGCAGCAAACACTTAGCCCTGCATAATCCTTTTTAAGGTTGCTGAAACGCTTAGCTGGTTTCTCAATCGGTTCTTGAGGGACAGATTCCTCTTTAAATTGTGGTGGCAGGGAGATGCGCCCGTCCCTTTTTCTGCTATGTAATCTCTCCTGGAGAGGAGATACAGGAGAGCTGAGAAAGATGGAGAGTGATTCCTACAAAGGATTAAACTATGTCTATGCTGTGCTCCTCAGGCAAAGGTCAGCCTGTCTGTGCTGGTGGGAAATGTCCCCAGTTCCCAATGCATCAACGAGAGAGGAGGTCTCCAGCGCCGAGATACACATTGCTGCGGAGTAACGCAATGGCTTTTAGCTCCCGATGGCCAAAAAAGAACCACATTTCAAAACCAGATTATCGTGGTGGTCTGAACTGAGTTTCATCAATGTATTTAGACATTGATGGAGCTGTGTTGCAAGGTGGTGTGACGAGTGAGCACATGCCGGCAAAAGCAGGTAGTGCAGAAGGGCACTGGGCACGGTGGTTTCACTGGTGCCGTTGGGTCCTTTACCACCATATCGTTTAAATGGCTCCTAATTGGGTCGCAAGCCGAAACCACTCGGGCTCCTCTGACACTCACCTATGGCAAAAGATGGCCCCACCGGGACTACAGGAGTGGGTATTTCAATGTGATCCCTCGGTGGCTGTGCCCGCCCACCCAGGTTAAAAGAAAAATGTCATTTTTCTCCAGTAAGAACAAGTTGTGTGATACTTGAACTTAGCTGCCAGCTCACTGAAGCCGTGGGTGACCTCAGCTGCCCCCGCGGTTCTCCTGGCCTTATCCTGGGTAAGGATGACGCTTACTCCTATGACACTTACTCCTTCTATGACACTTACATTGAAGGTGTTTGTTGTTTTTTTTTTGGGGGGGGGGGGATGTGTCATGTGCATTTATTCTAAAGCACTGAATTAATTACATCTAGTGTTGTTTGCTGGGGAGTATCTCGCACCGCTCGCTGGCTGGGCCGGCGAGAGCTGCTTTATTACAGCCTTGGGGCATCTTGGCTGCCTAACTGCCGATAAAAGAGGGAGACTGGAGCATTCCTCCAGATCTCTCTCTGATCTGTCTTTAGTATCACTGCAGCCTCTTAACGTGCTTTTTTGATGTGTGGAAAGCTCTGGTGTCAGTAAGCATCCATCCGGTGACTTTTTTTGAGTGGCTTGGGTGGCAAAGGGCAGCCTTTTCCAAGGCATGGGCGGCAGAAAACCCGCAAGATCTTCCTGCCTCTCGCTCTTGCTGCTGTAGGGAGGTGATTTAGAGCTACACCAGGGTCACCGGGACTGCTGGGTGCAGCAACAGCCTCGTCTGCGCGAGCCCTGTGACTGAGCGGTCACTTGATTTATTTCGGCACGCACAGTGCCCAGATGCTGCAGGTGGAGCGGGCGTTCAGCTCAGGTTGGGTGATGCTCAGATACCTGCTGGGTTCCTCGCAGGAATCCCATAGGAGCCTCAGTGCAGGTCGCAGGAGGGCAGGTCTGCCTTCTGGAATGCCCTTTTCTCTCTGTTGATGGCAGAGGGAGCCTGGGTGAGAGCTGGGTGGGATTAGCCCAGACGACAAGGAGGGAAGGCAGAGCCCGGCACAACTTCACACTGAAAACGGGAGGGAGTTGAGGCATCTCCCACCTCCTGCCACAGCCTGTAGGAAAGGTGAAGCTCAGAGCCAGAACTCCCCTGTGGACACTCTGCCCCGTAAGGTCAAGGCAAGAGATGGGCTGATCGCATTGGAACGGGATGACCGGGATCCGAGAGCCATGTTTGAGAAACGGTTTTGAGAAAGGAACCTTTGTAGCAAACCCTGATCAAGTCATGGACCTGCAACCCAAGACCCAGGGGAAATCAGAAGATAATCAGGCCTTATTAATACTGATTAATGTTCGTAAAGCAGCTACAGTTGTGTTTAGGCTCCCGGAGGAGAGTGCCCAGTGGTCAGTATTCATTCAGAGATCCTAATTTTTAAATCCTCCCCCAGGGGGGTGGGACAGGGCAAAGAAACCAGAGGACAGCCAAGGTCAGAGGGAACGACTGCCCCTGCTTGGGTTAGGAGGTGACCGCTCTCCATCTGAGGATCCCGACAGTCCCTCGTGGGTGGCACCTGGTCCCTTTAGGACAAGACTGAAAGAGGCAGAGATTTTGCCTTCCGGAGGGTCTTTCCCAGGGATTCACAAATGCCTCATTTGTAAACAAACCCTGATCTGCCTCCTGGAAGCCCTGCTGTCTCGTTTAGAGCTCTGCCAACCCCGGGGAGGTGACACTGTCGAAGCAAAGTCCGGCTGGGGCGATGGCTGAGCCGCTGTGGCACGCTGCGACGGGAGAGCGCAGCAGGAGGGGCAGTCCTAACGCAGCTTCCACAGACAGGCTGGCACTCTCTATGAAGTTGTTATGATGCCCTGGGGGGTGGGGGTTGGGGGGGGGAAAGCAAGCTAGCAGAAATCCTGACTCGGAGGTGACTCAGGTACACCTCTTCTCCATCTCGTGCGAATGCAGCAGGTCGTGGCTGGGTACCTGCTGTGTTGGTGCAACTGTGGTTCGATACGGTTGGAAAAACTAATATGCGGCAGAAAAGAAAAAGAAAAACTTCAGTCAAATAGTAGTTAAAACGAATACCGAGGGGAAAACAATACTCCATTAATATTACAGCAGTGTGCAAGCACCCCTAATGGAAACAGAAGTCTACCAGCTTCTGTTCTGTACTCCAAGCCAAAAAGAGCCATTCCCTGCTCTAAGGACTTACTGTATTGAGTAGACAAGACAGCTGAAAGGCATAAAGTAGTTGCCGGGGGACGGCTGGTAAAGGTTATCTTTGCTCCACTTTTCTTTTTAATGCTATTTGCCCGGCTTCTTACTTGCTTTTGAACCGGTGACTTGGTTTCTGTCTGTGCTCCTTGGGTTGGCACAAGAAGGTGGGGTTGGTTTTGGCCAGAGCAGACTGCCAGAGGCGTGGGCCGGTTTGTCTCAGAGGGAAATCCCGTCGTCTGAGGAGCTCAGCAGAGTCGACTTTGGGCTGGGAGAGTGAAGGCACATCTTCCCCGGGCCACGGATGCCCCGTCCTGGGGCAGTTCGCTGTCATCTTGCTGTTCGCTACAGATGCAGCGCGCGGAGGGCTGCGGATTGGGCTTATCAGCTTTCTCGCTGTTCGAGCGTTATACGTGGCAGCGAAATGACGGCACTGGGAGACTTTTCCTCCTGCGTGTTTATGGGCTTTCGCACAACTCAGAGTCTCGAAGTGGCCATTAATTGAGTTTACGCTTGCTCGGAGGTTCGTTACCCGATCCGAAGAGTGTGATAAGGGATGTAAGAGCACTCCATCTTTCACTCGAGAGCAAAGGAGTTCAATACAAATATCTGTATATTATAGCTGGACAAACAGGGAGCGAGGCCGTGTTGCTCCTGCTGCCTCAAGCCCTATAGCGGTTAAGCCCGAGTGCCTCCAGGAGGGGCGGTGAAACCCCCCCCCCCCTCCCCGGCAACCAGGGCTGCCCGTTGCTCCTGAAGCAGGCAGACTGCAGGAAGGGCTCGGGCTGCCGTGGCCACTGCTGCAGTGTTGGACGTCGGTTTAGTTCTGTGGTTATTCACCCTTCCTCTTCCTCTGTGCCTGGCAAGGCTGGAAACACCACGTCTTGTCCAGTTAACCTCTCGCCGGGCCTTCCTCCAGCTTCTCTAGGGTTTATTAGCACTGATTTGTGCTTTAAGGACTAGTGAGATTCCTGAGTCATCTCCTCAGGCAGGGAGCTATTTATTCCCGTGTGTGTGTTACACTCCCTGGGAGTGGGTGTCTCTCTTCCGCTTTTGGATCCTGCCCTGACTCTATATAAAGACTCCAGGCTTGAATGAGCAGCGAAACCAACCCTCAAACTGGCTCCATCGTTGGGAAGACTCGTGCTGCTGATCCCGTCTCTCCTGGCTGAAGGAACGTGGCTGTTTGGAGCACGGGTAGGAGTTTGCATGGGGCTTTTGTCCATCTCGGGGCGGTGTAGCTGCTGGGACGGCGTACTGCCTGTCCACGTCCAGGAGCAAGTCTTGCTCTAGAGCGGCTCGTGACCGAGGGGGAAGCGTGATTCCTCTCCTCTCCTCCCCTGGGGTTGATTTGCTGATGCAAATGGGTTTTCGGTCGGTGGGATTTTTCTTACTTCGGAGAGATGAGATATTTCCAAGTGGCTCCATCCCTGTTGGTATCAGAGCAGGGACTGGAGGTGCCATGGGCAAATGCAGACGGGCTCCTCTGAGACATTGCCAGTGCCGGAGCTGCCAGGTTCGGAGGAATTTTGGAACGCGTTACCCAGGGCAGCGGTGGAGTCCCCATCCCTGGAGGTGTTTAAGGGTCGAGTAGATACAGTGCTCAGGGACATGGTTTAGTGGTGGGCTTGGCGGTGTTAGGTCAAGGATTGGACTAGATGGTCTTACAGGTCTTTTCCAATCTAGGAGATTCGGTGATTCTGTGAATTTCACTGCGTTTTGTCTCCTGGGATGGCCCTTTTCAGACACATCCCATGTTTGCTTGGTGGCCTCGGGGAAAGCTGCCTCGCTGCGTGGGAGTTTGGGGCTGCGAGGAGACCCCCTCACGTAGCAGCTCTCCGGAGAGCTGTAAAGACGCCGGCGTGCTAATGGCAACGTTCATCCAAAAGCTGACTTCACACCCAATTAAGCATCACCCTGAGCCAGAGGGACAAGTCCTCATGCTGTTACATCTTGAACTAAATTGCTGCCGCTTCAGGAAGGCTCTGTCTCCATAGCCTGAGGGACCGCTGCATTTAATCCGCATCAGCACTAAAGAAACTTTGTTAACGTGACCTCGTGGTTTGGTCCTTTTGGCTACTGGATGCACGCGGCTGTGGTTGCCTTTTTCTTAGTTATGGCTATTTCTATAAGCAAGGAAAGAGACCTAGAACAAAGGAGAAATTTCTCAGCTCTCTGTAATTTGTCAGGCATGACATGCAGTCACAGAATTTTGCAGTGAGTTTTGCTTCTTTTCCGCATTTTCCCCTTTAACTTCTAGATGGTTTTAATGCTATCCTTATTTAGCAGCTTCTCTCTTACTCTACCAGCTAATGAGGGGTAGGAAGAATTTCTGCATTGACCTTTTGCTGCTGCTGCTGTTTTTCTTTTCCGCAACAGAAATCGGATATAATTTGAAACCTCCTCTGAGGTGCCCCTCCAGGCCCTGAGCCCGCGCTCCCCCCGATGCGTGTTTGGGGGTGGCGGGAGCATCTCGAGTCGTGCTAAATGGCACAGCGCGAGCTGCTGAGGCTGCGGCTGTGAATCAGTAGGTCTTCCGTCTGAGCCTGGGATAAATAACACGCTGTAGGTCCGAATTTGGCTTTAAGCTGGCGATGGATTAACCTGTCTTAGTACGGGGGGGAGCGATTGGAGGTTGCGAGTACAGGGAAAGGTAATGAAAGTGCCTGGGTAAGTAAAGATGTCTCTGTCCCACTGTTTCTGCTGGGAGGTGGGGATGGAGACATCTACAAGTAGGTGAGACATATCCCAACCTCAGGTCTCCACCCTGTGCTTTGGAATAGCCAAATCTGGGAGACCTGCTAGTAGAGAGGGCTTGACGTTGCCGGGGTGTCCTGGGCTTGACCCATCCGTATGCAACAACCTGGGCGCCTGAGGAGCACCTCCATCGAATTTGCCGTTGTTACCGCCCTTTGCAAACACTCTGCGGAGCACATGAGCCGCCGCGGGAGTGTGCTGGGCGTAGAGCGCCTGCCCAAGCCCCAGCTCCCTGCGGAGAGAGGGGCCGAACCTCCAAAAAAGCTCCAGACCCACCTGGCCTTGCTCTTTTGGCCCTTCTCCACGTGGGAGCAGATGGCTATTTAAAACCCCCGGAGAAATTCATGAAGCTAATGGATTGCCGGCCCCCACCTGTGGCCGGGGAGGGCCATCTACCCTGCAGCCGCGTCCCCGTGGGAGGGAGTCGGGAAGAGTGGCCGGAGCCAAGCCAGACCCTGCGCCGGCATCCCCTGCCGGCTGCCGCGGGCTGCTGGGATGTGCACCCCGTGTGTGACACACCGGGGCCGGCGGAGCAGCCCGGGGAGGTGGCACAGACCCGATGGGGCAGCTTGCTTATTTTTCACTCGCTAAAAGTGCAGCAGAAATTAAATGAAGATTGATTAAACCTTTTTTTTTTTTTTATTATTTTTTCTTTTTCTTTTTTTCCTCTCCTGCTTCCTCTCGTGCTTTGCTGTTTCTGGGGAAGACTGAAAATAATTGTGCTGGAGAGGAAGCTAACCTCTGAGCATCCTTTGGTGGATGCAGCACGTGGCCCTCGTGGGACTGCAGGGAAAGGCCCTGTAATTACGGGGAAGGTCCTGCGAGGCTGAGTTACACAACCAGGACGGAGAGCCGCTCCTGCTTCGCTTCAGCAGCAGGCTGATGATGCTGTAACTCAAAATACTACCTGGCTATTATCCATTCATTGCTTTTTATCACTGTCGGTGTCCTCGACGCGCAGCGCAGACCGCTCGCGAGGCTCCGAGCCAAGAAGGAGGTAGGAAGGAGCGGGCAGGATCATAAAAGGGCCGTTTGGTATTTACGGGGCCTGGTGACATAATTCCCAGACAGCCCGAGCGTATCTCGGAGCCGGCCGACGAGTGGCCGGGGAGCTCTTGCTACGATGCCACCAAGTGAAGGTGACTCCTTGCCGGCTCTGGCAGGAGCAGGATGTCCTGATGGAGACGTCACGCTGCGGCGGCTGCTGGCGGGCTCCGTGCCGGCTTCTGCCACCTGGCTGAAGAGCCAAGTTAGCGGCCGGGAAAGGGGTTTAGGACCGTAGCAACTGCCTTGAGGTGTCATATAGGGGAGGACTAACGCCTTGGCCGCGGTGCTGGGCATGCCCCGGTGTCATCTGCTGGAGGACGTTGCTCTTGTGTGCTCCCGGCTGGCTTTGTGCTGTCACTGAAGATGCTGCTGTTGGCGCCGGTCCGTGCGAGCTTTGGTTACTGGTGCGCTTTGCAGTGCTTTTGTGCCAAGGCTTTATTCTACTCGAGAAGGATTTATTGGTGGCCGAGGGGCACGGGCACGTCTTGAGCTACGCGTGGGCTTAACCTCAGCTGTGCCCCCGTGTGCTGGGGGGAGTCATTCCCCCCGTTTTCCCGTTTGGGAGCTGAGGCAGGGAGGAATTCGGCGACGCGGGATGGCTGCAGCATGACCCAGCGTCCCCCTCCCCGTGCTGTAACCTTAGGCTCCTCCTCCTCCAGCAGCAATAACCGTTTCCCATACAGACAAGGAGATTTCAGCGTGTATCCTTGTCCCGTCAGGCCTTCCCAGGCTTTGAATTATTAACTATTGTCTCTGAGCTCCATTATAAAGGTTGTTAGAGCACAGCTACTTATCAGAATAGAAAATATTCTGTTTCCGTACTTACAACAAGAGTTGGCTGCATCTGCTTGTGGGATTTACAATAAATGAGAAGAGTAACAAAAAAAAAAAAAAAAAAAATCATGAGAGGCTGAGGTTGGAAGTAAACACAGAGAAGTAATATCTTTGCAAGACGATGTCCAGTTTTCTGTCCCCGTACCCCCATGGTCGCTGCTCTGTCTCTTCTGTCTAAACCAAAATCACCTGCGCATTCATTGGCATTAATAGGCTGCAGAGCGTTTGCTGCTGTGACTTCCAGGATGTTGGGTTACCGATTGTGCTCTGGGGGTGCCCCTTCCCACCGCCCCATCGCCCCCTCCTCCTGCAGCCGGCAGAGACCCCGGCAAACCCACCCGGCCGCGGTTTTGGGCCGTGACGGTGCGTTCGGCTTCGAGGGAGCACCAAGAAGGTGGAGATGCGGAGAAGGAGAGCCGAGGCCGGCTGCAGGCTCCGGGAGCCAGCTGCTGAGCGCCGTGGCGGCTTTATCGTTAGTCCGGCCAGCCTGAAGCCCTGCCTGCACGTTGCCGTAATTTCCAAGGTCAGGAGGCATCAGGCGGTACCTGCTGCTTTGGCAAGAGGCTGGATTTGAGCAGCGGTAACCCAGGCTGTGGTCCCGCTGTTGGTTATTTATTCTCTTGCTCTAGAAGCCTCTCGCCCCACCGCTGGGCACTGCCCGTCCCACTCACCTGCAGCATCCCTGAGCACCTCCTCTTGATGTGACCCAGGCAGGGGATCCCTCTTTTTTTTTTTTTTTTTTTTTTTTTTTTTTTTCCCCCCCCAGAGAATAAACCGTGGCAACTGGCTTGAGAACGAGCTGGAAATTGGGAGCAGGGTCCCAGTGCTGTCAGCCTGGGTGTGATTTCCTGGGACCCGCTGGCAGAGGCACGGTCCCCTTCTCCAGCTCCTGAGTTGAGCTGTGACAGCTCTGCCGGGCAGCAGTGCGGCACAGCGCCGCGGGGCTGGGGGAGCTGCCGGGGCACTTTGATGGCGCCTGAGAAAAGGAGGTTAAAAGCAGGTTTTTTGCGAGCCTTTGCCTGCCATTTTAAACGGGAAGGATGTTTCCCTGGCAACGAGATGGATGCTTCCCAGCAGAGCATATGGCTTCCATCGACTTTGATTTACCGGCGTGTTGAAATGGCAGCTAGTTAATCTCTCTTCAGCTTTAATGCGTCCATGCCCTGCGTCCCTGTTACTTACCAGCTTTTAAAAGACCCTGGGTCTGGCCCCTGCGGTGCTGGCCTTGCTCCCAGCCCGTCCCGGGGCTGGTGGGGTGCCGCGGCAGCGCTGGGACCGGGCACCTTCGCAGAGAGGGACCCGCACGGAGGACCCGAGCATCGCCCGGAGCGAGGAGCCGCAGGCTGGGCAGGAAAACCTTCCCTGCCTCGGCTGCCTGTCACCAGCCAAACAGCTCCTCCTCCTCGGAGAACAGGATCCGCAGCCCTCTCTTCCTTTTCCCCTCCCTGCTTTAAATCATTTTTAGATGTTTTCCACCTTTCACCACACAATCATCTGCCTCCTGCAGCTTGCTATTTATTGTTGTGTTTACTGGCGCAGGGAAGTAAGGAGAGGGAACAAACCTGTCATTTGCTGAGCGGGGGAGCTGGTTTCTGCGAGCTGGTGGCTCTCCCAGGCTCACTGGCGTGTGCTGGTCCCACCGAGCTCACCCGGCAGCCGCCTCCGAGGGGCAAACCCAGGGCGCTCTCCTCCTCCTTGCTGCCCATCGCCGGCAGATTTGATGAAAATTGGCCAAAAGGTCCAAATAAAAGGTAGGGACAGCGAGGCAGGCGGAGAGGGCCATCGCATGAGCCTCGTGATCATGTGTCCAAGTGGAGAGCAGTGAGGAGTGTTCCTCAGGGGTCGGTACTGGGACCGGTGCTGTTCAACATCTTTGTTGGTGACACGGACAGTGTGGGTCGAGTGCACCCTCAGCAAGTTTGCCGATGATACCAAGCTGTTTGGCGAGGTAGACACGCTGGAGGAGAGGGATGCCATCCAGAGGGACCTGGACAGGCTGGAGAGGTGGGCCCAAGCCACCCTCATGCAGTTCAACAAGGCCAAGTGCAAGGTCCTACAGCTGGGTGGGGGCAATCCCAAGCACAAATCCAGGCTGGGCAGAGAATGGCCGGAGAGCAGCCCTGAGGAGGACCTGGGGGTGCTGATTGATGAGAAGCTTATCATGAGCCAGCAGTGTGCGATGGCAGCCCAGAAGGCCAGCTGTACCCTGGGCTGCATCAGAAGTGTGGCCAGCAGGGCGAGGGGGGGGATTCTGCCCCTCTACTCCACTCTCGTGAGACCCCACCTGGAGTACTGCCTCCAGCTCTGGAGTCCCCAACATAAGAAGGACATGGACCTGATGGAGCGAGTCCAGAGGAGGCCACAAAGATGATACGAGGGCTGGAGCCCCTCTGCTGGGAGGACAGGCTGAGAGAGTTGGGGGGGTTCAGCCTGGAGAAGAGAAGGCTCCGGGGAGACCTTAGAGCCCCTTCCAGTCCCTAAAGGGGCTCCAGGAGAGCTGGAGGGGGACTTTTTACAAGGGCATGGAGTGATAGGATGAGGGGGAATGGCTTAAAACTGGAAGAGGGGAGATTCAGATATCAGGAAGAAATGTTTCCCCGTGCGGGCGGTGAGCCCCTGGCGCAGGGTGCCCCGAGGAGCTGTGGCTGCCCCATCCCCAGAGGTGTTCAAGGCCGGGTTGGACGGGGCTGGGAGCAACCTGGGCTGGGGGGAGGTGTCCCTGCCCGGGGCAGGGGGGGTGGGACAGGGTGATCTTTGAGGTCCCTTCCAACCCAAACCATTCTAGGATTGCCTTGGGAACTGGGACAGCCCAAGAGGTTCATTCACGCACCCGAGCGGTGCTGGGACTGGTTCCCGTGCCCGGCCGAGCAGCAGCGAGGGGCAGGTACGGGGCTCGGGAACCGGCTGGGTGGGGGGGGCCTTAAATCAAATTAAAGTGTGGTGCTGGCCTGCGAATGGCTGCACTGCGGCGGTTTGGGGGGGAAACGCATCATTCCTCCCCTCTTCCACCGATGGAGGATTTTGGGGAGCTATAGATGAGGCGATCCCTCCTTGTTTGCCATTATCCAGGCGAGCCAAAAAGCCCTGCTCTGCCCGTGCTGGCTTTCAGCTCGCAGCCCTGATTGCAACAAGCCCCCGAAGCTGCCCAGCCTGAAAGGCTTTAAAAAGGAGGTTCCCTTCTAACTGAGGTTGCCTTTATTTCTCCCGGCAGGACCATGGCTTTCCCCTCCTCTCCGAGCATCCTCTCCCCCTCAAAGGGCTCCGGAGGACGGGGGCTCACCCGTCCACACCTGCCCACCCATTTGCTGCGTTCGAGTTACGCCAGAGAAGAAGCAAGGGCTACTAAAGTGATTAATCGCCCGTCGGTGCTGGGGATTAATTTGTCGGGTGTGAGGAGAGGCTGTGCCCCGGTGGGGCCGCCCCGCTCCCATCGGTGTCACGAGCTGGCCGTTCTCTGCTGTGAGCAAAGGACAGGCCGGCATGGGTGGTGGCAGGAGCATCTCCCCATCGCTCCTGCGGAGCGAATCTGGCTACAGCTCCGGGAAACTTTACTGCTGGAGAGGGGAGATGGGTGGGAAAGGACTTTGAAGCTCCTGGAAAACGCAAAATAGTTGTATTAGTGAAGTTTAACAGAGCTTGACTGGCAGCTGGTTTGATGCTCTCCCTTCCCTGCGGCGTAACTGGCTGTTTCAGCAATTTTTTAAGGGCTCAAGAGCGCTGCCTTTTTGAGCCCGAGCTCTCTGGAGATCTGGGTTTGCTTTGCATCCTTTCGCCCTGAGCAGTTCCACCGGGCTCCCCGCCGAAACGCTCCCATCCCGACAGGAGCAGCTTCACGGATCCGAAAAGCGTCAGGGCCGTATTGTGCCGCCTTTGTCACAGAGGAGCATGCCACCCTACCCACGTGGGGAAGGGATGCAGAGGTCCGAAAGTGGCCACTGGCCTTGGATTTCTTGTTGGTGGACCTAATCCTGTGTTTCTCTGGGTGCCGAGCTCGGGCGTCTCGTGGGCATCGCCAGGCTGGCACCCGGCTGGGCTGGGCTCACCTTCCCGGCGGTGCAGCCCCTCGGCTTTATTCCCAATTTGCACCAATCTGAGGGGGGGGAGAGCTGCCGAGAGGGAACGTGGTTCTGCTCGTTGTAGCACTCCCGTTATTCCTCTGCATATATATATATAATGTATTTATTTTTTTTTTACCCAGCTTGGGGGTCATCTTCTTCTGGGGACTAAAATCAAAAGTCTGTGAAGCAGCTCTCCTGCTCCTTGGCTCTGAACTCCTTCCTAGGCACTGGCTGGGACAAGAGAAGTAAAATGAAACAGATGGCAAAACTACCAGCTCGAAGACATATGATACGGGCAGTTTGCAAATAACTCCTTTCTTTCCACCAAGACTCAGTTAATTAAATAAACTGACGAGCAAATGAAATTAGCAGTGCTTTGGTGATGCTGTGTAGTTTACGCTTTGGCGTTATCCGTTAGCCTCTGGCTCCAAGAAGCCGCATTCTTGTCTTCTCATTATCCAGGAGGCGTGAAGCAGGAGACGGACCCGAAATCTCGGCCGTCCTTCGCCGTTAGCTGGGAGGGAGCCTGAGAGCACAGCTCTGCGGTCCTGCCTTTACAGAAGCATAAACCGTGGGCTGAGGCAGGGGGAAAGTGAGATTTTTAAAGTCAGCCGAAGGCTTTTGAGCCGTTTCGTTGCCCGCCGTGGGTCTGAGACGGTTCGCGCGGCTGCTGCGTCGGCAGCTCCCTGCGGATGCTCTCGGGGAGGATGCTCGTTTTGGGGGTGCGGGAATTCTTGGTGCTATAAAACCAGTGCAAAGTCAGAGACGGGGGAGCGAAGCTAAAGGAGCTCGTCCTTCGCGGGCAGGAAACCTGGAGGCTCCAGCTGAATCGCCGATTCTGGGACAGACCTTTGAAAAAAGCAGCTACTATTCCTGTCTGCAGCGGGAACCAGCCCTGCGCATTTTGAGACGATCTTCCTATCTGCAATTAGACCAGAGCCTATTTTTGTATATCCCGTTCCCTCGAGGAATGTTTAGATGAGATGCAGCATTACGTTTTACAGGGGCATCTTGCTTTTAACCCGGTTTTGGAGCTCAGTTAGGTCAGGTCAAGGGACTTGCCCAGGTCAGTCAAAGGAGCTTGACCTCAGCAAGAGGATTTTTTTTTATGATTCCTGCGTGCACCAAGCGTGCAGCGTGGCCCTTGGCTTCTTAAATGTATTTAATTTTTTCTTGACGCGTTGCAGAAAAGCGAGGCTTTGCACTTAAGAAACAGAAATAAGTTGATCTTTATATGCAGGTAAAGGTCAGATCAGGAAGGCTTGCCTTCCTGCACTCGCTCGTGATGATTTCGCAGAGGTAGGGAGGAAGCAGAGGCTCTTTTGGGGGAATACCCCGTGGGATGAAACAGTGCAGCGCTCAGATTTCAATCTGAATAATACGGGTACGGCATGAGACAGCAACTTTCCCTCGCATTAAAATCAATGAACGGGCTCTGAGGAAATGCCTGCGCAGAGGTTTTAAGAATTACTTAAATGTCCGATATTTTATACTCTTCATTTACCTCCCAGCGCACCGTAATTGCACCGTGGTCTTCAGCGGTCTCTCCTGTGAACCCTTTCTGCAGCTGCACGAATCTCTTTCTCCCCGCCGAGTTTTTAGAAGAAAACCTCGGCCCGGCGGCGCTGAATCGCGGCAGGGACAGACTCCCGCGGCAGGGACAGACTCCCGCGGCAGGTGCGCGGGCTTGATGAGTGTTTTGGGGGTTCCTCCAGACATCTGGCTCCTCTGAGGCGGCCTGCGCGGGGCGAGGAGGAGACGCAGACGAGCATTTCCCAGGGATTCGTGTTAGATGAGGCCAAAGAGGAACGTTTGAGCTGGAACTTCGCGTGCGGTGATTATTATTAATAAGGCTTTTACTCCGAGTTGAGCTGCCTCGAGTAAGTTACGTGGTTGGAGCCAGCCTGCGGAAACAACCGACTGGTTCCGTACCTTTCACCCCTCCTCCTCTGTAGGTGGTCAGATCTTGATCTCCGTTCCCTCTTATTTCCAGTCGGCTTTTGTTCTTTGAGGCTTCAATCCAGAAAAGCTCTAAAGCTCACTCTTGCTCGTAAGTGTGGAGATACGCGGTCCTTTGCTGGACCAGGTCATGCGAAGATACACCACGCGAAACCCGTTTCTGCCCAAATTCCTGCAGTTCGTGGGTTCGGGTGGGGGTTCTGGCTCTGGACGCTCGGGGCAGACGATGCTGTTTCTGCTCTCTGGCTCTGTTATAAACAAGAAGGAGAGGTCGGAGGAGCTCTTGGAGGGGGAACTGATTTCAGAAGCGGAGGATGTTGAAGGAGAAAATAAAGGTGAGCCCATATCCTGCGCTTTTTCTCCCTGAGGGACGGCAGGGGAAGAGACCTTGCGCCCGTACAGCAGAGCTATGGACGCCTATTCCTTTCTCCGTGGTTTGCTGTGGCGGATGTGTGAGTGCTCCTCGCCTGCCCATAAAGCAAAAGATGACCTTCCTCCCAAAATCCGATGCAAAGGAGATCTCATCCCCCTCTGCATCCCTGGGGTGTAAACGTGCAGGCACGTTTCCGTGGCTGTGAGGGGGCCCGAAGCGCAGAAGCGGGGCACCGTGCTCAGCCGGCAGCGATCCCGCTCCCGGCCACGTGTCCGTGGAAGACCCCGGAAAACCCAACCTGCTGGAAAACCACCTCCTGCTTTTTGCCGCGGTGCTGTCCCGCAGCAAGGAGAGCAGGTTTGCGTGCACAGGGGCCGGGGGGAACGCGTCCTGGGGGCTTGCGGGTGGTGCGATGGGGCTCATCGGGAACGTAAACCCTCTCATTTTCCTTCCCATCCCGGTGCCACCCCTGTGACGTGGTTTGGGATCTCGAAGACCTCCTTCTCTGTGGCCTGATTCCTTCCCCGTATGATTACCCGCCTCCTGGAGCACCTTTTAATGCAGCCACGCTGCAGCCTCCTCCGGGACCCTGCTTGGGTCCTCTGGAGATGCTCCATCGCCCGTTTTACATCACCGTCCTTAGTACGCTTTATGCCTTTGTAGGGACAGGGTGCTTCTTGTCGGGGCTGTTCAGCCATCATCTCAGCACGCCGAGGAGGCACATCACAGGAGCCATTAACATTGTCCCAGAGAGGCTTTTGCTAAAGATTTATTTAAAAAGTGTCTAACCCATGAGGATCCCTGCCTGGGGCCAGCCCGGGTGTTGCTCAAAAACAATGTTTTCTACCTGCTGGGTGCCCGGGGAGACTCCGGGTTCCTCCGAGGAGCAGGACCTGGGCTGGGCATGGCCGAACCTGCGGGGAATGAGACACCATCAGGAGCTATTTTTGGAAAGGAGAGCATTTGTTGAGGCACAGGACCGAAAGGCAGGGCTCCCCGCTCCTATTTACAGCTCTGCGAGTGACAGAAGTCGCCTTGGGAGGTGATTTTGGCCGAGACCGAGGGATGCGGAAAGCCGGAGTGAGGCATTTAGGCTCGTGTTTAGCCTTGTAAGTGAATAGCTGGGTTACGAATCGCAGCAGGATTGCCCACGAGGATAAAGGTGATGGATGCTCCGGGCTAAGGGTGGGTGCGATACGCAGCGCCTTCACCCCTGGAAAAGTCATGGCGTTACCAGGGTTCTGCTTCTGATTCACTGGCGATTTGCACCGAGCTGTAAATACTCCCGTTCTGGTCGTGAGGCTCTCTGAGGGTTAAAAAGCCTTCGACAATCGCTGTTTCTCTCCGCTATGGATGTTCCTTCACCGTGGTGTATTGTCATTGCTGCATTTTCATGGCCTTTGATTGACACTGAAGTTTTAGGCAGCTGAAAGCCAGCCTCTTACCGAGACCACAGCAAATGGATTGCGGGGATTACAGATGGATTGCCCATAAGCGTTTTGGTTTTATTTTAGCACAATTATCAATGCCTTGTTTACATCCCCAAAGTAATTTTTAAATGTTTTAAGTTGTTTTCCATTGTGCAGCTCTCAAATGCCTGTAGTGAAATACTCCTTCCTTCCCAGCTTTGCTCTTTCTAATTAAACAAACCTTTAATTCCCGTTTCCATTTCCAGGGAAAGCCAGCAAAGCGCGTAACAAGCAACGTGGCTTGTTCCAAGCTTGTGCCACCTCCTTGTGTTGTATCCACCTCCGTGGCATCCAGGAATCCAGTTGCTAGTCATTGGTGCTCCATCAGAGGAAGCCCGATGCTTTTGCATCTCAGCGAATGTTATTTGAATACAAGTATTTCAGGAATAAATTTAAAGGTCTTTTAAAAGTCTTATGTAAATGGGTGTGTAGATTCCAAGGGGGTTTCTTTTGGAAGGCAAATTAGATGATTAACCTGAAAAGCTTTATGATGATTCCCTCATAAGCTTTTACTGAGGGAAAAAAAAAAAAAAAAAAGAAAAGGACAATCTTTCCTGTTTCAAGTCATTGTAAGTATTTTTTTTTTTTGAGAGAGAGTTCAGTCATTTCTTTTTCTATTGCTAACGTGAAGCACGATGGATATGAAATCTGGATATGCAGATTTAGTGCTGGGATTTATAAGTTGTAATAAGAAGCTTGTACGGGTGTTTTAAGTCAACATAACCTTTGGATGTAAAGCCAGACTTTGGAGGACTTTGGATTTATTAGTATTAGCAGCAGTCAGATTTGCACAGCTGAGTCTTGGCTGAGCTTAGAGGTCTCAGCAATAGGGGTGGGGGATGCTGGAGCAGCGGGAGGTGCCGGCTGCCCGTCGGAACGGGTCGGGGGGGAGGAGGTGCGGTGACGTGAGGTGTCACAGCTTCCTCTGTGCCGTCGCTCAATGGAGGAGAGAGTGGTCCACAACCGCGCGTTGCCCTTTGCGTCCCGGCCTGGGTCTGGGAGAGGCTGGTGCCGGCTCCGGCCGTGCGTTGCCTCGGACCCGGCTCCTGTCTGCTCGGGGGGAGGGTATTGACTTCGCCAAAGCTCTGAGCAGAATTGGCATCTTTAATGTAAAAATCATTAGATGGGACGTAATTAACGTTCCTTATTGCACATTAACATTAGCCAGAGTCAGGCTGCAGACATAATTTGCTTTGATTAGATATGTAGCTTTAAAAATTAGATTCATCCCAACCTCTACACTATTTATTGGCCTGTTTCCCTTTCCCTAGCTATCCATTATTATCTGGAGCCCTTTCCTGCGCTGTCTGGGTAGATTAGGTGAAATTAAAGCAGAGTCAGTCTTCCTGTTCCCCACCGCCCTCCCTCCGTGGGAGCTCAGAGGATAACACACCATCTCCGCTGTGGACGTACCTCTCGGCTTTCTTTGTCCACTCCCTATTCATAAGGGGGCTCCAGATCCTTCAAAGCCTCCCAGGAGCCATGTAGACCCCAACCCCCTGAATTCCATTTCCTTGCAGAAAGGTTGCGTTCTCGGAGTCTCTTTTTGCATCCTCTCGGAGGTCCGTGGACCACAGGGTCAAGCAGAGCAGCTGTGCATCGCTGCGGAGCTATTTTGGGATGCTTGAGCCTCTCGCCCTGTGATGAGCCAGCGCCTGCATCCCTTGCTGGCAGGACCGTTCCTTGCCCGGTGACTGAGCGTCCACATCGGCACCGAGACGGGAGGTTTTAGTCCATGTGGGATGTGGCCATCGAGTTCCCATGCTTCATCGAAGAAGCTGGCGCCTTCCCCGGTGCCTCCCGTGCTCGGCAGTGCTGTCATTAGTGCTGGCCCCGCAAGCGGCATCTGCGTCAGGTCTCCCCGGCGATGAGAGCCCCGGAGAGCGCAGGGCCGAAATTACAGCAGCCCCGAGCTGGCCCCGGGGAGGTGAGGGGACGGAGAGACGGGGCAGGGCTGCGGCGGTGTGCTGGGGAGGGGAAGGAGCAGCACCAGCGCATCCCACTGCCCCCGCGGCACCCGGGGCTGCCCTGGCTCTCCCCACATCACCGCTGCTTCCACAGTCCACCCTTGGCATGCAAAGGGATAAAATTACTTCTTCTACCCCATCGATGCCTGTCTAGTGACAAATGTAACGTACAGCATCCCTCTTTCTCGTGGCATTTGGCCCTGCCAGGACTCACTGTGTGACCGTGGCTTCATTCATTCCAAGGCGGTCACCTCACCCAACGCGGTGTGCAGGTCGGCGTTGGTGTTGCCGCTTTGCTTTCAGCGCCTCCCCAGGCGTCTTATTGTCATGTTTGGTCATAAAAATACAGCCCACGCTCTGCTTCTTCAATCAGAAAATGTAGGATTTTCTTTTCCCCCTGTTCCCTTTCCGTTATCTTGTTGTTGTTGTTGTTGTTTTCCTCTCCTCTTTCTTCTTTCATTGATTATTCATTTGTTTCTCACTCCCGGCATAGAAGTTTGCGGCAAAATCTGGGCCACCCCAGGAGCGGGGGCTGCCTGACCCAGCTGTGGGGTCCTGCGCCCCCTGCCCACGCCGCGGGCACCAGCGGGGTCCCGTCCCCAGGCCCGGGCAACCCCGAGGGATGGAGGGATGGAGGGAGGGAGGGAGGGATGGATGGATGGATGGATGGATGGATGGATGGATGGATGGATGGATGGAGTCCGTTCGGCTGCAGGGCAGGCTGTGCTAGGCTTGTTTGCAGCAAGGGTTTTTTAAAAGACCAACTTGGGGAGAAAACCCCATTTTAAGTGAGACCCAGAGAAGACATTAAGGGACATCCTGAGCGGGATTGCAAGGGATGTTTTCTTACTTTCTTGAGGTTGTTTCAAGTCTCTGGTTATCAGATCTGGTGCGAGAAGGGGAAATTTATAGAGAGAAATCAGGCAATTGTCCTTATCTGGTCTGCGCTGAATTCATCTTGCTGCTGCCAAAGCTCAGCCTTCGCCGAGATGGCTCTGAAGGCCCCTTACCTCCAGCAGGCAGGGACGTTTCAGCCTGTGGTTCAAATAAATTCTGCAAATCCCCTTAGTTTTACTCGTTACTGTGACATTAATGGTCATTGCAAAGCCGCAAGCACGACCCGGATGGCGTGAAGCTCCTTTGCTTTATACAGCGAACAGGACCAGCACCCACCAGCTGAACCGTACCTTATAAATATTCAATGCGCAGTTTGTAGGAATGTGAGACGAAGCCAGACAGATGAATTATTTAATGCTTTTAAAGAATGCAGCTTTTAGTTTCTCCCTGCACTGGCCTACTTTATGGCATCGGTAAATAGGGCTTTAGTAAATTTATTTCCCTCCGGTTGTTTGAGCGAGCAGTGGGCATCGCGGGCTGGTGGGGACCTTCTCCGTCCGTCAGCAGATGCCACGACCCCTCTGTAGCTGCGGACCGGGGCGTCAAGTGTCAGAAGAGAGTCGAGCTCCTGTCCTTCATCGCACGGCTTTTGATTTGCATCGGTACATCCAGCATTCACGAGGAGCTCAGAGCGGGCGGTTTGGATGGGGACAGCCTGTGAGTGACAGGCCGGTGTGGCACTTCGGAGGCTACTTTCGGGACAACCCGTAGAAGCAGATGTCAGTGACACCCGGACGCATAGCGTAAGGGGGGGTTGGAGGATCTCCCCTGTCGTTCTGGTGACAAATAAAAGAGGCCGAGTGAGCTGATGTCCAAGCTGGGTCCCCCAAGCTCCCGGCAGGATGGGGCTCCTTCGTGTCCTTGCGGGGCTGGGGCAGAGGGGCCAGCCCAGCTCCCTCCCCGCCGGCAGGGTGTCTCTGCCGTCACACTGAGGTGCTAACAGCACCCAGATCGCATCCCTTGGGCTGGATTGAACCCCTCTTTGTGTCCCGCGTCTGCCCACAGAGGAGCAGAGTAACAGCCATCCGCCTCCCAGTGATGCTCCAACAAATCTGAAAGGTCATCAGCCTTTCTCCTGGGGTACCTGCCTGAGAAAGGGATGTTAAATCCACCCAAAAATGGAAACCTCCTACCCTGGCAAGGAGGGGGAGTGCAGTCCCACTCCTGTGTAAGCCGTTGCGGATGCGAATGCGTAAGCGGAGCGTCGGGGGAGTTTTCTCCGGGTTTGCGTTCAGCGCGCGCTCCTGCTCAGCCGCCGGTCGGTTAATAAATGAGCCTTTCCCTCGTTTGCATGCCTGTGGGAAGCGTGTTGCAGTGAGGGCTGACGGTTCCGTGGGGAAATAACGTCAGAGGGGATCAGAGACACCAACTGGGAGGGGAACGGGATCGGCACTGGCCAAACTGGGAACAATCCAGTGGGTCCATCCACGCGTAACCCTTCCAGTTAGTAAAACCAGGGACTTTACTCTCCCCTTTACGCATGGCGGTGTAGCAGCAGCACAGTAAATACTCGTAGAGAAATATGTCCAAAAGCGCTTTCTGGACTAGTTTGGTGAAGTGTGAAAAATTCCTACTCTGAAGACTGACGTCTTCTCTCTCTTTCTCTTTATTATTTTTTATTTTTGTGTTATATAGTTTTCTACTCGTTTTCTCCTGCCTGGTGCTGTCTGTCTTTTCGACCATTGATGAGTACCAGAACAGCTCAGAAGGGGCCCTTTACATCCTGGTAAGTGGGGGGTTGCAAATGAAGCTATCGGTGGGGCATTAAAACAAAATCAAAACCACACAAAACACCAGGATTGGGGGTGTTTAACTGGGGCAGGAATTCAAACTGTGGCTTGTGAGAAGGGGACCATTAGGACCTGCAGGTAAGAAATAAGGAAAATGTGAAAAGGAGAAATCTGTATCGGGGATAAATTAAAATTATTTTTAACGATCCTTTAAAACCCTTCTTCCTAAACTTTTTCCTTTTTTTTTTTTTTTTTCCTGCATTTATCTTCAATTGCAAACGGCAGTAGCCAGACTGATCCCAACCGAAAAGCAGTTTGATGTCCAGCAGCTCCCAATATTTAAAGCTGGGGATGCGCTGCGCGGGGAGCTGCCTCCTCTCCCGCACTATAGCATCCCTGCAACTATTCGATCCGACATCAACCTGCAGAGTTTTGTTCCTTAAATAGCCCCGCATCCCTCGCGCTGGCAGCGTGGCTTCTGCCGTCGAGAGCCGGCGGAGGTCCTGCGCGCACCGCCACGTCGCGGGGCTGCCGCGCTCACGCGTCTCCTTTCCTTTTGTCTTTCCTCCTCTTCCCCGGTCCCTTCCCATACCTCGACGTCAAAAGGCGCTGCGGACTAATTAGGGCTTCGTCAGGTTTGACGCGTGAGAAAGCCGAGGGAAGCGCCGCGAGTAAGGGGGTGGGAGGGAAGGGAGCGTGCGCAGGGTGTTCGGGCGGCAATGGAAAGGGCTGCGACGCGCGTGATCGTTTGGCATCAAGGGATGGAGGATCTCCACCGCCCCCGCACCAGATAGCCCAGCACACGGGGACAACCGGTCCAGTTTTCTAGGGAAAAAGCTCAAATCCCTTGTGAAGAGTCCCAGGATGGAGCAGCCAGTGCTTCCCACCTCTGGGCTTCCCCGAGCTGCTCAGCATTAGCCTGGTCAAGTCCTGGAGACCGGTGGTAGGGAGATGTGCAGGTGCTCGTCAGTCCTGTGGTGGGGGACACAGACACAACACGAGAAGGTGTAAAACTCTCTTTCATGGCTACAACGTGCAGTACCTCTCACCACCCCGGGGGAGGGTGAGGGAAGACACGACAGCAAAGATCTGACAATCTTTCAAGCCATTGAGTGGCGCAGAGAGCTCTGTGGTGTGTTTTCTGAGGAGCGCAACCTTTAGGTTCTGGGTTTGTACTTGATTCTGGAGCGCGCTCTCCATCGCGCTGCTTCCTCCACTGACGGCGTTGTCTCCCTCGCAGGAAATCGTCACCATCGTGGTGTTCGGGGTGGAATACTTCGTGAGGATCTGGGCGGCTGGCTGCTGCTGCCGATACCGGGGCTGGAGGGGAAGGTTAAAATTTGCCCGCAAGCCTTTCTGCGTCATCGGTAAGCCCTGCCTCCCTGCCTGGGATTTCCCGGACCGATAGGGCTATTGCAGGCTCCGGCTTGCACAGCGCTCCCGTTTCTCCCGTGCGTTTCGGGAGGTGATCCTCAGCTGCTTCGTGGCCGCCTTGAGAAGGGAAAGAGCGCGAAGGCAAAACGTCCCAATCCGTGGGCATGTTTCGGGTTACTCCCCACGGGGTCCAGCCTGTTTTCTGCAGAGCTGGGGGCCGTCCCGCTGCCCACCACCACAGCGAGGGGCTTTAGCGCAGCGTGGGAGCTGGGACCCGGCGGTCCTGTGTCCAACCCCGCCACCCAATGGCTCACGAGTCATCGACATTCTCTGTGCCTCACTTTGCCTCCCCTGGAGCTGGTGAGCTGCCTCAGGAGGGAGTTACGAGACTTAATTAAATTCTTGCTTGGAACGTGCTCGGCGATCCTCTTGTGAAAGGGGCCATCTGGGCGCTGCCGTTATTTTTAACGGGGTAAGGAGTGGGCAGCGAGGCCGTGCCGTTCGCTGTGGAGCCCGCTTGCAAACGTCCGGGAGCTGGCGATGGTCACGTGCCGGATTTTAGCTTATTCCACAGAAAAGCACCCCTATAAGACTAGCATAGGAAACAAGGGAAGAGGGAGGTTTTTCAGGATCCTCTGATTCGGGATATATAGAGCAAGGCTTTTTTTTTTTTTTTTTTTTTTATTTTTCCCTTGGCCTTTCTGTGTCCCTGATTGCTGGGGGGGACCTGTAGGTTTTCGTTCCCAATTTAGATGGGGGAATTCCCAGCTCTGGACAGCACTGGGTAACGGGCGGCCGCGGCTGATTACAAGAGGGCACGCGTTTTGCAAGGATTTGATCCAGTTTAGCAGCGTTAACACTGAATCGTATCAGAATTCAGGCTTTGCTGCATTCGACGCATTCTCTGTGGGAAGGATGAGTGCGGAGAAGGAAAGCGAGATGTTTCCATAAGGTGTGGAGTGACTCCTTTCATCCAGGTTAAGATTTCTGCTCTGTCCTTCCCGCACAAGATACAACTGGTACAAGACCACTTTCCTGCAGAGCCTTCTGCTGCCCGCGGCAGTAGGAGCGCCACCCCCTTTGGTCGCGGTTCAGCGGCACTGCTTCAGCTTTCAATGCCCTCTGTTTGTGCAGACATCATGGTGCTGATCGCGTCCATCGCCGTGCTGGCAGCGGGGTCCCAAGGGAACGTCTTTGCCACCTCGGCGCTCAGGAGTTTGAGGTTCCTGCAGATCCTGCGCATGATCCGCATGGACCGGCGGGGCGGCACCTGGAAGCTCCTGGGCTCCGTGGTCTACGCACACAGTAAGGTGAGCAAGCCCCAACCAAGGGTATGGAGTCGCTCTTCAAGTTTCTCCTCACCAGAGACACCGCGTTGGTTCAGTTCTTCACCCCAAACATACCCCAGGCCTGGAGAGGTTGGAAAGTCACCGTAGAGTAACACGGGGAGCAACGCAAAGTCAGAGACACGAGGTGCGATGGAGACATCCAACCAGTAGAGGAGAGCAAAGAGGGATGTTTAGATGTTTGCAGGGAATAATATCTTGAGCACAGCAACCACCTGCACACTGACACAGCTCGTTTCAAAGAGTTAGCAATTAGCCAGCAGCCTCGTTAAGTCGTTAAGCACAGGTGGCGTTGCCAGCTCTTTGTCGAGGATGCACGCTTCCGAGCGGACGCGTTATCTGAAAGCGCATCCTGCGAGCAGCAGCCTCCCACCGACGCCGTGATTGCGCTGCGTTCCTCTTCCCAACGTGAGATCAGTCGCAGAACTGTTCCCTGGTGTAAGGTGCCTTCCTCCCGTTTGGGAAGAGTTTGTTCATCATGTTCTTCTTCCCTGATGCTGAATTATAAATTTAAATTTTCTCCTGTTTCCTGCACTTTTTTCATGGAAAAGCTTAGCCAGCTTGTCCAGATCTATGTAAAAATCGTAGGGATTTCGTGGGCCTCTTGTCCACTCTTGTATTAACTTCATCCAAAACCAATCACTCCTGTGAATTCTGAATTAAAACTTGCCGAAAACTGGGGGATATCCTATCCAGACCCCAGCTCTGTACCTCCTCCCCACTTAGCGGAAGGGACCTGCCCTAAGCAGAGTGCCCGGGCATTTGGGGCTCCCATTGCAGTTTTAACCCCACTTCCCTGTGTGAACTGAGGAAATACTATTTTTTTGCAGTCTCGGTTCTGCATCTTGAAATAAGGGAGCTATTAAGACTCCCTTTCCTTCTCCATTTGCTGTATATGTTTAGATGATGGATGGGGTCTTCAGGATGGGGATCGCCCCGTAGAATCATAGAGTTGCTGAGGTTGGAAGGGACCTTTAAGATCATCAAGTCCAACCATTACCCTGACCCGACAAAACCATTTCTAAACCATGTCCCCAGGTACCACGTCTACCCTTTATTTAAACACCTCCATGTTTGATGACCCTCCGCGTGCGGGGCACCAGTACGTGGTCCCTTCTCAAAAAGTGCCACTACTGATCTCCAACCGAAGCCCCAAAGCCAAAGCGAATCCAGGGAAAGTTCAGATCTGAGGCCAGTCCGCAAGCAAGTAACTCAAGCTTTTGGAGATGCGCACCAGGATTGCAATTATTCTCCTCTATCCCTTAATGATCTTGCAGGAGCTGATTACTGCCTGGTATATTGGCTTCCTGTGCCTCATCCTGGCCTCTTTCCTGGTGTACTTGGCCGAGAAAGGAGAAAATGAGCACTTTGATACATACGCAGATGCACTCTGGTGGGGTCTGGTAAGTAATTTTCCTAGAACAGCTGCTGGTTATTAAAATAAAATGTCCATTAACCCTCCATCGTCTATCACTTACGTGAGGGATCGACTTACGGAGTGCTTAGTTAACATTTTTATTAAAAGGCTTCGGGCTGCTCCATTTAGCTCTTTTTCTTAAATAAGCCTCATAGAAAATGTGAGGGGTTCGCGTTTCTTGAATTAGCTGCAGCTGCGAAGGGGAAAACTGGGAAGTGGTGTGCCCTCGGTCGTGGGATTTCGCCCTGTCGCGACAGTAGAGGCAGGTCAGATAAAGACCCCACGCTGCGGCGTGCTTTGATCGTCAGTTTGACAAGCGTTGCCGCCCTTTAATTATTTATAATCATACTTGGGCGACGCGCTGTTAAACACGCCGGAATAAATTTTATAAAATTAATAGGGTCTAAGTAGCAGAAAGACTTCAGTGCGGAAAGCACTCCCCTTTCACATCTCTGCCGAGGAAGGAGGAAAGGGCAATACTTTCAGTTTGCTCTGCGTGTGCGTGCGCACGCGAATTATTGGATTACCCGATTAACAAAGAGAGAATTAATGGCGTTCTAATCTTCTTGCGTTATTGTTCTTCTGCTCCGACGCTGTGGCGCTAGTTTGGCCTTGATTACAAAGCATGTAATGAAAATCCCCAGATCTGATCAAATCCCAGTAACAGGCTTGGGGAGGAATCGGCTGATCAAGCAGCTCCTCTGTTCCAACAAAGGCAAAGAAGCAGTAAACGGCTTTTCAAGCCCCTGGGTTATGACAGAGAAACAAAAACAAAGCCCAATTTGACATAACTAGAAAACAAACGATGAGGAAAAAGTGACAGCCCATAATTAGCGCTCAGTCTAGGGAGAACCACGTGCAGTTGGCCCTCCTGCTTGCCGGGCTGCGCGAGCCTTTGGCAGAGGATCGCCCCCTTCCCCGTTTCGAGACGTGGAGGTGCAGCACGCTGTTTGCCGCTGAGGAGCCCAGAGTAAAACTTGAGCTTCATTAAAATAAACAGATTTTGTCATGGGCCAGCTCACGGGTCCGGTACAGACAGACGTTAAGAGGGGGGCAAAAGAAATCAAATTTCCTGTTGAGAAACTCATCCCTTAGTCTGATTTTAGTGGATCTGATCCTTATAGTTGTCTATGTGAATTGTAGAAGAATTTTTAAACCACCTTTGCAGTGATTACGGAGAGAGCATTGCTTCGACTTTGTGTTTCAGGAAGGAATAGCCATGCAGATGCATTTTCTAACCACTGTGACCAGACGGCATTTAATTGATAGGGCTTTTAGTGGGTCCAATTAAACAGTGCTTTGGGATCGTACTTCCATTTGTGTAAAAGTGATTTTCTTCTCAGTTGAGTGCATGAGGTTTCCAAAGCCACGTCGGCGCGGTGTCAGCTCCCGTCCCTGGGGCCACCTCTGTCCGTGGAGGCTACGGGATGGGGACAACTTCCCACGTGTCACAGGGGCCGTTGGGGTCTACTGAGCAGAAGTCTCCAAAGAAGATGTTCCTAAACCAGAGCGTTTCTCCCTGCCTTGCCCGGCCAGTCCCAGGCTCTCCAAATCCTCTCGGAAGCCTCCAGGGATACCCAACATTTCCCAGTAGTGACGTCCGTGGAGTAAAGTGGGAAAATGCATCTTTCCCCACAATTCGGAGCTCAGGGGATTCTTTGTCTCCAACAAATCTCTCGGCTCCTTCCCCAAAACGCACACAGCAGCCCGCCAGCACTCTCTTGCTGCCTTGCAATAATGAGGAGAAGAAAGAAAACATCCCTAAATTAGGTTGTACGAAGCAGACGTAATTCATCCTGTTGGGCTAATATGCTGGTTTTGAACAGGGGACCGGCTAACAGGCAGTGCTGGGAAGATGAGGAGTGCACAGCACCAGCTCTTTATGCATGCAAACAGCCCCGCGTGCCTTCGGGAGGTGCCGAAAGGGAGTTTGGGGAAACTCTGCCCCTTCACTTTTCCCTGCCGAAGGCGCAACCCCGTCTCCCGGGGGAGGCTCCGAGCTGCCGCAAGCCTCCGCACCAGATGGCAGCTCTGTCTGTGTCAGCTAAAGGCAAGAAAACGCTCCCGGCTGGCGTCGAAAACTCAGCCCGTGGAGCGGGGAGGGCGGCAGCGCCCCGGGGGGTGACGGGGCACCGCTGCTGCCCACCGAGGTGCCCGTCCCAACCAACCGCCGTCCTCCAAGCTGCGCCTCGGCACGGTCACCTCGGAGCACGTGGTGACCCTGCGTCCTCCGTGTCCCACTCTGGTGTTAAGGGGAGTTTTGGTTTAGTTTTAGGGCTGTCTGACATGTTCGGTCATCTCCTCCCTGCAGATTACTCTCACCACCATCGGCTACGGGGACAAGTACCCGCAGACCTGGAACGGGCGGCTGCTGGCGGCGACGTTCACGCTCATCGGCGTCTCCTTCTTCGCCCTCCCTGCCGTAAGCGTCTCGCTGGGAGGGGGGCTGAGCTTGGCCGCGCTTTGTCCCCGGCCCCGGGCGCCGGAGGCAACGCAACAGCTACGTCCGACGGCGGGCTGCACCCAGGGACTCCCCACTGCGGCTGCTCCGGGGCTCCTGGGTCAAAAAATAATGAGAAGAGGGGAAACCCCGTCTGAATAGCCACAGCTCAGGCGCCATGTCTGTGAGCAAATGGGATGGAAGCTCTAGATTTGGCGCTGCACAAATATTTATTGAAGTGAAAGCATTTTTTCCCCTGCAAAGGGCCGTTCCAAGGGGCGATTACGCCTTTTCAGCAAATTGCCCCCATCCCTTCCGCCGTGCGTTTCAGCGTGTGGCGCGGCTGCGGTTTTCCCCTATGGGGATAATTTGCTGAGCGCCGGCACGGTGCGCTTATTCTGTGCTTTACGAACCAGCTGGGGGTGCTTTGGTTGGTAAAAACAGGGATTCCAGTGAGCGCCGGCAAAGCCTGCTGCCCCTTCCCGGGAGCGCATCTGCCGGGGCAGCCCCGGACGGGGGCTCCTCCTTCCCTCCCCTCTGCCTTTGAAGCAAATAATGAGCCGGAACGAACCTTTGGAGGGAAAGTTCGCTCCGACTTTTTAGGGAAACCTTAGCTAACAGCCTGCTCACTGCAGATCTTCCTTCTCTTTCCCCCAGGGCATCTTGGGGTCGGGGTTTGCCCTGAAGGTTCAAGAGCAGCATCGGCAAAAGCACTTTGAGAAGAGGCGAAACCCAGCAGCCGGCCTGATCCAGGTGAGGGTCAGGTCCGAGGAGCCTCCGGCTGGCATCAGCCCGATTTTGGGGGGGCTTAATGGGTTTTTAGAAGTAGGGGAGGAGACGGGCAGGTGAGAAACGGGGCTGTGCGCGTGAGGCGTGAGACAGCGGCTGGCGACTGGTCTTGTCTGGGAGTGAACGCCAGGAAATCAGCCATGGGAGAAGAGCGTATGTGGTAGGCGGTCTGGGGGAGAAAAGGAACGAGCTCCAGCCCGGCGCAGCGAGACAAATGCGTTAGGACAGTCTGGTATACACCAAACTTTTTTTTTTTTTTTTTTTTCCCCCACAAAGAGAATATTTATACCGATAGGAAGTTACAATTGGGAGCATTTTCTTCACGATAACAGATGTCTGCGCAGAAGGTTGGCCCTGGTATTTTGAAATCGGAGTCGTTTGAACATCCCCCTGCTCCTCTCGCTCCAAGTTTTTTAACCCCCCAATGTGCAGCAACACCCGTTGATACCTGACCTCACCCTGACAGCGAGTGCCCGGTACCCGCAGCCCTTGTAGCTGGGCTCACATCATCCAGAGTGTCGCGGGACCGCCCCAAATTTGTCACCTAGCAAACCAAGGAAAAGGCGGAACGTCCGACCCGTCCCACAGAAAGCAGAGGGAGGACTCGGTGTCGGCTGAGGTTGATAAAACCGAGGGTAGTGCTGGTCATGCCGGGGTCCACCATCTCACCTTGTCTCCTCCAACAGGCGGCTTGGAGATTTTATGCCACCAACCTGTCCCGGACGGACCTGCACTCCACCTGGCAGTACTACGAACGCACCGTCACCGTCCCCATGTACAGGTACCTCCCCCTTCCGCTGCCTTCCTCCTGGTGCCACTGTCTCCACATTTATTTTCGTTATCTGGATATATTGTTTCGTTTGTTTATTTAATTTTTTTAGGTTGAAAAAGTTGATTTCAAGAGCTCTTAAGGGCTCGTATATGCTTTTTCTTTTGGAGGGTTTTTTTGTTTTGTTTTTTCTTTGTTTTTTTTTGTGTATTTCTTTTTGACTTGATTTTAATTTCCCTGTTGTGTTTTTTTCTTTTTTTTTTTTTCTTTCTTTTTGTGTCTGTGTGTGTACGTGCTCTTCTTTTTACCTTTATTTCTCCACGTCCGCTGGTAGTTGCATTGTGTTGTGACAGTTGCCGTGCCCGGGCGTGAAGACGTCCCTCCCGAGCTGCTCTGGACCGTAGGTAAACGCCACCTCCTCGCGCCCTTGCCGGGGCTCTCCTCACTGCTCCAGAAATGGTCCTTCTGCCTTTTGGCAGACTTCTGTCCTGAGTCCTCCTCTCCTCTCCTCTCCTCTCCCCTCCTCTCCTCTCCTCTCCTCTCCTCTCCTCTCCTCTCCTCTCCTCTCCTCTCCTCTCCTCTCTCCTCTCCTCTCCCTCTCCTCTCCTCTCCTCTCCTCTCCTCTCCTCTCCTCTCCTCTCTCTCCTCTCCTCTCCCCTCTCCTCTCCTCTCCCCTCTCCTCTCCTCTCCTCTCCTCTCCTCTCCTCTCCTCTCCTCTCCTCTCCTCTTTTTTGTTCTCTAAGAGGAGGAAAACCAAATCAGGATTCAGTGAGCATTTTCCCATTTCTTACATTTAACTTATCCATCGCGATCTGTTGACACGAGGAAGGGCGGTCGGTGGAGCCGTGACGGGTGATGCTGCTGAAGCGCCGCTGTGTTTTAGCAGCACCCATCTGGTTTGCTTTGAGGAGGGGTAACTCGTCATCGTACCCAGGCAGCTCCTTCAGCTGGAACAGCGCAGGTTATAGCGGGGCTGTGGGAATTCACAGCCTCTTGGGATTTGGAGCTTCGTGGAGAAGGGGACAGAGTGCCGTGCCGTGCCCCGCTGCCCGCCGGGACGTGGGGAAGCACTGCATCCCCCACGTCACTCTCAGGGTTGGTGGCATGGAGCAGGAGGCTTCCCCAGAGGCTAAAATGCAGAATATTGCTGTTCATTTTCCACTCCGCGCTGCACTGCGTCCCGGGCAGGGCTGGGCATCCCTTTCTGGCGTGTTTTTAGGGGCTAGCCAGATCTCTTCGGGTTCCTGCAGGAGTCGGACGTGTTGGTTAGATGTTCCTGTAGCTTCGCGGGGTTTTCCTGGGGCTCGCTGTGCCCCGTCTCCCTGCTCCCGGCGGTCCAGCACCGGGCTGTGCCAGGGCAGGTGTGAATCCCGTTGTGTTTTCCCGTGTTACTGGTGCCTTTAGCCCTCGGGCAGACAATCTGGGTGCATTTCCCCGGGTAAGCATTAGCCTGTGTTTGAAACGCAGCAGCCAGCCCATTAAACCATCTTAAAAACCTGTTGGAAGTCACATTGTTGTGGTCAGTAAGTTTTCATTGGATTCATTCCCAGTGTGTGTCTGATCCCTTAGAGATTTATGAACCGACTTCAAGATTTTGCTGAAAAAAAATCCAACACCCCAAACCGACAACCCAACAAAACAGAACAAACCTGTTTTCCAATAGCATTAAACCCACCCTCCCATCGAAACGCTCCCCCCCAGTATTTGACCTTCTCGCTGGGCGTTTGCAGCTCTGGCTGAGATCAGCTACTGGAGAGGATGAGGACCGGAGCCTGGTCCAAAGTCCGCTGCAAAGCACAGAAAACCGGGGGCTGATTTCAGTGGACTTTGTCAGGTTTTACTGCTCTTTGAAAGACGGAACTTCCCACGCAGCCAGACATACAGCGACACCCTTTTGCACGGGGACGGACTGGCGTAATCGCTTGCTACGTAATCCAGGAAACCTGTATTTCCCATGGACTAATAAACACAAGAAAACTAAGCTAAAGAGCTCCAGAACAGGCTAAATAAAAACTTTGGGCTGGAGAAAGAGCGCAAAAAAAAATAAAATAGTTTGGTGAAGAGCCCAGCTGTCTTAAATAAAAAGCCAGGATAAAGTTGTAGCAGGGTCGTAGCAGTTTTGCTGGCTGCTGCCGCGGGTGCTGCTCCCAACACCGGCCCCGAGCGGCAGCGTCACCCTGGGCTCCCCCGGGCGCAGGTTTCGGCTCTCCCAGCTTCACCCTTAAATCCCAACTCCTGCCTGTGCGCAGGAGAAGTGAACATCACCTGGGAGAGCGAACCATGAGTGCACGGGTGGATTCAGCCGTTAGCCAAATTGGGTTTTTTACCGAGAAAGCAGCGATCCTCTTTTGAATGTTTTGGATGCAGTCAGATAAATTATTTGGGGGGGAAAAAAAAAAAATTTAAAAAAGAGGGGGTAACTGTATGTTGTGGCTGCAGCTTCCATCACTCGCGCTGTCCATCTGTCCTCGTCTACCCACTTCGCTAAGCCAGCTGGTGGGCACTGGCACGTCAAGCCCAGCGCCGCGTTACAGCGATGGCTGCTGACCGGCGGCTGCGATGCACCGCGTGGTTAGGAAATGGGTTGGAGGAACACACCTCCCAGGTGCCTGGGGGGTGATCTGCGGTCTCCGCTCCCTTGGCACCCTTTCTGCTCAGCGTTGGGCTGCTTATTCCTCGATGGCGGGAGCCCTGGGACTTGAGCTTACCTGTCTTCCCAAGGCATCGCCAAAAAGGCTGGCTGCTTGATGCGAGGAAATTGTTACACGTGCCTTGGAGGAGCTGACGTGTCTCCAGAGCATCACTCAGGTCACGGCAGCAGAGCTAGTCTCGCTCGTTTGGGGAAAATATGGTGGCCTCCGGGAGTATCTCCGATTTCATCTTTACACTGAAAACGCGGTAGAACCAAATCTGAGATTTGCGTGAGGCTCCTGTGCATGCAGGCGCGGTTCGGGCCCGTAATGCACGCACAGCTCGGTGCGCCCGGTCATCGCAACCCAGTGCGCATCAGCCCCTGGGTTTGCTGACAAAATATATCCGCTCTTGATTGTCACTCGTGAGAACAAGACCTTGATCTCACCTATGCTCATACATTGGCTTTAAAAAACAAAGCCACCAGCGCATCACGCCCAAGTCGGCAGCCCAACCTGAGGAGTCCCCGGCTGATGGGACCGAGGGCTGCCGATGTCTCCTGGAAGGTCTCTCGGAGGTCCCCACATTTTCCCTGCTCTGTGGTGCCCGTGTGCTTCGGGAGCGAGGTGCCAGCTGCCCGTCCCCGCGGGTGGCACGGGCGCGCGGTGGCCTCTGAGCGGCTGCAGCGGCAGCGAGCTCAGCCCACGCTCCCGCGCTCCCCTGTAAGCTCGGTCACAGCGCGCCTGCTCCCAGGGATTCACTTCGTTCATATGCTAATTTTCTTTATTCTGTTTCTTTTCCCCTTTCCTCTGCCCCACTTTCCCCTCTCCCCTCCCCTGTTTTTCTTTCTCTTATCCCTTTGGTTTTCTTTGGTGAAAACACTTGAAAAGCACGCAAACGCAAACGTACGGTGCCTCCAGGTATGAAGTGCATGTGACTCTGAAACTGTGTGTCATGTCGCGCCTTGTTCTTCGTTTGGGACAGTAACACGCAAAGCCTTTAATTAAAAAAAAAAAAAAAAAAAAAAAAGAACAAAACAAAACGAAAAAAAGAAAACCCAAACTCTGAAGATCAGGTTTTTTTCAAAGGAATGAGGGAAAGCCCAAAGCAGGCTCCCCGTCCTGCTGCCTGCAGACTAACTCCATGCACCTCCGCGTACATCTTAGCTATTGGTACACACAGGTGTTGGGAAACTGTCTGCCAAAACGACGATTTAAGGAAGGAGACCGGGAGAGCGCTTGATAAGCTCGCTTTTTTAAGGGTGATTTCTTGATGGTCTTACCAACCTCCTCCAAGTCATACAGCGCTTAACACAAAAACTTCCCCGTTCACACTCCCGTTTTCCCTCTGCCATCACTTCTGCGTGTTCCCCTTCTTCTATCCCCCTTTGCCCATCCTTCATTGTGTCATTTATCTCACTTCATGCTGTAGGAGCGGTGCCCACCAGGTGATGCCAGGTTTGCTGGAGTTACTGGTGCGGTGGCACCGTGGGACGCATCAGTGGTAGCACAGAATTAACTGGCGGTGGCAGCCGTGCCTGCTTCGGAGGACAACGTCTGGAGGAGAGAGAGATCTGGAACGCTAAATTGAAATGATCATTCGTTTCTTCTAGTAATCCAGTCTGGGTTTTGGGAAGGGGATGCCCCATCTCAACAGGACTGTGCCATTTCAGTTTTTTCTTCCAAGACTGACCTAAAGGCGAGCAGTTACTAGCCCCAGTTACTCAGTCTGGCACTCAGCCTTTTGGGGTGAATCCAAACAAAAAGACCGGCCTCTGGCTGGGTAAGATTTATTATAAATAATATTATCTCCGGTTCTGCAGAAAGAGTAGGTTTTCCAATCGCGGGCGTGTTTTATATGAGGTGGGTGTCTGAAGGTGTAGTCAAGTCAGTATATGAAGTTGGGGGATAAATGGCTTGCAGTCCCAGCCTGGGGGCCAAGCTCTGTTCCTACAGCAGCTTAAACCCTCGCTAGATGCATTAACGCCGTTAGAGCTGATGTGATTTAGTGCCTGATTTCCAAACCTGGTTCTAGTTTTCACAGATGCAAATTTTACAGCCGTAGTAAATCACACTTAACCACTTTGTGTGGTTAATTCACAGCAAATTGCATCGATGAATTGCAAGTATAATATTATGAATGTATTTTCCTGCTGTCCTAATCAACAGCCCGTTGTGAGAATCAGACAGTTTTCTACTGCTGGGCACGAAATAAGAATGTGTCGCTTCCATCCCATTTCTTATAATAAATTATTTGATATGTTTCGTAAACATTCTCGGTGATGAAAAATGGCTGGAGACGTAAAGTCATGGTTAGGGTAGTAATTGGCTCCTCATAGGAACTCCAACACAGCATGGAGACTCATTTAAGTCCCCATCCCATTCCAGCATCCATCTCCTTGTCACCCTCCTCCTAATTGTTCATTCTGGGGCTGTTCCAAAAAAAATCATCCTCGTCTCTGCGTGCGTGTCGTGGTGTGCGCGCGCGCGTTTTTGTGTGTGCTCCCACCCTCTGTTGTGTGCTGCTGCCCTCCTCGTGTCGTGGGGTTTTGATGATGTCCTGGCTGGAGGCATGACACCCCTTCCGTCCCCAGATGCTTGAGCGTTATCTGTGCTACCGGGAACAGAAAATTTCCCTTCCCTTTGGATGGGGGAGCCGGCACCTGGAGTTAGCGTGGCCTTTCCCTGTGCTGTACTGGGAGGGGTGGTGGGAAGCGGCTGTAGGTAGCGCTGGGTCCCCTGCAGCCGCCGGCGACTCGGCCGTGTTGCTGTGGTGGGTAGCATGAGCTGTGTGTGTTCCCGTGGCGTGCAGATCTTCTCACCTCGCTCCCCTTTAACCGAAACGCGCTTCCCTTGCTAACAAGTGACACCCGGACCAGGAGGAGAGAGAGAAAATGTGAGATGCCCCAGCCGGAGGTCCGTCCTCCGCGTCTCTGGAGGACGCAGCAGCACCTGTGTCACCCGTCCCCCGGGCACACGCGCCAGCGCGGGGTGCCCTCCATCCAGCGGTCCATAGCAAAGCTCGGTTGCAGCGCTGCGCAGAGCCCTGCCTTTTCTTTGAGGTTCTGGTGAAAGAGAGCGATGCAGGAGGTGTTCCCCAAGCTGCTCTTGTAACGACAGGTTCGGGCTGAGCATCCAACGCAGATTAAATCCCGGGTCAGGTACACGGATGAGGTTACACCCGTTTTTAGTAATTATTGTTTCAGTAAAACATTCTTATTTCCACCACACGAGTACCAGGCCCATCACCCTACCGCACAAACGGTGAATTTCTGCGTTTGCTCGTGTGTCTTCACCTTTGCCCGGAAGCATCTGCGGTGGCCCGAGAGATTGCCACCTTCAGCACGGTGTAGACCTTGTGTCACGGGCTAATGCAAAGGAATTTTGGGATCCTGAATCCTTCAATCTAGTGAGCTAATGAGCTCTTCAGCTCTGAGATTTGCGTCGGTGGGAGCCCTGGATTTGTGATCCCAGCTGGAGAGAGTGGGGCTGTTGTCCTATGTTCTGCTGGGCATGGACCTCCCTGAGAAACGAGCTCGCCAGAGAAGAACAGCTGTGCGCCCTTCGTTAGCGGCTGGGTACACTTTGTGCTCGATTTCATGCACCACCATCTCCCATCTTGGAACGAATCTGCAAACCCTACGGTGGGTTTGAAGGGAGGTGACAGCTCAGAAGTCGAGTGCTGCTCCACTGCAGCAAGGTCAGCTTCTTCCTGACGTCTTGAGTGAAGAGGATCATTAATTCATCAGATCAAGATGTGCTCTTCTCTGGGTGGAAGCGAACAGAGCCGGACGGGGGAGCCGAGCCAAAAATTTCAGGCCTATTTTTATTCTTTTCTTAGGAATTGGATTGGATTACTTAGGATTGGAAAATTTTCTGATTGCCTCAATCTTGTGAACACCAAATCTGCTCTGCTGAACAACTGCGTTTCTGAGGATGAGTTTTGTGCGTGCAAAGGAGAGGCTTTTCCAGTTGTTGTGTTGTGTTTTTTTTCAGTTAGAGGAAAACTGTGAAGCTATTGGTCTCATAATGGCTGAAAAAATGTGGACATGAGTATCTCTGCCTTTATTTTACAGTAAGCAACAGCCCCACTTCTTCAGCCTAGACCAGTCTGTTAGTCTGCAAGCACTTCCAGCCCTTTCCTTCCAGTCCTGACTTGTAGGTTTGGGACGGTTGGAGTAGGTCCTTCTTGCTTTCATTAAAACAAAACCGGCTCATTTTCCAGCAAAGCCATAAGTATACGCTGCCTTGGGGTTGTGGCTCTTTGGGCTGTGGCCCCAACCGCCCAGATGTGGGCAGCTGCAGGCAGCCCGCTCCCAGCCCGCCAGCGCTCCCCTTCATCCCCGCAACGATGCATCCTCCCGCCCGCCTGTCACGAGCGCGACCGGAGGCGGCCGCTGTGCTGACTTGGCACCTCCTGGGCACAGCGATGGCGTGTGGCACATTGACAGTTTGACAAGGGCACGCTGGTGGCCTGGAAGGGAGTTAGTGACAAGCCGTGGGATGAGCCCCGTTGGCCTTGACCCCGAACGCAGGGTCCTCAAGTGCGCTTTTAAATAGATGCTGCTCTTCCCAACCCCGTGCAGCATTCTCCATCCTTCCCCCGGCACCTCCCGCTCACGTCTCTCTTGGCTGAGAACCTGACTGTGAATATCAGCGTTGAATATGTACGGAGCGAGCCTCAGTCTCCTGGGGTCCGAGGGAAGAAAGCAGAAGCGGATGTGGGAGCTCATTCCGTGGCTTTTAGCACAAAAGCAGGGCAGGCAGCAGGGGGGTTGTTCATTGTCGGTTTGTTTTGGTTTTTTTTTTAATTATTAACCAGGATTCCCATTGTCAGGTTCTTTTTCTTCCCAAGAAGGGAAGGAAACCCATGGTTCCTTCCTGATCCAGAAGGCAATGATCTATGATTCTGCCTCATTTGGGGGCAAAACCTAACACGGACAGTAGGGATTTGGCTAAACTTGACTCCAGAGCTCACTGCTGTTTCTCCTGCGACGCTCCCGACCTCGGGTCCCCGTTTGCTCTGCCCTATATAAGCTGCTCCCTGCCGTGCCTCCCCACACGCCCAAGAGCATCAGGGTTGAGTTTTCCCATTTGCCTCCGAAACTGGAGCTTCTCTCCACTTTAATGCGCAGCCGAAGCTCCAGACAAAGCAATGCCAACCGCTAAACTACCGGTGGTGGAACAGCTCTACTGCCAAAACACCGCCGTTGCTGCTCAGAAACCCTGGCAGCCGCTTGCTTTTGGGGAGGTTCAAAATCCGGTGGTGCAGACAAGTTTCTCTCTCTCTCTTGCTGTCACTCTCTCTCTCTCTCCCCGCACCGCTCTGCCTTAGGACACTGCTGGAAGTAGCAGCCAAACCCCTCTCCATCCTTCCCGAGCTGCTCCCCGGTTGCAGTTGGTGGCACAAAGGTGGTTCTAGTTGAAAGGACGGGGCAGCGGGGGAAGGTTCCGAGGCAGGAGGGTCTGAAATCAGCTCTGCCTGAATATTAATGGTCTTTATTTTCTCCCTTTAGACTTATCCCTCCTCTGAACCAGCTGGAGCTCCTGAGGAACCTGAAGAGCAAATCGGGACTGACATTCAGGTTAGCAGCGGAGTTAAGAGGGTTTGGAAAGCACACACTTTGCAATCTTTTTCTTTTGATTTGTTTTTTTTTTTGGTCGATTGGTTTTGTTTTGGTTTGGTTTGTTTTTCTTTTTTCTTTTGTTTTTTTCCTTCCTGCCTTTTGTATATGGACAGCCTTGAAGGTGTGAGAGGTTTTGGCAGCTGGTGCCCCAGGGGTCATTCAGTGACCTCCTCCCCATCCCTCCCCCATGCTGGACGTGAATTTTTTCAGCCTAACTCGGCTCTGGAGTAATGTTACAGTGCTCGACTGAAAATGCAAAACCGTATTTTCGAAGGGTCTCGTTGAGGTGAGGTAGTTTTCCCAGTGTTCCTCTGACCTTTCTGCTCTGCACCACCCTCAGAGGAGACTCAGACCCACCGTGTGTTAATTCCTTCTCCGGTGCCTCCAGCCTTCCCTCGCCCCCCCCCGAGAGCCGGCACGGTCAGAGCCGTGAGACGTTTTTCCTAAATTTGCTGTGGCGAGGTATACAGCATTGCCCCAGAAGGCCAGGAGTCCTGCAGCTTAAAACCATGCTCAGGAGGGGTAATTCTGGGTTGGTTTGTTGTTATTTTTTTTTTTTTTTAAAGCAGGCGAGGCTGCCCCAGCGCGTGCAGCCCCCGGGAGGGCCGGAGGGATGCTGCCTGGGGAGGTGTGGGATGGGACGGGCCCGGGGCGGCGTGGCTCTGCAGAGGGTGGACATCTGTAGAGCGGTGGGTCAGACCGCAAGTTTTAAACCGTGAGGGTTTGAGCTGGTGACTGAGGCCGGGCTTCCAAGCTTGCCTAGGCGAGGAGTGATGGGCCGGGGGGTAATTTTTTTTTTTTAAGTCTCTCCAGGCTGCCGCCTTCAGCCTAAGGGAGAGGGTTTGGGGCCTGGGCAGGTCTCAGCGGTCACTGCCGGGCGGAGGGTACAGCGTCACGCTCGGAGGGAATCGAGCTCCTCCTGCCCGGGTCTTCTTCACGGTCCGGTTTGTCCCTTAGACGCCCGGGTGACCCTCCTCTGCTGAGAAACACACTCCGCTCCGCTCCCTCTCTCGTGGGGCCGCAGGGGCAAAGCTGCTGCGGGGCTCCGGCGGGAATGCAGTTTCCCGGGATGGAGAACCCGTGAGTGAGAATAGATGAAGGCAGAGCCCCTTTTCCTCATTGCCGGAGGGAAATGCCACCAAAGTGCCCCGTCAGTGAGGGTGAGATTTTTATTTCAGTGCGGCCTTAGCGTGGCTCGCAGTGTGACGCCCGCCCTTTTGCAGGTCTTCGGCTCACTTTCTCCTCAAAGTCAACGATTTTTCAGGGGGACGAAGTGGTTTGGGTTCTCGGTAGGAAACCGCATACAGAAGCCGTGGCGTCCCGCTCCCTCCGCGTAGCCTTTGCCAACTACTTTGGCGAAGTAGCCGCCAAAGGCTCTGGAGGCAGAAGCCCCACCTGAGGTGTCAGGGTGTCAGGGCAGGGGGTCCGTGCGCCTTCCCACCGGTGTGTGTCCCCCCCCCGGCACCACGCGTCAGCGCTGCGGCGTGAAGCCGTGCCTCAAGAGAGCTGACGTCAGCTCGGTCCCCATGGCCGGGAAGGAAAAGCCAATGCACCGGGGTGACGGGAGCCATTCCAGTCCTCTTCCCTGTGTGCAGAAACAAGGCCGGGCGGCGCGTTCCCAAAGGAAGGGGCCGCTCTCTGAGCCCACGGAAGTCCTCCTGTGCTCACGCAAATCACACGACCGTCAGGTGTCCCCGTCACCCCTCGGCACAAGGATGGGTCGGGGTAAACTCTTCAACCCCGTGCGTTGTATGTGTCTTCTCTGAGGTTGTGTGAGTCTCCAGTGATCTTCTGTCCAGGCCAGAAACTCCAGGAATTAAGTGCTCCTCTCCCTCTCTTCTGTCCGCAACTTCCACTCAGTTGTATTGTTTGGTATTGTCCTTTCGTTATGTTTTAACAGTGAAGCAGCAACATCTTTTGCCACCTGACACCATGCTAATGTACTATTGCTTCTGTTTAAAGGAAAGAGCAGCAGCCCGAACCATCGCCAAGGTCTGTATCACTGCCGACACGCCATTCCCATGCATTCCCTGTAGATTTCTATGTCCGTGTGTGCGTGTGTGTCCCATGTCGTGGCGCCATCGAGGGAAGCATTCTAGGTATTAACGTGCTTTTTCTGTGCTGTGGCAGTCCGGTGTGATCTCCGTGTATTGCTGGACCTTAAATCATGTCTTCCTTCCAGTCTGCCTCGGGCTGTAGCTGCGAGGGTAGGGAGGCTGTGGGGGCTCGAGAGAGCGGTGGGGGCAGCACGGGCCGAGCTGGCGGACACTCCTCCGGGGTGACACCAGAGCTTTGGTTTATGCTGCTTTTTTTTTTTTTTCTTTTTTTTTTTTTTATGTTCTTTTGTTGCTGGAGTCGTAGCTGAAACGGTATAACGCAGGCTCGATGAGTGCCGATGGGTAGGTGATGCTTTGCCTATGTCTCCGTCACCCAAGGCCACGCCAGGCGGGGGTGACACGGGAACACGAAGCCATCACCGTGTCGCTGAGTTAGCAACTTCTCCCGAGCTCCTCTCGCTGCGGGGCACCGCACGGGGCTGCGTGGGACCTGCTGCTCCGGGGGACACAGGAGGGCTCTCTGACACGGCACCACGTTGCATGGCAGAGACACCCTTTCTCCACCCCGTTCCTTTTGGCCTCACAACCTCTGGATGAAGCACGGTCCCCGCTCCGTCTTCCCTCCACGCCTGGAGGCCACCGCGCAGAGCGTGCTCGGCCGGGCGCCCTCTGAGACGTGGCGAGCACCTTCCAAGGCCAGCCATAAATCCCACCTAGGGGAGAGCTTTTCTCTAGTCACACGTCCCAGGGAAAGCAACAGGGCTGGTATTTGGGATAATCTTAGGATACTTTTCATCCCCTTAGAAGTATTTAATTCTGGGATTTTAATTTTTTTTTTTTTGTCCTATATTTTCCCAGGTCTTTTAAGAAATAGTTCTGGGGCTGAATCTCTTTTTTTTTTTTCTTGGGAGGCAAGGCGCAGAACTGATGATCTGAGGAGATGATCTGCTTGGCTTTCAGATCTTCCATCTCATATCTCAAAACACAGCTTACAGCCTAAATATTGCAAACGCTGAATATGTTTTTCAGAAGCATAACTGGAGCCTGGCATTTTGCAGACGGAACTTTCTGCTGTGCATTTTAGCTTATAAGAGGCCAGAAACTAATTTTTCCCTGGCATTAAATCCAACCAAAGATATCTGGGTAGATGTGGTGCTGAGTAAAGGGAGGAAAATTTCATCCTTCCTTCCTTTCCCCTCCCCCTCCCTCTTTTTTTCTGTCTTTCATTTGAGCTTTTCTTTGCGAGCAGAACCCGCGTAGCGCTCCATCCACTTGCCTACCAAATAATCCCGATCGCCAAGATCATGTTTCAACTATCCAGAATTTTATTTTTTTTCCCTACGAGGGGTCTCAGCCTGTGTAGCGAGAGCGAAGGCGGCCTCCCTCCGGCTTTATTAAAGCCGGGAGCATTGCATGGGAAGCGCTGACGGGGAGCAGACCGGGGCTGAACCCTCGGCCGCTTTGCCCGCTGGTGGCATCAGGAGGGTCAGCGTTTCATCCCCGGGGCCCGGCTGCTCCCCTGCCCCGTCTCAGCCAGCGACATGCTTTGGATGCATCAAAGGGTCCATCCGTATTTCTCACAGGCGCATGACTGTGCAACGAGACGAATTCTCTTTTCAACCCGATCAGCTCCACAGCCGAGGAAATCTTAGGACCGCCGGTCCCTCGTCGGGTCACGCCAGCCGGCATCCCTGCAGTCGCAGGCACCGCTCTTATTTCTGAGGCAGTAGTCTTATTTCTTGTTTTTGAATCTCTGTCCCACCTTGCAGGGTTCATTTTCACCGGTTAAAACACTGGGTTGGATACATTTCTTTGTAGAGGTTGCAATTTTTCCCTTTCTACATTAACCTGCCACGTTCCTTTCTCAATCTCGTGTCACAGAAAGAAGTAAATATAGCCTTTCCCTGCCCTTTTTCAGAGTACTTTTCGCTATATATAACTCCTTCGTCGGGGTCGTTTCCAAATGCTGCTTTCCTGCTCCTGTGGTGTATCTGCCTCTTGTGACACTGGGGGTTTTGTTGCCCTCCATGGCATGGTGCCAAACCAGACCCTTAAGCCGAGGCTCTGCAGCTGCCCTGTACGTGGCACTAATTGCCGTATGATTCAGTTCAGCTGCTATAGCAGAACCAAAGCTCTTTCCCTCTGTGTTTTGTTAGGGCGCTATCAATTCTGCCTGCTCCTGCTGCCCTTTTCCACCTGGTAACGTCTCAGACCTCAGGAAGGAATTTCGCACAGTGGTCCCTATATTCAGGGGTGCCCAAATCAGGTATTTTCCCGAATAAAAGTTTCTGGATCTTTTACATTCACATCCCAAATCTCCCACCCGCTTTGATTTCCAACAGGCTGACAATGATGCTCAATGTGTCATCCCGCCCTTGGAAAAGAAAACTTGTCCTGGTTCTGCGCCCACCCATCGGTTAATCATCCGGCCGTGGTCTGTCGCTGATGACTGTGCCACTTGGGAAACTCCTCGGGATGAATCCTCTCTCATAACAGACCCCAGCACCACGCTTTTATCGCTTCAGCTGGGAAAGGATTTACCACTTTCCATTTCCATCGATGTAAGGAAAGGCGGCCTCTCGCCTGGAGATAGCTGCATCTTCCTCCCGTGGCAGGGGAGCGTAGGGAGTGGCTGATTTCCTATATCCCTCTTTCCATATCCCATACACCGCAAAGTCCTTACGGCAAACAGAACAGAAATGAGTTTTTCCACTCTCTTCCATCTTAATGTATTTTCAGTTAGAGAAGGGATGCTGGCACGGCTCGCGGGAACGTGCTGTGCAAGACCAGCATTGCCTTGCGAGGTCAGGAGCATCCCAAACGCCCCGCCAGTGCGCGGGGCAGCTTTCGGGGTCTTACCCTCTGACTCCGCTGCTGATTTCTGCCCAGACAGCACTCGGAGAGCTGCTGCCCGGGGCGGGAGGCCGTGGGGAGGCTGTGGGGTTAGCGTGGCGGTGGCTTGGGGTCACCTGGAATTACTCGGGTGCCTTTTGATTTGGATTCGGCGTAACATGGGACGGCCGATGTGAGAGGCAGGTTACGTCCTTTCTCTATCAGTTCTGGTTTGTTTTCCACCGCGAGCTTGTCTGCCTCCGTCTCTGACCGAGTGCCGGGAAGCTGTGCGCTGACCTGCTCGGGGGGACCGGGGCTCACCTCCCAGTGACGTGGAGCCCAGGCTGTGATGAGCAGAAGAGATGCTGGCCATTTCCTACATGCTACGTACCCCTTCCCCCCCCCCCCTTTTTTTTTTTTCTTTTTCATTTTCCCCCCTTTTAAAAAAGCTGCTGACGAAGCCTCCTCTGTTGCCCGTCGCTTTGGGCGCTGTGTCCGCCCTACCATCCACCTCGGCCAGGAGAAGTGGCCCCTGCCCTCCCCCGGGCTGGTGGCCGCTGCAGGAGCAGGTAGTGCCCATCACACCTCCGAGACCACACCACTCTCGTGCAGGGTCCAGCCAAGAGTCCTCTCTGGCTCATAACCCCCGGGAAGGAGGGCTTGCTCTCTGGTGGGGCTTTTCTCACCCCTTCTGCTGCACGAAGCCCGCAAGTCAGAGTGGTAACGGGGTTTGCTTACTCCCGTGTTAATCAGGCTGGAAATCCGCTGTGGCATCTCGTCTCTGTTTATTTTGTCTTCTGATTGTAATGTCAAAAAGGCAAAGGCACGGTTAGCCAGGACTACGGAGGCTCCTATAGGAAATGTGTGCTGCAGATGCTCTTTAACAGATGGTTTGGTCGACATCTGAAGGCATCCGTGACCACATTTGCTCCTCTTGCATTTTCCAAAATACGATTGGGTGAGAAGCTAAAACTTGACGAACCAAATGATCATGATAATACGTTAATATCAGAGAAAAAGAAACAGAAGGATTCCAGGGAACTGGAAAGCTAAAACTCAGATTACTTTGTCCAGCATGAGTTCAGTCCTGTAGGTAATGAGAGGAACCTCTTTGGAAGGTTGTCCTCAGCTGTGGTTTGTCCTTGGCACTGGTGAGCTCAGCAAGACCTTGGCCGTTACGTTGAGTGAATGCTGGGCTGGGCCGCCTCGTAATGTGTGTGTATATCTGTGCGTATATCTATCTATATATCAATGTATGTATATGTCTGTCTGAGACACACTCTACATTAATACCTCTGTCCAGGGGTGTGATTAAGGCTTTTGTACGCACTGGAGGATGCCTTTGGTTGACTCAGTGGGCCCCCGCTCATCCAGCCTAGGGCGTCCGAGGTGTCCCGAACCGCTACTGCCCGTGGAAACCGGTGTCAATCACAGGAGCCCGATGGGCCACGGTAGCCTGGGTTGGCGTTTGACCTTCTAACCGATTCAGCTGGTATCAGAGACTCATGCTGGGACTGACAGTAATCTGGAAATAATCAGTTGCCTTCAGGGGAGCGGATTATTTGCACGGAAGGGACTGCATCTTTCCCTAGGGACTGCGGAGGAGTCTAAGAGGAGAATAACCCCCGTGTCTCCCGGAGGCTCTGCATGCTGAATATCCCGCTCCCACGCCGCGATGCTCAGACCCCAGCTCCAGAACCGCCCCGGTAGCATCACCGGTCGGTCCCCGGGGCTCCCTGGGGATGCGGGGTCCCGTTGCGGGTACCCGAGGAATCCCCAGGACGGGGAGGGGGGGGCTGTCGGCTGAGCTTGCACGGGATGCCGCGAAGCAGAAAGAATTCCTGCAAATTCCTTCTGCCTGTGCCCGCGAGCTCCTCCGATTGCCGAGTTCAGGCGTAAAACGAGGTTGGGTTTTTCTGCCCTTCAGCTTTTTCAGTCTGCCCGTGAACTCAGCAAGCGACGATGCCCGCTGGTGGCCAGGTGGGGCGATGGGGGCCACGTCATTACCCTTCCGCAGGTAGAGGGCTGCTCCATGGCGTGGAGGACCCTGGTCGCGGTGGCGATCTCCTGGCAGGGCAGTGCCTCGGCGGCGATTTGGGGTGGGCTCCCGGGAGCTGTGGCGGTGCCTCAGCAGAGCCAGTGACTCCCCAGAGGTGGTAGGGCCCGTCTAAAAAGCGTTACGAAAAAAAAGAGGCGTGAGCGCAGATTTTCGAGTGCCCTTCCCATAAGGGACCGCACCACACCCCAGGTTTATCTTTTTTTGTTTTTTTTTTTTTTTTTTAAACGCCAGGCTTAATATAATGCTATTTCCTGTATGAGAAGTGCAAATAATTCACAGATTAACTAGCTCTCCTTGTGATTTTTTGGGGGGAAAAAAAAAAAAAAGAAAGAAGGAAATTTGAACCTTTTGGATGTTGTTGAACAAAGCAAGTTGTTTTGGCTCTCTGTGGCTTAGACAATTGAAAAAAAAAAAAGTTTTTTATCTGTTTAGAGGAAGAAGAGAGTCCTTTTTTGTCTCCAAGGCAGATGCAAAAATCTTCCTGCAGGACTTAGTCAATTGTAGATGAACTGACGCCACCAATTCAACGCAGAGTATGTCATTTCTAATAATGATGTTTATTGACCACAGTGAGACAAATTTCAGAAACCCTCTTGATTTTTACTTTTTTCCCCGTTTAACGCTCAAACAGAAAAATCCTGCCATGAACCCGGCCCTCAGAACACCTGTCTTTTAAACCTAGAGTCAGTAATCAAAAGTTTCCTGTCTGGCATTTGCTTCCAGGTCTAATTTTTACTCTCCCCTCATTTCCAGTAAAAGCAAACCGTGCAGAGAGTCACTATGCGGATGCTGCTCAGGAAACTCTAGGTACCACGGGAAATGCGTCGCACGGAACTAATCAAAAGCTGCACGGCTCATTCTCCCTCTACCCTGCTACCACCCGTTCTGATCACTTCTCTGCTTAATAGAGGTACTAGATGAGTAAAAAAAGGTGAAAGAGCCTCCCCGTTGCCCGCTCAGAAATCAGAGGCTTCCTTGTCCGCTAATCGCGCAGAACACGCGAATCAAAGAGACAAGGATGGGGAATTTAGTCTGGGCTAGCCAGCCGGTGTCTGCTTGGCAAAGACGGAGGCCAGGAACTGAAGTTTAATAAACGATGGAAATTTTTAAAAAAAAAATAAAAATTTTAATTTTTTTTTTTTTTTTTTTTAAAAAAAGACCCCTTTCTCCCTATCGCTCCATCCCTCCTCGAGGTCCAGGGAATCCTTGCCAATTGAATTGCACTGTATGGCAATATCAAGTTAGTAGCATGAGAAATAAATACCAGCTTCCTACCTCTGCTCAATCGCCGTTCCTTTGGCTCTCTGAACACTACAAATTGACCTTTCCCAGTCTGGTGGCCTTTGGAAGCCACGGCTTGCCTATCTAGCACCTCTACTACGCAGCTAGAGAAGGACTAATCTCAGCCTGTCCCACCAGACGTAGGGGATACGGGTTCCCCTTAGCGTTGACGTCGGCATTGTGAATGGTTCTGTTTCTAGATCCCGTGGGGAACCGACAGCTAGAACAGAGGGTTTTCGTACGGGCAGTGTTTTCCTCTTTTTCATCAAGCTGACAGTTGTTAGGCGGCTTCAGAGAACTCCCAATGAGCATCCCTTAGTGCGCCCAACTGATGGCCGTAAGGGTACACAGATACATACGTCTTATTTTACTTACGCACAAATACGGCGTCTACTTCCCCCGCGCTGCGCTGGAAGAGCCTCTTCCCCCCGCCCCCGACACTGCTTCTCAGCAGCAAACGCGCACCTTCTTGACTTAGCCATGCCCCGAGTCTGCATGCCGTGAATGCTGGCAGGGGAACCCCTTCAGCTCTTCCCCCCGCCGCCGGGCAGGTGGCAGCCCGGGAGGGACAGGGCACCCAGCGATGCCGCATGTTTGTGAAATCGGATTTTTGCATGCTCTTTTTTGGAGTCCGTTTTAATTCTCAAAATCACCAGTCTCTGTCTCCCTCAGAAAGCCAACAAACTACGGTTTCAAAAGTATATGTATCTCTGATTTTCTCCATTAATTGTTCCAACTCGTATCTTTTCTTTCCTTGCTATTTTTTTCCCCGCTGGCTATTTTTATTATCTGTCAGTCTAGAGGCCAAGGCTCATGCCTGAGACGTGCGTGTACCAGGGGCTCAGATGTAGTCTGGTAAATCCCATCTCCGAATGGGTAACAAAGAGGAAGGGGACATGACCTAGGTTTCGTAATAAGCGGTTCCCCATAGTAGGAAATCGCTCGTACCTGGATAACTGGCCTGAATCTTTGAGTTAGCCTCCTGCTACGTGTTTTGACGGTACCGTGGCCTTCCTAGAAGTTTATCCTTCAAAGGTCTGGGTTAAATATTGGGCCATCACCAGTTGCACAGACAGCATTTCAATACGTTTCCAAGCGGCAAAGATTTGGTCAATAGTCTAGCTGAAAAAAAAACACATTATCATGACTTCTCTGGTGTTCCCATTTGGCAGGTGAGGTGGCTCTCTCCTTGGAGGTAGAGGCACAGTGTAAGCAGGGACTCCTCCCCAGAGAAAGGCACCTTTCAATTGCTTAACGTCGAGGTTGGTTTTGGCAGAGATTAAAGCGAGCAGTGATATTCGCAATGCTGTCCTCTCACCTGTCCGCATCCAGTTCTGTTTTCTGGAAAATCAGCCACTCTGATCTTAATGTCTTCCTTGCATGTCTTCTGTCTTCCCAGGCATGAATTTTTAATTGGTAAAGCCGGTATAATTTTTTTCCTATTTTCTACTGAATTCCTTCCCACTGTGGTCCTCATTTCATCCCTCCCCCCCCCCCCCCCCCCCCCCATCTTGAGTTCTGCAAGGGAAAGGGAGGGTGATACAAATTGTTATCTCAAGATCGTCTTCATCCATTGGAGACCCCGAGAAGGAGGGTTACAGACTGTGGTTCTTCCAGTCAAAAAGGAGTCTTGAACTTCAGATTAGCTACAAGAGCGTCTTTGATACCTGCATCCATCCTGAATGTAGTGTTTTACACACTGCGCCTCAGTAAAACTATAGGTTAACCTTGAAGGGACATAAGAATAATTCAAATGTCTCGTTTTCCTGGGCCCTTGGGCCACCTGCCTGCAGTCCCCCACTGCTCAGACTCTTAGGGGCAGATGGCAGCACTTTGATGCGTCTAAGGCTGAGTGCTAAAAGCCCTCATCTAGGATGCATATAACAAAATAACAGCAAAGGATGCGGCAAGCATGGAAAACTCAATGTAGGTAAATTAATAGAGAACTCCTTAGAAGCTGTGGTTTCTTAATGTACTAAACCAATGATCCCTAGTCAATAAAAGCAATAACGCATGCATTTTTAGACAGTAATGTAACTATACCAAGCCAGATTATCAGGTCTATCATATTCTGCTTTGTAAGAGACTTTCCTGGCGTCTACCCAGAGAGATGAAGGCACCACGGAGACCTGGCGGTGGGAAGAAGCGGCGCACAGGAATAATCAGCCAGCTCAAAGATGCAGTCGAGCTGTTTTGCTTTGCTCCCGAAATGCAAAAGAGCTGAGCTGGCGAATAGCGAAAGGTTGGGAGAAGATGCAGGATATGTGTGGCGTGGAGTTTGACAGCGCTCAGCAGTAGTGTGGGGGAAAAAAAGGCTGTGTGCTAGGAAGAGAGGGGTGATTATAACAGCAATGCTGCAAAATACCAAAGGCCGAGGTTAAAGACATGTGTCTGGCTCCAGTGTCCCCCCACTCACCCGCGGCCCCGTGCTCGGACAGGCTTACGTGGGGGCTGCGGGGATGGTGCAGCTCTGATCCATCCCGGGATGATTTCAGTGACTCCCTTCAACCCAAGTCTAATACCGTGGTTGTGGACGAGGAAGGATTGCTCACCGTGACGTTGATCCCTGGCTGACTTTTTGTTTTCCTGATGCCCAGGTTCCTCTGCTTGTAGAAACTCCCTTCTCTGGGCTGAGTTCACCTTTGCAATGGCTTTTCTGAAATCACTGGAGGCAAACCAGGCTTGAGCCTCGTCCTCTCTTGATTTCTGCTCTAGTCATGGCAAGTTTTGCACACACAGATGTATTTTCCTTTCCTTCATCTCTCCAGTAACTGGTTTCTGCCTCTTATTCATACCTGTGACCAGACTGGAGCCCAGTGGTAGCCACAAAGGCTCTCATTCACTCCTGGCTCTCCTGCCTGGTTTTAACAAGCGGTTCTCATATGCCGTGAGCTCAGCACAAACTCCAGATTAAAAACCAGCCTCATTTCCCAACAGGAGACAGATAACCTCTCTCTCCTGGCCATAGCTTCTCAGAAGAATGAACGCTGTTACTGGTTGGGCGCGGAGGCGGGGGCGGATCCGAGCCCGTGCTAGCCCAGCTCAGCTTGGCTAACGTTTGCTGCCTCCGAAATGAAAGGAGAAAATGAGACAATTGCTCAAGCGTAGTTTAAAATCAATGACAAGACGTTATAGGTGATACTTTGTATTGATCCAAAATTACTGCTCATGTAACGAGTCCACATTTTTGAAAAGCGCTGATTTAATACTGTAGAGGGCCGAGGAACAAACACCAGACCGGAGGGTTTCAAACAAGAGCTCAAACCCTCAGCGTCCTAAGGAGGCTGATGGCAGCTCGTCTGAAGGTTAGTTCATATGTGTTTTGCTGCTGAGTGCTGGGCTCGTGGACCTAAATGAACCTAAATGCAAAGCCCACTAGGGCAGTGAGCATCTTTCTACCGCCTGCGGGACGCTGGGTCGGTCCTTACGTGTTTGTCCAGCATGGGCTCTCGTTTCACTGACTGGCAGCAGAGAAAAAGTCAACTCTGTTTCTATCCTTTGTTAAATTCAAGTCAAAAGCCGAAAGTTTTGTCAACCTTCCCCAAAGCCAGCCTGGAAACATTAGAATTTTATTTGTTATTGAGTATGTTTTTAATAGATGCCAACTGAAAGTGGTTATGAGGACCTGGTATCTAAAGCCTGCCCCATTGCGCTGTTACGGCTTCCCATAATCTTTGTCTCTGGTTGCAAAGCCACAGCTTCCCTTCCCTTCCCTTCCCTTCCCTTCCCTTCCCTTCCCTTCCCTTCCCTTCCCTTCCCTTCCCTTCCCTTCCCTTCCCTTCCCTTCCCTTCCCTTCCCTTCCCTTCCCTTCCCTTCCCTTCCCTTCCCTTCCCTTCCCTTCCCTTCCCTTCCCTTCCCTTCCCTTCCCTTCCCTTCCCTTCCCTTCCCTTCCCTTCCCTTCCCTTCCCTTCCCTTCCCTTCCCTTCCCTTCCCTTCCCTTCCCTTCCCTTCCCTTCCCTTCCCTTCCCTTCCCTTCCCTTCCCTTCCCTTCCCTTCCCTTCCCTTCCCTTCCCTTCCCTTCCCTTCCCTTCCCTTCCCTTCCCTTCCCTTCCCTTCCCTTCCCTTCCCTTCCCTTCCCTTCCCTTCCCTTCCCTTCCCTTCCCTTCCCTTCCCTTCCCTTCCCTTCCCTTCCCTTCCCTTCCCTTCCCTTCCCTTCCCTTCCCTTCCCTTCCCTTCCCTTCCCTTCCCTTCCCTTCCCTTCCCTTCCCTTCCCTTCCCTTCCCTTCCCTTCCCTTCCCTTCCCTTCCCTTCCCTTCCCTTCCCTTCCCTTCCCTTCCCTTCCCTTCCCTTCCCTTCCCTTCCCTTCCCTTCCCTTCCCTTCCCTTCCCTTCCCTTCCCTTCCCTTCCCTTCCCTTCCCTTCCCTTCCCTTCCCTTCCCTTCCCTTCCCTTCCCTTCCCTTCCCTTCCCTTCCCTTCCCTTCCCTTCCCTTCCCTTCCCTTCCCTTCCCTTCCCTTCCCTTCCCTTCCCTTCCCTTCCCTTCCCTTCCCTTCCCTTCCCTTCCCTTCCCTTCCCTTCCCTTCCCTTCCCTTCCCTTCCCTTCCCTTCCCTTCCCTTCCCTTCCCTTCCCTTCCCTTCCCTTCCCTTCCCTTCCCTTCCCTTCCCTTCCCTTCCCTTCCCTTCCCTTCCCTTCCCTTCCCTTCCCTTCCCTTCCCTTCCCTTCCCTTCCCTTCCCTTCCCTTCCCTTCCCTTCCCTTCCCTTCCCTTCCCTTCCCTTCCCTTCCCTTCCCTTCCCTTCCCTTCCCTTCCCTTCCCTTCCCTTCCCTTCCCCTTCCCCTTCCCTTCCCCTTCCCTTCCCCTCCCCTCCCCTCCCCTCCCCTTCCCTTCCCCTCCCCTCCCCTCCCCTCCCCTCCCCTCCCCTCCCCTCCCCTCCCTTCCCCCTGGATGGAGCAGGGCGCCTGCCCCATGCCCGCCCCGCTCTTAGCTGTCACAGTGGGGAGCTTCAGTTCATGTTGCCGCGTGTGGCTGGGTTACTGCTCTCCTCATGTTCACGTCACCCACACCGACACGTTCCACCGAACTGAGGCTCATTTACCATCTGCTCGAGTGACACCTCAAGACCGCTCCTCCGAGACAGCCTGCGCCACCCTGCATGACTTTCTGGTTGAATGAGAACATGATCTTGGATTAGCTGCCAACATATATCTCTATATATGTCTATTTTTTCCTTTGGACTCTTTCCCACCAGCTCCTGCAGACCCCAACAGCATCCTCCTCTGCAGGGACTGGGCTTGCATGTGGTTCCAGGTGTCATGTCCAATGAGAGGATTGCATGGCAGAAAGAAAAATTCAATTAATTGTCCGCGTTGTCTCATGCCGTCTGTGTTAAAACGAAGAAGTTCCATCAGGTGTCGGGTTTTTTTCTGAGTAGTGAGTACTCAGGAACAAAACCCACCCGGATCTTACTTGTTCATCAGATTTCTAAGCGATTTTTTAACGTGTAGAAGTGTCGCACCTCGTGCTGTCAGGCTTGAAACACCTTTTGCTCATACTCCTCACCGAGTTCAACGCTTTCTTTTTTTGCCTTTTGTGATTCTTGCAAACATTTGCAGCGCGTTTAGTGTGGGAATGGAGGAGGGGCCCCATAGAAAAGGCCCCGATTTACGCGGTGAGGGGCAATGGGTTTCACACCGAGATCGGTGCTGGGAGCAGCTCAGCAGAGGATAAGGCATAAAGAGATCGCTTTGAATTCTGAACATTGGTGCGTTGCTGATTCGTTTGTAAAAAAACTTACTTTTAAAAAAGACCAGGTAGTTCAAACTATTAGTACTACTGAAACTCAGTAGAATCCAGGAATATTCTTCTGTAAAATCGACTAAAATAAAGAAAAACAAACAAAAAAATCCGATTGGCCTATTTAGGATTAAATGACAAATAAATTTTCCATCTGGTCTATCTGGCTTCTAATCCAAGGAACACGCAACGAGAATTGCTTTGAAACATTTGGCTCGTTACGTTCGATGATTTTGGTAGCTTTAGTGACTAAGGCTTACATCCAGAAAGGTATTTAGGCACACGCTTGTTCCTAGATTCCCGTGTGGATTTGTACCTCTGATCTGATTTTCAGCTACGCCGAACGTCCGCTGGTCCCATGGCTCTCAGGCAGACCCTGCAGGTGGGCAGCGCGCTGGACATGAAATCTCCAGTGCCTACCTGAATTAAAAATGCCCCATTAATTGGAATAATTCCACCTTTTCTGACTTGGCCCCGAACAAATTTTCTTTTCTCTCAAATGTTATCTTTCAATACGAAGCTGTCGCCCGGCCAGCGGCCGCAGGAAGCCCTGCCCTGCGGCCCGGCCGCTGCGCTCCCCCCTCCCCGGGGAACGTCCATCCGCATCACGCGGCATCGCGCCGCGCAGCTCCGGGAAACGCTGCCTAAGCACCTTTCTCTCCCTGTAAATGTTCGACGTGTCGCAATGTGAAGTGACTTTGTGAAAATAGCACCTTCTTACTCAACCGATCTGCTCCCCGTGTGTCTTCGAGTCACGTCTTCTGCTTTTCCTGACAAAAACAAATGTCTGTTCCCGTCAGCGCAGTGCGGCTGATACGGCTGGGGAGGAGGGAGCTGGGTTTCGCTTTGCTTCAAATATCAGCAGCTAAGCGCTGACTGAAGAACCTCGTGCCGGTTTGGAAGGCAAAGGAGGACTGTTTGGCTCTGAGTTTTGAGGTGGCGTTGCTGAGAGACAGAAAAAAAAAAAAAAAAAAACAAACCCCAAACCCGGGTCTTTGGTTGGTGACCTGGAAATCTGATGAGGAAATCAGAATTCCTGTAATGTTCTTCCCGCAAATTGAGTCAGAGCATTTGCAGCAAAACGATAAGTGGGTACCCCGATGGTACAGAGTACTGGGCATTAAATCCGTGTTTTTACTCAGTTTTGATTCACCTATATAAGAAATATTGGCTATGTGTGCGAGTGCTTTGCACTGGTTGTCTAACCTCTATTAGTGTATTTTAATCATCGATTGCTGTTCAGAAAACATCAAATTATCCAAAACTATTTGTAGTTTGGTTTCCCCGGTGCTGCCTCTATGAAGTTTGCCCTTTAAAAGACTCACAAAATCTTTTTGTTTTGCAATTTTCATGTGAAAACTCATCGTCTTCATTTGGGCGAAGGTTTTTCATTACAAAGTTCAGAATTTGGAAAATAATTAGAGCTGGGGGGTCAGCAGACTGTTTCTCAGTGAGATCATCTCTGTGTCTGGAGCGATCTTCTTTTCAAACCAGAATTCCAAGGTTTTAAAGAAATGGGATTCTAATAGAAAAACAGCAATAAAATGCCATATTCCGAAGTTGTAAAATTTCGCTTTGCGTGTTTATGGCACCCGTAGCAGACCTGCAGCGAGACGTTAGCTAGCTTTTAGAGTGAATCTTTATAGGCTACAAAGGAGTTGCACATTTAATTGTTTGGATTTAAGTATTTAAATATATGACTGGAAAAAGAGGAACTCTTCAGAATATATAAAAGGGGCAGATCACGTTTTAAGAGGGAGGAAATATAGGAGTTGGAGAAAGGGAAAGGACAGGTCTGAGTGCCAGAAGTGAAGTGGTCCCAAGAAAGTGAAAAGTTTAAGACAGAGGCTTTTTTTAATTGGTATTTTCTTATTAGATATAGGGTTTTGGAAGGCAGTTGTGAAAGAAAAGCTTCCTCGCTCGTGATCGGAGCCGATCAGTGATTTAAGGAATCATAACTCCATTGTTTAACGTCATTCTGTCCCGCCAGCCCTGGCATCCCACGAGGGGCTTCTGTTTAAGTCCTCATTATTTTCTCTCTCTTAATAATCATTCCCATTTCACTCATTGTGGCGGAAACATTTCTACAATGCTTTCTTTAAAGAAAAAAAAAAAAAAGAGAAATATACATATTTTTTTAAAAAAAAAAAGCCAACAGCAAAACTACATCTCACTGCTGCTTGGAAGTGCTCTTGGTTTCTAATGGCTGGTGGGGAAGGACTGCGTGGTTTCCAGAATGACTCCTCCTGCTGTCTCCTTTTTGTCTTTGTTTCAACGTGTTTCTCTGAACAGTCAGAAGGTCAGTTTGAAAGATCGTGTCTTCTCCAGTCCCCGCGGTGCTGGCACCAAAGGGAAAGGCTCTCCACAGGCTCAGGGCATCCGGAGGTCCCCCAGCGCTGACCAGAGCATCGAGGACAGCCCGAGCAAAGTCCCCAAGAGCTGGAGCTTCGGAGACCGCAGCCGAGCCCGGCAAGCTTTCCGCATCAAGGGAGCGGCGTCGCGGCAAAACTCAGAAGGTGAGGACTTGGGGCGCTGCGCCCGACCCCGAAGCCTCGTCCAGCCCCAACATCTTCTCCATCTCCACCCAGGAAGGGCAGAGCTGCCAGGCAGGGTGCCTGCATAGGTCTCCTTCCCCTTCCAGTCCTATAGCTTGGAGTATAAGAAGAGATAAGAAAACTCCTGTTGACGCCCACGATAATGTATGTATTTATGTGTATAGGGATGGGGAAAGGAGGAGGAGTCAGGCACGTAGAGATGGCCGAGAGCATAGAACAAGAGGGAACGGGCACAAACGTGACCATGGGCAGTTCCATCTCACCCTGAGGAGGGACTTCTCTCCCATGCGGGCGGCAGAGCACTGGCACAGCTGCCCAGAGAGGGGGGGAGTCTCCCCCTCCGGAGCCATTCCAAACCCGCCTGGAGGTGTCCTGTGCCACTGCTGGAGGTGCCCCTGCTCTGGCGGGGGGTGGCACTGGGGGAGCTCCAGAGGGCCCTTCCGACCCTGACCCGTCTGGGATTCCGTGAGAGCTGCTGTTGGCATTCCTGGATGTCACCGTAACACATCTTGGGAAAGTCTCCCATTGGGATGCTCAGCAAAGATCTCTCTGGTGCTTCCCCCTGGGATTGCTGTTTGCGATCCGACTCGCATTTTCTCGCGCGGCACCGGCACGGGAAATAGTAACACGTTGTCTTTATCCCTCCCTCTCCCAAACCCAGAAGCAAGCCTCCCCGGAGAAGACATTCCCGACGAGAACAAAAGCTGCAACTGCGAGTTTGTGACGGAAGATTTGACACCAGGACTGAAAGTCAGCATCAGGGCAGTGTGGTAAGAGAGGGACGGGGGGGGGGGGGGAAGCGGTCCGGAAAAATAAATAATCATAGGGAAAAAAAAGACAAGTAAAGTCCAAGCAAAGGCGGCAAATGCTGAAATGTCTGTGCTGCAGGCTGTTTTTCCCCTGGGTGGCCTGCCCTCCTTTACAGAAAATTCTGCCAGAAAGGGCAATTTTTTTGCTGAGGGAAGGAATAAATGGAGAAACAGGAAAATCCCCTGCAGGGATGCATCCAAATGATCATTCTCACCAGCTTTGAGACCTAATGCTGACATTTATAAAAGCGGTGCAGAGAGGACATTCGCACAGCTGATGGTCCGAGGGGCATCGGGGACCCCGCGTCGCAGCCAGGGCTTCAGCCGCGAGCCCCCGCAATCCCCTTCCCCTCCCCTATTGCCGCATCCGTGGGATTTATTCCATTTTCCTTCCAGAGCAGCTCCCTGCGGTGTTTTTGATCTGCCGCTAAGCAGGTCAGGCTGCAGCCCAGGGACGATATTTTCCCTTTCCTCTCCATCTCCTGCAGCATTATGAGATTTCTGGTCTCCAAGCGCAAGTTTAAGGAGAGCCTTCGGCCCTACGACGTGATGGATGTCATCGAGCAGTATTCAGCTGGTCACCTGGACATGCTCTCCCGGATTAAAAACCTTCAGGCCAGGCAAGGGACCCCTCTCTTTGCTTCATTTTTCGTACTGTTTTTCGTTCGTTGTGGAGGTATTCCCAGGAGAGAGACACTTTCCTTTGCAGCTACAACTTACTCTTTCTCTTCCTAAGAGAAAGCCTCAAGGAAAACATCGGTGCTTGTGGCTAGAACCCGCAGGGACGGGCAGGACAGGGACTGCACACAGTGGTGTTATGCCACCAAAACTGCCTTAGCGCCCACCCCGGGACATACACACATGAAACACGGCTCATCCTCCTCCAGGCTTTAATTTGGGAGTTTCTCTCGTTATAGTATATCCCATAGGAAAGGCAGGTGCGATATCTCTGCGGTCCTCCTGGCAGGACAGCAAAGGTTTGGTGCCCCCAGTCTTGAGGCTAATCTGGCTAATTTGGTACCTTTCTGGGAGTGATGCAAAAGAAAATCTGGTGTGCCGGGGGTGACCCCGCTGCGATGGGCAGAGGGGGCAGCGAGAAGGCAGCGCCTTCCTCCCGCCGTTGGGCTGCTACGCCGTTTTGGGAGGAATCCCTCCTCGGATGGTCCGGTCTGCCGAAAGTACGTGCAGGTGGGGATTTCTCATCCCAGCCCACCGATGTAGGTGTGGTTGAGGTGAGCTGCATCTCAGCCTCTGCGTTCAAATTTTAGGGGGGAGATGAGTTAGTTTTAATAGGGGAAGAAATGTGAAAAAGGGACAAACAGAACCGAGAAAGGCATCTAAAATTTCATTTTTTCACTGCAATCACCCAATTATTTCTCCTGCAAAGAAGCCCAGGTGAATCTGGTCCCCTGAACAGAGGGTCTGAGCTAAACCTTTTTGTCTGACCACTCCTCCCTCAGCCCTGATGTCCCACATTGAACACCGGACCCCAAACCCCCAACCCCCCCCAGCTGTGTCGGCTCAGCAGAAGTAGCCCCTGTTCTGCTGAGCTCGAAGGACAGCCGGAACAGAGCCAGGGCTTGGCCATAGGCTATCTCCAGTCAAAATAATTTACCGTTTACTTTTACACTTGGAGAACGTATTTCCCTTGATGGCCGTGGCAGCCCAGCTTCCTCTGGAAGGCATTTGAGAAGTTTTCCTTTCATTTCAAACCCATCTAGGTCCCTGGCAGAGTCAGAAAATGTGTGAAAAAGTGTGTTTGGGTATGCAAACACGTAATGTGAACCCCAGGAACGGAATAGGAAAGTTGTCTTAGGAAAAAGAGGAATCTCTCATCACCCATTAATCTCTCAGAGACCATTTTAACTCTGCAATTTTTGATCTTCAAGCAGCAGAGGTAACTTTCTCAGCGTTGCTGCCCACTGTGCGTTTCCCATTTCCAGATGTGCAGCCAGAAGGTAAATTCTCCCTTGCGATGGAGACTAAAATATCCCGGAGAATGTCCTCTCGTTGAGCCTCTCACCCCTGTTCAGTACAAATTCAGTGATTGTAGATCCGAGACGTGGAGCTAAATCTGGAGAGAGAAGAGGAGGAGAAGGGGATTTATGTTTCTTAACTTTAATAAGCTGAAGTGCGAGGCCTCCCGGCTGCCTCCGCAGTGGGTAGTGAGCTGTTGGGGTTGTCATCTCCACTGACTCCGGGTAGGACACCTCAGTTTTCAACCCCCCGAGCTGGCGTGGCAGATTGCCTCGCCGTCCACCCAAGTCTCCCATCGCCAGTCCTTCACCGTGATGTGCTGCAAAGACAAACCAGTTTGGTTGGCTGCCGTTTTGGGGGGTTTGGGGTAAGGAATGGCGGTTTTCAAAGGCCAAACTGAATTCTCCTCTCGGCTGTACCTGTGGGACTGCGAGGCTGAGGTTGCTGAGGCTGGACTAGGCTATCCACGCCAGTGCAGGGAAGTCAAGGAGGACCAGGAGCTGCTTTAAAAGTGTGAAGTACCTGGATTTGGGCTCCAGGGCTACCAGGCAGCCTCACTGGTTTCACTGTCCCCCACTGAGCAGGAGACCAGTGATGATGATGGGAGCAGACCCCCTTGGGTCATCCTTTGAAGCACTCGTCATCATAGCCAGAGGGGTACCAAGAGGTCCCATGGCTGGTCACTTGCCCAGCAGAACTGGAAGGGCCACCCTGTAGACGAGGTGTGTGCCTGAGGTGGCCATGGGCAACGTTGGGGCATGACCAACTGGCGCTAGAAGTACGGTGCACCCGTACGGTGGAGCCCAGGGAGGTTGTCACGGGCCAGCTCAGAGGAGAACAGATATTTTTATTTGCCTTTCCATCAGCAATCAAAGCACTATGTTCCCCCTGCCAGCTCCGCCGGGCTGGTGGTGACCTCCCATAGCCAGGGCTTTGGTGGATGAAAGGTGCATTCAAGCAAATTTCTGGGGTGTTTACGTGCACTCTCCTCTTTAATCATTAATGCCTCTGTCACTGTGGTGTGTCTGTAATGTGCTCTTTCCAGTGTTGTGTTCACACTGTCTCGTGTCTCATCCTGACACCTTGCCAGCCATGGATGTCTCCCATTCATTGCGTTGTACAATGCCGCAGCGTATCTCACCGCCTCCCGCGACTCGTGCTTTTCTGAACTAGCCGAGGATGTGTTCTCTAGCGCTGGAACTCAAAGGAGAATGCATATACGTTGTTTCATATCTAACCACCTCTATGGGATATTGCTACACGTGTGCAGATATATTCCCGAGGGTAAAGCATGTTGCCTGTTGTATCTGGGGCGGGGGGATCTCCTAACGATGTTTCAGCGGTGCCTAAATCTCCAGATCTTCCCCCGGGGTGGGAAAGGCTCTGGCTTTCACCGGCAACCGGGTGGTAGGACAGAGCCTCCTGTTTCCAGCGGAGTATATTTTCAACGTCTCTCTCTCTCTCTCTTTCTCTGTCGTTCTGTTTTTCAGTTGTTTCTTTCTGCAACTTTTCTGACCAACTTTTCTCTTCGTGTTGCTTCATTATGCATTTTGCTGGTGTCTTTTTTCTTATTTACTTTGCCAGGATAGATATGATTGTGGGTCCCCCGCCCCCTTCAACTCCCCGGCATAAGAAGTATCCAACCAAAGGACCCATGTATTCTTCCAAAGAATCTCCCCAATACTCGCCTAGGTTAGGATTCACCAAATGCCGCTTTCTCTGGAATTTTCATTTGCTTAATGTCAAACCCCTTTCATGCCAGTTATATGACGGCATTTATCGCTTAGCAGTGCAGCTTGCTAAATCACGGCTCAGAAGGGCTCGCTGCTCTGGGTGTGCTCTGATTTACTTTCAGTAACGAGCTTTCACACCAGGCAAGCCAAAGGGGAAAAAAAAGGGGACTTTCATGCAGTCATCAATAACCGTCAGTTTCTTCAGCTAGCGTATTTTCCATTATCAGTCTTCTTCTAGGTGTTAGAAAGCCAAAATGTCTCTTTTTAAAATCCCATATTTTACAAGACTCTCTTCAAATGTAAAAGGTGGAATATTTACCCACAAAGCCAATGTAAACGATCTACTTTCTAAAAGATGAAACACTCCACGCACAAGCGCAGGAGCCTCTGCGGCTCTTCGTGCTATGAAATGAGTTTACTTCAGTGGGCAAAGTAAGAATGAAGTGTTTCACACCCGATGGACACAGTGGTCCCTTTTTCTTGCTGACGCGACCACAGAGGAAAAATTGTAGTAAAATATTACAACTATGGGACTCGTATTCAAAGAAAAAAGATCCTGCTTTTGCAAGCGAAAAAAAAAAAAAGAAAAAAAGAGCAGGAGTCAAACCCAGCCCTCAGTCCTGCAGCGAGGTTTTTCTCATTGCCCTTGGGAAGTTCTCTCCTTCGGTAAAACTGTACCTGAAGCTGATGCCACAAGAAACAGACTGTCACTGAAGTTCCCGTTTGAGGGCATTCTGGGGACTGGCAGAGCTCTGTTTTCACCTGGTATTGAGACTGGAGCCCAAGGCAGGTATCAATATTTGCCATAAAGTCATTTTCCAAGCACAAATAGTAGGTGATTTTTAAATGCAGCAAGCTTAGCCTCAATTTTTTTTTTTTTCTAAATATACTTTCCCTCCCCAAGAGCTAATACATGACAAATCTCTTGATTTTTATTTAAGCTGCTCTGAGTAATCTTCACTAGGGGAATGTGAGCAAAAGGAATATTGAAAGCTTACCTTTTCCCACTCGGCTAGCTCAAAGATTAAAAAAAAAAAAAAGAGAGAATTTTCCAGAAGCCCCAAGCTCTACGCTTGGAAAAAAGATGCTCTCAGAAAAGTATTTTTCCCGTTTCTCGTCCTTGCCAAATGATGAGGCCCACAACTAGTCTTTAAAAATGAAATAACTCTGTTATCTGCACAAACATTTTGATTTTAAAATAAGAATACATATTCGATTGGATTTTGTTGTATTTAACCATTACGATTAGGCGTGCAACAAGCCTTCACTAGAGGCAAGATTTACACGTGAAAGCTTGTGCCTGGCACACCGAGAAGGTGATCGATGGATACGAGGGGAGGAGGCCCATCGCCTCACACTGGGATATTTATTATATTCAATCCAATTCTGTTGCTATATCAGCTTAATGTTGATAATTTCCCCCCCCCCCTTTTACAGTTTCCTAATACCGATGGCCAGATCAAAAATCTGTTTGCACATGCCCACGAGGCTCCTGGGACATTAAGACTTCTTTTGAATAATGGCTTCTTTTTTTAATGAATTTTCTCATTTCTTCTGTATTGAGCTGTGGCTGAGAGGCTCCAGAAAGCAGCAGAGTACAGAAGGCTGCTGAAATCTCTGCTCTCCCACCCCTTAAAAGACTTAACGCTGCGCTTAATTTTCGGCAGCTGCACCCTCCCACAGCCACCGGTGGGACTTGTGTGGTGCCCCATGGATGCGAACCAGAGCTGCGAGCAGCCCCAAGCCCAAATCCAAAGTCTCTAGGTCAAGCTCTGCCGCTGCCGTGGCCTTCATCATCTCAGCGCCACGCGGGGACGCGCGCAGTGGGGTCCCCTCGGGCTGCACCAGCCTCTCCTTTTTCGCCTGCGCACCCCTGTTTTAGCCGAATGCTGCCCAGAGAAAGAAAACCGAGTGGTGTCCCGTGAACAGTCTCGACCCCGAGGGTTGCACTGTGGTCCTCTAGTGACAAGGGCTCGGTTCAGCCAGAAAGGTTTCTGCAAGTAGCTCCCAGCAAAGGCAGCTGGGTGCCGGCGGGTGTCCGCGGCTGTGGTTTGGCTGAAGGTGTTTGCTCCAGGCAAGCACAGGACAGTTGCACACACAGACAACCTGGATTAAATTCCCTTGATCGGCTGATTTAACATAGACTAGGTGCGACCTCGGCTGTGATTTTTTGACCAGAGATATTGGACAAAATATGTCAAGAGCAAACTTTATTGCCAAATGAGGAGGTAAGTAGCCAGTCCTGTGACATGGATGAAGGGGGTTTGGCTTCAATGCCTGAATTGTGTACCAAAAAAAATAATAAGAGCTAAAGAAAAAAAGAAAAGAATTGAATATATATTCCCAAACACTTCATTTTTATCTCATTTGAGCCGTTTGACCTTTTGATGTCTGCTTTTGGCCCGAGGGTGACATATTACACCTCTTTGCATGCACTGTTAGCATGAAGCATAATGAAGCATGAGAAAACCTGCACTGTGGCTGATGCAAGACTTTACATTTTTTTTGTATCATTAGAAAGAAGGAAAGATATCGACGTTCACTTTAATGAGCAACCCCCTTTCTCTTCCCCTCCCAAACCGAGACCCAGCAGAGCCTATCCAGGACAGCAGGTGGCACAGTTTGTCATGCATCCTCAGAAATCTCTGAATCCTCTTCTGCCGCGAGGGGAAAAGCACGGGGCTGAGTCTTCCAAAGCCTCCGCCGAATTCTTCCCTCTGCACATGTGTATTCGGCACAGCCAAAATGAGTGTTGGGAAGGCACAAGGCTGCCCACGGGATGTAGTGCAGAGGTGGGATTTGGCATCTCAGAAGATTCGTGGTCCTTTGTCACGCCATAGGAACATACACTGTCCCCCTCTGCTCGCAAAGGTGGAGTGTGTTCTCTCTTCTTCATCTTTTGAGCTCTGCTGCCCAATTGGGACAAAACCTCAAACTCTTTTATAATGGCTCAAAGGACCTCCTGCTCTTTGCGGTGCTCAGCTAGGCACAGGTGGGTTGGGAGCTCACAAGGAAATTCCTCTCTTCTCTTGTATCAGATAAGGCACAAACGACACCTCTGTGCTTTGCTGAGGGTAGGAGCACTCTCCTCTGGTCTAACTTCTGCCATGGGAAGCAAAGGGGTGGGAGACCTTGAGCCTGGTTTCTCCCATCACGAGAGGACTTGGTTCACCTTCTTCTCCCCTCTCTGCACTGAAATCGGTGGCCCACAGCTGCCCACCGCACCATCCTCGCATCAGACCCCGCCTCCAAGGAGAGATCTGGCTCTCGGGTTTCTCAGACCTGTGGAAGATGGCCACCTCAGGAGTCAGGACTATGTTAAAGTATAGACACGAAGGGAATGAATCGAGCAGGATTTGTCCTGGCTGTGGTATCAACAGCATATGGGCGTGGGCTTCTGAATGCTTTGTGGGTGCTTCAGTCCTGCTTTTAAATCACAGCGGGTCTACAGGCAAGTTGTGTCCAGCCTGAAGGGGACAGAAGTTAGTGCTTTTCTATGTGGTACTAGCGGTCGCTCCATCTGTGAAGTGCCAGCTGGCCTCCTGTGCTTCGCATGGGTCGTGTGAGGTTGACTTGCTGGGTAGCTCTCCTCTTAAGGACGTGGCAGAGAGCAGAAGTCCTTCCTCAATATCTGCGAGATTAGAGATAGGGCTGCACAAGGCTCTCTCTGCTCTTACGATACTCCGTAGCATGGCAATGTTCAGTTTTCCTCTCTGTGTTACAGTCCGTCCTGCTTCCCTGCTCTACTCAGCAACTGTTGAAGGACATCTCATTTCCATTAGTGGACACGTTTCGGTGTCAGTGCTGTGCTAGATGGGACACGAGGACAGAGCACCCTGATTTTTTCTTGGCCTTCCGCAATATTCAGTAGCGTTTAGACTTTGGGCCTCTTTAAACGCATGCTCATTGTTTTACTAGTCTGCTTGCTTGTGCATACAGGAGAGGAGTTCGTACAGTGGCTGTACTACGCCTTGACTTGTGATTCCAAACCAAGGTAGCCCGAGGTATCCAATTTAATACCTCTTTGCTTACATGGTAACAACATTGTCGTAGGATTTCTTGTGCTGTATGTCATGTCAGTAATTGCATCCCTTGTGGGGAGTGCCTGTACCTGTCAATAATTTGCTTCTCCCATTACAAGAGAGAAATAAGGCATGCGTATTCCTCACACTTGTAATTATGGCACTTGGTGCTCCTTGTACTCCTGTGCTTATGTTGCTAAGCAAAGGATCAAACATGACTTTTTAAACAGAACGGTATTCTGTCGCATCCCCGCCCAAACGAAGTATCTTCTGGGACCAAAGATAAACTCTAAAGTAATTGTTGGCTTACATTCTCTGTCTTTGGTGTGATGTGCTCATCCACTTCATCTCTTTGAGCCAGATCTTCTGGTGCTGTAAACTGCTGTTGCTCTAATATAAGCCAAGGGAGCCACGCTGGTCCATACCCACCGATATCTGTCCCTTAATGTCAACAGCCAACATACGCATTAAGTCCCTGTCAGATGTAAAGAAAAGAGATGGCTCTTGTGTTGGAAATAGCCTCACGTCTCATTCCTTTCCCCGGTTTTTGTTTGTTCATTTCCCCCTGTCTGTCTGTGTTCAGCTCCTTCCTTTTCCTCCTCCTGGTGCATGGACCCATGGCCCACACGGCAGAACTGCGTAAGAAGCATTTTGAGTTTTCCGCTCAAGATACCTCAACTTGGTTTCAGTCAGATTAATTAACCCTTCTTCCTCCCCCCCTCTCCCCGCCCCCCCGCCGCCACCCTTCTGTTTGGTGCATTATGCAAGAGTAAAGTTTGCCTGGCGTAGAATTAGGCTGTAAATTGGGCTACCATTAAGAAGCTGTTCCAAAACTGAGTTGCTCCTCAGACTTTTGAGGGATCAAGAAGCCCCAGTGCTTACTCTCTACAAAATTTATATTTGATGCCTCAAATAAAATTGACTTCCAGCTTCCAAACTGGCTCTGCCGTCTTTCTTCCTCTGCGTACAGAGCTGTGTATCAACCCAGGTGCTTCCAGACTGGGAACGAGGAGTTGCAAATGTAACGTCTGTAAAGAAGTTAGTGCCAACCAACGTGCCCAGTAGCTTTAGCTGCTGATTTGGCAGGAGTGTCCTCTGCTGTTACCGGCTTGGAGCCCTGCTAATAGAAACCGTCTAATAATATAGGTGTGAATTGCCATAGCGTCGAGGTGAAGACACTTTGGTAATGTTTGGTGAGTTATGACCAAATTCAGCCTTGATCTAACTCCACTAAAACACTCAGCACTGCACTGGATCTTGGGGCAAGCGGCTCATTTTCATGGGCATGAGAATTACACCCTTACATTTGCATCGAGGAGAGGAAACTGCTGCAAAGGCTGAAAAAATATCCCATTGACACACGCTAGACAGAAAACTTGTTCTTCCCCCAAAATAATATTTTTTCAGTACAAACAAGAAGTTAATTGATTTGGAAGAACGCCAGTTAAAGAAATTCTTTGCAGTGGGTAAATTTACTGTGCATAATGTGCCAGGTTTTATCTGTACAAACAGAAATGGATAATTTCAAACTCCGCTAATACTGCTCTGAATTTTGCATCTGAATTAACACTTCAGTGCCACTGCGTGTCTGTGAGTAATTTGGAGTGTTAGTTGGGCGAGAGGCTGTTGCTTTGTCCCACGGAGGCGCGACAAGCGGAGCCCTCCTCGCCTGCTGCCTCCAACTAACTCCAGGTCCTTTTCCGGGGGTGGGGGGATTTCCTGATCCCGGTAGAGTTGACCAGATCGTTGGGAGAGGATCCTCCATGACTGACAAGGATCGGACCAAAGGGCCAGCGGAGGGGGAGCTGCCTGAAGACCCCAGCATGATGGGCAGGCTTGGAAAAGTTGAAAAACAGGTATATTGGGTCAGGAGGGAGTTCTTATCGGAGGGCGTTGCATGCATTGTGTTGGGTTTTTCTTGCCTTATTTTTCCCCGGTGGGACATTATCATTTAGGAAAAAAAGCAAGAGCTAAGAATATTTTGAAAAAGAAGCAAGGTGGATGTTATGGAAGGGCACTAAATGCCTTAGAAACCTAAGTACTCCTTTCAAAGCAGGCGCTTTGGAGTCTCTGACATACAGTCTTTCTTTTTTAGTGCGTTTACCAAAAGTCCACGTTATTTTTGAAAATGGCACATTGGTTTCTTTGCCACCGCACTAGACACGTTTCAAATGAGTCCATGAGCGTGACTGCTGTAGCTGCCGGCCTTGCCAAAGATGAAAATCATCCTGGAGGATAAGGCTCAGAAATTCCCGTGGCCCATCTGAGCCCAGGCAAGTGCCAGATGCAGTAAGGAGCTGAAAGGATGGGAGTGTGCTCCAGCGTCCCTGGAATTCGGTGCCTGTCAAAAAGACTATAGGAGCTTAAGGAAAGCCCTGTAACAAGGCGGAGAATGAAATGCTTCAGAACAGGACAATTAAATATTTACTAAAAGTTTCGGTTTGGTGTAGGTCAGTGTAGGCAGAGGTCTTCTGTGAAGCCCAACCCCACACTTGTGCCTAGATGGGTTGGAAGTTGCTTGTACTTGGGACGTTAATGTGCTTCAACCTGTGTGCAGTGTGTAGCACTGGTACTGCGGTGTTTTGCAGGTTCAGTCAATGGAGAAGAAGCTGGACTTCCTGGTGAACATCTACATGCAGCGGATGGGCATCCCACCAACGGAGACGGAGGCTTATTTTGGGTCCAAAGAACCAGACCCGGCACCTCCTTACCACAGCCCCGAAGACAGCAGGGAGCACATTGACAAGAACGGCTGCATCATCAAGATCATCAGGTCCACCAGCTCCATGGGTCAGAAGAACTTCTCTGCCCCACCAGCCCCGACCAACACATGTCCGCCCTCGACGTCATGCCAGCAGCAGGTCTACCAGCGGCAAAGCCATGGCTCCTCTCCCGTCGGAGACCCCGGCTCGCTGGTCCGCATCCCACCTCCGCCCTCCCACGAGCGCTCCTTGTCAGCGTACAGCGGTGGGCACAGGGCGAGCGCAGAGTACCTGAGGAATGAAGACATTACAACCAAACACCACGAGAGTGCCATGAGAGACAGCGACACGTCCATCTCCATCCCCTCGGTAGACCACGAGGAACTGGAGCGCTCTTTCAGCGGCTTTAGCATCTCCCAGTCCAAAGAGAATTTGGACATCCTTAACAACGGTTGCTATGCAGCCGTGGCCAAAATCAGACCCTACATTGCAGAAGGGGAATCAGACACCGATTCTGACCTCTGCACGCCCTGCGGTCCCCCTCCCAGGTCGGCCACGGGCGAGGGACCCTTCAGTGACATGGGCTGGTCAGCCCCCAGGCAGTGAAGCCTTCTCGCAGCCGCCGAGCCACGTCTGAGCGCTGGCAGCTGCCCGCTCCGGCTGTCCACGCGTCGAACTTCTCAAGGAGATCGACAGCTAAGGTTTTCCTCCTTCTAGGACATCCTTAGCTGGCGGATACTTTCTTGCAGCTTACTCTGGGGGGTGAACGAGCAGGTCCCAGCCTGCGTTTGTGGAAGATGTCACGGTGGTGAGCGAACTGGAGCCGTGAAGTCCAGATTTCTTTCATACTCTCTTTCTAAGATCATTAGGTGAAGTTATGTCATGGTGCAGGGTAGGCAATTTGCATTTCTTGGGAATCTTTAGAAGTGCAGGGCAGGAATAAATCACCCAGCCAGGGCTTTTGGAGGTCACAGTAACTGGTGGCTGACAAGTGTTAGGTGGGAATTGCCACGTCCTGGCGCTGGTGATTACGCCTTTAGGTATTTTGGAGTCATGGAATGAACACGTGTCCGTTTCTGGCTTAGATTTCAGGTCACGTGTAAATGGGGGGGGGGGGTGGTGTTATTACTCTGTGGTATTTCATTAACTGTCAGGAAGGTGGCATAATTCCAATATAATACATGGAAACATTGCAGAGGCCCCTGGAGGAGAGGGATGGTGGCTGGAGTACTTGCATGAGCAGAAGACATGGCTTCAAAGTGGGACAGGTTAGAATACGGCTCTCAACCAGAATGGTTTGGAAATTATCTCATCTTCTGAAATTGAAAAACTCAGAAATATGAGCTTGAGTGCAAGAAGAGAGACAACCCAGAGGGCAAAGAAATGAGACAGAGAAGGAGGACAAGAGACTACGGGGCTGGAATTTTATGTTTTAAACCATGTATTATATGTAATTATCTCTCCTCCCGTTGACAACAGACCTGGAGGTGCTTTGGAAGCAAAGGCGAACCAAAGGCAACCCCTCTGGAGGGCTGCCATGGTATGAAGCCATTCTCGTGGCCAACAGTGCTGTTGTGGAGTCACAACCACACCAGGCCAAAGGGAGAGGGTGGATATGCAAGACGTTGTGGTCCTCGCATTGCTGCAAGTTAAGTGCTGAGCTCCATCCTTTTGAAGCCCTGTTGGTCAGAGCGGGCACTTTTCTTACAGTTTGCATTGTGCCTGAACACTTTTGCACACACTATGCCCCGTGAAAATCTTCCCTTTCTTCTTCTGCCCTGCCAAGAATCTCACACCCATGTTCTCGGGACATCCTTTGGTTTTGTTTGGATCCCACAAGCTGAGTTAAGAGGTGCTTCTTCGTTTCTTCATGGTCTTTCAGAAGCCTCTTACCCGTGCTTGCCCACAAGTTGTGCCAATCCAAGTCTGCCCCGTTTCCTTGTTGTTAAAGTACTTTCTCTTGGAAGGGTCTTTGTGTCGTCGCCAGGAACCTCAGCAGCGCGTTCAGCTGGGGGAAGGCGAGGGGAAAAGTGATGCTCAAAAGTTTCTTTTGGGACCAAAACGAAGTCACAAAGTGATCCTTTACGTGGATAGGTTGGTGGGGTGGATGAGGAAAGGTTGTGTTTGGGATCCATCTCCAGGGCTGGGACACCATTATGCCTCTGAACCCTCCCATGCATCTACAGCCCAAATCCTATGTGTGTTTTCTGCTGGGGCTGAGTCTGTGATTTCAAACCCCATCTCCCCACATTTTCCCTGTGCCGTATCAAGAGCCTGTTAAGGATATTTAGGTGACAACTTCATTTCTGTGTGGCCTTTGAGAGGGTTGGACATCATTGACTTCCTTGGGGTGAAGGGAGAATCACAGCCTTTTGCTCTCCTCCTGTTTGCTTGACCAGAGGCAGCAACCAGGGGAGACCCGGGACTATTTTGGCCTTAGGGAAGATGTGGTTGCAGTCCGACAGCTTGCAGACAGGAGACAAACCCATCCTTTTGCTAGTGCTCAGGACCAACACGCAGGTCTTCACATGAGACTGAGGAGCGGGGAAAGGCTCTGCACAGTTTTTCCTGCCATTTTCCACCGTTCGGGAGGGGAAAACATTTTTCTTAGAGGGAACTTAGGCTTCCAGCCGTGCCAGTTCCTTTCTTTCCCATTCGATCCATTTTTTGGCTACCTCCTGCAATTTTTCCCTCTCTGCTTGTGCTCCCAAACTCCTTTTTGGCTCCAGATTCCTTTGTGCAAAGTGAACCCTGTGATGCCCTTGACTTCCGTACGGAGAAATCTCTGAATGCAAAATGGCTACAAATTGTGCAGCTTTGCCCCCAGCGTGTTGCAAAATGATGCCTTTCTGGTAGAGCAAGAAGTGTCAGCAGGTCCCAAATCGGACTTGGTGGCACGTGTTTGCTGGTGACCACAGGAATGGAAATTGCATTGGGTGAGGCAAAGGTCCCCATTGCTCCGGCCAGCTGCTCACTGCAAATTTTGCCCAGGTCAGAGATAACAAATATTTATTATCTCATTTGTAATTACTTTTTGAGGCCTGCTGGAAATTTGGCGCGGAAGGGTATGATATAAAGGGTATGATATCCGGATGCGGATGATGTCGCGCAGTCCTGTTGCAGCACAGGTACATGACTGGTCTTTACTATTGGAGGCAAAGTCAACAGGACTTCAAGGCACAATTTTTGTAGGGTTGTAATTTTCATCATGTCCTCGTTTCGAAGCCCTGTTGGCTCCATTTTGAATGTCCATTTCCTCGTTCCTATTGCAAAATCCCTTTCTCCTGCCCAGATGACGTTACACCCTTGAAAGCAGCTACCGCCGGCGTGTCCCGAGGAGACGCGGTTCCGCTGTGTCCTCGGAGTTTTCCACAGATTGAAATCTGGCGGTCTTTTGCCTCCTTTAGGGACTGCGTAGGAAGAATTGTGTTTTCCCTCTTCGAATTACTACACCGGGGTTTATAAGGAGCTTCTGACCTGTGGCTTTAAAAGGTCTTGGATTTGTCCCACAATCACTAATTACAGAAAACTGTTTTGTATACGCGCAGTGCAGATGGTATCTTGCTGCTACAAATTTCACACAGAATTTTTTTTTTAAAGTCTAAGGAATATTCCATCTATATCTGTGGCATCGTTTCAAAGAAATTCTGGCACGTGCCTCCATCCACAACCATGCCGTAAATCATCACTTCGCATTCATCTGGGCAAAAAGACCTGGATCTGGGGGTTAATTTACACCACAATTAACTCCAAATAATGCTCCTTATTTTGATGAAATTATTTATGCCTGCGTAAATGCTAACAGAGCCTGCTTCTTGCTTATTGACATAAATAATTTCATTCCTGTCCGAAATCGCGGTCCAATACTTCCTGCAAGGTCTTCACTTCCAATCCCTCAGTTCCCCCACGCCTGTGTCACGCACTCCTGGTGGTAATCTCCCACAAGAGGTCTTAACCACTAGATTGAAAGAAAATAAATGTATTTAGTTTTGCCAATAAGGCAGTCCCAATGAAGGTCTTTAACCTTTGAAAGGACGGACAGGCAAACTTTGTCCCTCTGCTGAGCCTCTCTCGGGCTGGTCTTTGCTCCTCTGTTCCTCCCGAGTCTGGTTCTGTATTTTTTGGAGGATAGAAACAAGTTTTAGACTATGCCAAGCGGGGACAGAGGAGACCAAGGAGAGCTGAAGAAGATGTGAAAGCCAAATTTCCAGCAGGCCAGCCAGAAGTGCTGCGGGGGTGCCCGTGCCCGCGCGCGGTTGCGTGCACAGAGTCCGGTTTCGAGGGGCGTCTGTGCCGAGTGTGAAGCCGTGGCCTTGGACCGGAGCCTGGGATCTGGGCGCCAAGAAACTTTCGGACTTTTTTTTTTTTTTTTCCCCCCAGAATCTGGGTGTAGGTCTGGAGAGAAATACTGTAAATGGCCCCGCCTGCGGGATGGAGCAATCCCTGAGACTGGGACCCGAAGCCACAGTCAGTTTTTGGGTGCTTCAGGTCCAAGCGGGAGTTCGAGTTGTCTGGGGAGTGCGTGTCTCCGAAGGGGAGATGTGGCTGGAGATGGCACCTTTCGGAATGTGACCCCGAGACAGGATCAGAGCACTAGCCATAAGTCGAATTTCCCAATATTTGGGGAGGGACTTTAGTGTTACTCAAGTGCGGATTTTGTATGTGAATTTCCTTGTTGGCTCATTTTCTTATTGATAATTTTTAAAACAAAAATGTGGAGGAACTCACTGGAAACAAACCTCTTGTCCAGCTCAGAAAGCCATTATATTTCTTTAGACAGACTACGTGATAGATCAGATTTTCTAAAAATGTATTTTATTTCGAATGCTGCTTAATAGATCCAAATAAACTCTGCAGGGCCATTGCTATTTACAGCTAAATAGGTATATTTTTACATTTTTAATTGATTTTTAAGATTTTAAATTCTGTGAATTTTTAGAACAGGTTTGTATAATCTACCTGCGAAGCCAGAGCATCACCTCAGATACAAATGCTCCCCTTCCTACCAGTTACCCAAGAGAAAAGAAAAACACGTTGACTCATATTTTTCTCAAGAGGGACCTCCTGCAGACCTCATTTCCCTTATGTCCTCAGACCGCTCCAGTCACAGCAACATTAAAATCTAAGTATTAAAAGAGAAACCGAAATTCCTGAGGAATTTTCCCCAAGAGTTAGCCCGTATAAAGACCCTTAGCGGAGTTAGCCCGTATGAAGACCCTTAGCGGTGAGTGGTTTTTTTGGGGGGATGTTAAAAAGCCCAGGAGCAGGCTAAGGATTCCTCTTTCTCCATCCACGCTCGGGGGGAACCCTCGGGGGAGCCCTCCGCCTCCAGCCCTCTCTGCCCCGCTCGCCTGCGTCATCGCGCCCACGCCTGCACGTCCGCCTCCGCTCGCCCGCTCCCCGCCGGCGGTCGGCGTCTTCTGTCGGCCTCAGCAACCTTTTCGTGAACCAGAAACAAGGAAATCAGATACAAAAGCTCCTTCACCTGCAGTAACACGGAGGGTCGTGGCACGGGGGTGGGGGGGTGGGGGGGAGGGCAGCAGCCGCCTCCCCCCTCCCCGGAGTCCCGCGTGGGTCACTGCTGCTCGGCGGTGTAAAAGCAAAGTCTTTGCTTTTAGCACCCAAACACCCCGACTTTTCTGCGTCGCAGAGCAAAATCTGCTTAGAGCGCGGGTGTGGGGTTCGTTGGTTTTTTTAACAATAATAGGGTTTGGGTTTTTTTCTATTAATAAGGATAATAATAACGCATAGGAATCTTCTTTAGTATATCTTAGTGTTTGATGCCCCAGTGACACAATACTGCTTGCCTTATATTAGCGTCTAGAGGGAGGGGGATTACACACCTTTTGATACAGTATTAATCACGCTTATAATTTAGGTAGCAGCAAGGAGCGGCTGCTGCGGGAGGAGCAGCCGGGTCCTTTTTAACGTACGAATGTGCTTTCCCGACTATCTCACTGACTGTACTCTCAATTTTGCCTGCGACTGCATGCAGCCCGAGACGAGTAGACAGCAATACGCTCCAGCTGTATCTGCGCTCCCAGATTGCTGTAGTGCCTGACGAGGTAACATTGCCAAAAGCATCGTTTTTTGGGAGAGGCCGTCCTCCCGGTGACCCGTCACGCCGGGTGCTGCGGTGCTTCTGTAGGTGACGCTGATATACCAAGTGTCTTTCGTGCTGCGACTGGTCATTGCCGCATCCCTCTGACACAGCATGCACAAACTCCACTTCTACTGCTTGTAACCAAGGGGGGGGGGGGGGGGAGGGGGGGAGAAACATATTTGTACCTGTGGTTCCTCGAGATGTGTACACGGGGAGGAAAAATTCCGAATTGGGTTGCCTGTGTATAACCGCCTCCTTTCCACCCAGATGCCTCTGAAGAGCATCTCAGATACCCCTTTCTGAGGGGGTGGAGGAGAAGGCAGAACAAGGCAGGCAGTGCCAAGGGTGGAAGCCTGGTCTTCATTTAGGAGATGCCGTTTGAACCCACACGTGTGGGACTTGCCATATGTCTGGTTTAATTCCCACAGTGGGGGGTGTGCATGCGCGTTTGCGCCCGCAGCCCAGCCTGAGGGGGGCAGGGGGGAATTTGCCTCCCAGACTTTGGAAACCCCTCTTTGGAAGTTTCATCTACCCTCGTCTACGGCCCTTGGGGCTCTCGGGGACCCTGCAGCTGTGCCATATCCATTCCTTGTGGAAGCACCTCTTGCTCTCCTTAGGGAGAGGCACTGAGCTACTACCTTTGTATCTCCATCAACGTTTCGCCGCAGCTCTCCCCGCTGTGATACCAGACTGTCACGAGGCGCTCAGGGTTTGCCCACCTTGCTGGTGTTTGCAGCCTCTTGTATCTCTTCGCACTGCTGCCATAACCTAGCGGGACACTGGTCCCGTATCCTCACCTCCCTTGTCCGGACTATATACAAGCGGAGATGTAATGCCACAGCTCTGCTCTGAGACTTGCTTTTGGCCGGGCGTCACTTAGACGCACCAGAGAGCCTTTGTGTTTTGTTAGCATGACGGTTTTGCTTTTTATTGCCAATTTGTTTGCTGCCTCATTGAGCCGCCGTTGGCCTCAACGCATCCCTGGTTTGTTCTGCTGGAGCCTTTCAGCGCAGGGACGGAGCCTGTTTTGCCCCGCTGTGCAGCGCCCTGCAAGGGTTTGTCCCCTTGGCTTTAGCTGGTCGCTGTGAAACAGGGATGGGGGTTCGGTTCGGGTTTTCTTGTCGAGCTGAACTTCTCGGAGAAGAGCTTTCAGACTCTTAACAGTGTCGGTGCTTTTGCTCCCTGAAGCAAGAGCTGCTCTCAAGACCGCAGTCCCCTTCAGCCGTCCACGCACGTGGATTTCCATGCCAGGCTCCTCCAGCTCGATACTGGGGAGAAATGGGAAGCGGGCTGGCCCAAGCTGCGCTATTTCCAAAGCTGCCAGTGACCCTGGAAGCATCTTGCCCTCTCCTAATTCCTGTAAACGCAGCCGCAGATGAATGGTTCGAGCAGCATCCGTTTGCCTAGTCCTGAGAAACTTGAGCTAACCGCAGAGCTTTCCAAAACTCAGTGCCAAGCTCGGGCTAGATTTCACCTGCAGCTACGCCTATAACGTTAGGGCAGGGTTAATGGTTTCAGGTAGAAGCCATGCCAAAATCTCCAGTTTGGATGGTTCTGGCCCAAAGCCAAGGCTGAATGTCCTGCTGCCGGTGAAGCCTCCCCTGGAATTTCAGCTCCATTTGACGCTGACGACTGTGGACATGGGGAGATGCTCTCTGCTTCCCACTCCACGCAAGAAAAGGTCGGCACACGCCTTGCAAGCCAAGATGAGAAAATGCCTCCTTATTTTAGCATGCCATGGGCACCTCCCCTTAAAAGCAGAAGCAGCATTTCACAGTAATCCCTTAATCCTGACCAACGCAGTGGCCGTGACCCAGTGGTTCACATATGCAGTGATGCTCACGAAAGGGATTTATGACAGATGTGGATACAGAAGGCTCAGCCCTTTAGCATCTCTGTAGACACCGTGTTCAGCCTTGCTGATGACCCCAGGAGCAGTCATCAAAGGTAGCGACAGGTCTTTTCTGTCCTGCCTGGTTATTCGCACTGGTCCAGCACCTTCCCTGGAGCTGAAGGTGTCCCGTGCTCCTGTCATCAGGCGGGATGGGGACCCTTCTGCGTTGGTTACTCTTCCCCACCACCCAAACCCTAAAATTTGAAGTTTCGTCACTTTTTCTCAAAAAAATCGTGCATGGGGTAGAGAACCTGAGACTTTCCGGAACACCGAGGCAAAACAAGGTACAGCTGATAAATAACAGAGATTTTGTTATTTTAAATCAAGAGCAGATTTTAAACATAGTTGCAGTTGCTGCGTGGTATATCAAACGCTTTAGGAGATTCAATAAATTATTCTTATAAATGTTTTATTCTTTTATCAGTAATTCGTATAGGTGGGTGCCACTGCTCTTATACAGCAATGCGCCACACACTAAAACTATATTCCTGTTTCTCCACTATAGACATTGTATTTATGAAATTTATCTTGCTTGGTGTCACTTTCGGCACAACTATCCACATAGACCGCACACAGATTGCACATTACATGCCAAATGCTGATAAGTGTCACTACCTGCACTAAGCGTATGTGCGTTGAACAGACACCAAACAAAGTGGTACCTGCCTAGTTTGTGATGTGACTCAACATAACTGGGAAAAGAGAAAAGTGAAGATTCTCTTCCGTTAAGAAATACACTGCATTCGAGTGCGCCTATAAACAGGTTTTACCAGGAAGCTAAAGTAAGTGAGATGATTGCCTCTAACGTTACTTGAAAAATACCTGAACAAAACACACAGAACCGGAAAATACTTAACAACCGCTGTATTTCTATATATTCGTCATTGCTATTCATCTGAACTGTAAATTCTGTACAGATCGAATGAAGCTCACAGTTTATCTTTGTCATAACCTGCAGGATAAAAGGACAACACAACTTTGGCTGCAAAAGCGCGTGCATGCTGTTTGCGTACACGCATATACATGTATGCAAACACGTGCGCACACGCGCGCTTTAAAACAGATAAAGCCGCATCTGAGATGCACAGGGGACAAAACAGTTCTTTTTTTTGGAGGTGGGAGAGCGGGTAAAACCAAACAAGATGCTATTTCGATAATGTATTTCTATCAAAAAGGAAGATTCGCAAAGGGGATCGGTGTGTGAAGCGCCATCCCAAGGAGAAATCCCACTTCTGAAGGCAGCACAGGCTGAGTGATGCAGTTGCTTTAAATGATCATTTCTTTGGCTTCCTTTTAAACGAACAAACAAAAGGATATAGCGGCCAGTGCCAATTCCAAGCCCAAGCCCCAAAAGCCCGTACCAAGGACGTGTAGCCAAACAGCTGTCCTGGGCCACCGCAGAGCCAAGGGCAAAGCCTTGACGTGCTGCGAGAGGGTGGCCCCGACGGCAGCGGTGCCGATGGGCAGTGCCACCGTCTCCCGCAAACCCGCCATCGCCCCAGTATGGGCTCACGCCCGGGCAGAGGATCCTGCTGCCCTGCGAGCCCCGCTCTTACCTTTGCCTGCATATTTAAAAAAGCCCCTAGTTAAGAGACATTTGGGAAAAGAGTCATCAAAAGCCCATTTTTGATCTTAGAGTTATGAAAGAAGTGACAAAGCTATAATCAATAAATGTGATTTTCCAAGCAAGTCAGCCCGCAGACTCTGATTGCTGCTGTACAGGGATTTCACCAACCTCCTCAAATGAACCATCCTCCGGGGTTTAGTTTTGCCCATATTTTCACAGATATAAGATCTATATTGGGTAGAACTTACCCTTCAGTGTTTAATCTAAATAAACAAAGGCATGAAGAGCTAAATTTTCCAGTTAAATACTGCTGGATGCCACTGAAAAAATAGTAATCGGATTTTTACATTGGCCTGCAATTCATTTCCATGTCCAAAGTTACGAGCAGTAAGAGCCACTTCGGTCCCAAATACACTTCTCGGCGAAGGGTACATCCACTGCTGGAGCACGCTGCCGTTTCCCCGAGGTGGCTGGAAGCTGTCGCGGTTTGTAACAGCATCTGGCTCGTTTGGCCTTAACTAGGCTAAAAATGGTTCATGCCTTTGTCCTGACGGTGAGCTAAAGAGGGGAATTTCACACTGGGACGGGCCGTTCTGGCTCGGCGCGAGTGCGGGTGCCGCGCGCCCTCGCCTCCCGCTCCCCAAAACCCGGGGCTCAGTCGGGCATGAAAGTTCGGTTGTCCTTTAGAAAGCAAAGGCAGCTGCTGCTTTGCTTCCTTTAATTTGCTCCGTTGCCTTGGCTTTTTTTGCACTTTCGTTTCATCTCCAAAGAATCTCTCATAATGCCTTTTGGTACTTATGTACAATTTTAAAACATTTTGTATGTATTGAATGGTACACACTTTCTCTTGTAAAATAGCGATCGGACTTGGATTTTATTTTACTTTTTTTTTTTTTTTTTGGTGAATGTGTAATTTCCTCTGTACATTTCAATCATGACGTTGTGCAATGTACATTTTATAGGGACAGATGCCAAGGGAATGACCTGTAGTTTCCTAAGGGAATAGCTAGAAGCCAACGACACAGTCACAGATGGTTTTACATTAGCACCGCGGAAGAGCGACGTAGCCCAGACTTTTACACCGAAGCGTTGAGCATGACACAGCGTGTACCTTCACGTGAATGACTGTGGCAGCTGCAAAACTGTATATGTGTGATATTAAAACCAACAGCGACGGTTGCAATCGGAAGGGAAATGGAGGAAAATTAAATAATCACAATCATTAATTTAAGCCTCAATGCATCAGAATGGAAAATTTGCATTCAGTAAAAATACCAGAGATTTAACCTTCATGAGATGAAATACACATTTATTTTTCTTTGCACTTCTGTTCGCTTTGTTTGTTTATTTCTGGTGATGTCTTGGTGCTTTGGGGACATATTTAATGGCTGATGAAGGTGAGCGAGATGGAGACTGAGGGCCCGACCCTTCCTGGCATTAAACCTTCACACGTCCCTTTCTTATTTCTAACGTTAGACAACGTCTGTCTTTCTGATGTATAAAATCAAGCGCAGAAATCTCAAGTGCCCTCAGTTACAAGGGCACCGTCCCTTCAGAGTCCTTTAACAATATTGATTTTCTTAAGGTTAGCCATCAGCCGCGTCCTGACAGATAACGGGGGGTTGCGGAAGCTCGTCGCCCCCCGTGCCAGCTTCTCGTCACTGTGCTAAAAACTGAGGCTGCTGTCATCGAGGTGGGCTCAGAGCCCAGGAGGGGCACTGGGAAGGGACCTTTATCTGTCCCACGAGTTATCTTGCTTACCAGGCATCAGTCCTAAATTAAGAAGGCGCGTGCTGGATTTGGGAGAGCTCTCTGGGAGCGAAGGGGATGGACCCACAGCATTTCCCGCAGCGAGTTTGGCTGATGAAACAGCAGTTCCATTTTGCAAGACAGACAGAAGGAAAAAGTGAAATCCCTCTCTGCACACTGGTGGTTTGGGGTTTTTTTTCCAGAAAGATGAAGTACGAGAATCTAGATGAACCGGTGCCTGGATTTTTAAAAAGCCTGCCGGTCATCTGGACAAGGCGGTGGGAGAGGCTTGGCCGAATAAAGAGTTTGCTTCGGGCGCAGCCGCCCCCGGCTGTACCAGATGACTTGGCCCGAAGCCTTCGGCGGCTCCCGCCCCCCCCAAAGCTATTAAAGACGGCCAGTGCGAGCGTTTCCCCACAGATACGCCACATTAAGGTGTGCTTAAATAACATCGTTATATTTTACCTTGTTATGTTCCACACCGGTGAGGTAAGCGGGAAAATTCTCAGCTTGCTAAATCGCATTCCCCCGTCACCTGAACAGGCTCATGCGTTGGCGTGTGCTGTGCCCAAACGCTGTCCTGCAGCTGCCCCCGCCACCCAAACTGGGATGCTGGTGGAGCCAGAGGCGGTACCTGCTGTGCCAGCGCGGAGCAGGGCTGCCCGGCAGACCTGGGTCCTTGCTGGCACGTTCCCCAAGCCAGCAGGGGAGACCCGGAGGGAGGAGGCATCGCTAGTTCTCGGCTGTTGGCCTCCGGTGCCCCGGTGGTCCGGTTCAGAGAAAAAATCAGAAGGATCCCTTTTCCCTGCAGCGGTAAATGTCCCTTTTTGCAGAGCAGAAGTAAACGCTAGAGGCTTAGGAGAAATTCGCATGAGCACAAAGCATCCAGATTCCTTAGGGTTACAATTGCCCGGGTATCATAGGAACATATCCACCTGGTCTTCTCACAGCTGAAGCTCCTCCAGGGAAAATTATTTTTATTCAAATTCTCTGGGCAGGGATATTTCAGCCTCTGTGCTTTTTACAGCAGGGTCTATCAGGGTGCCAGGAACCGCATCCGGAGGAGCTGCGGTAACACAATGACATTGCGGTAACTCGGGGACATTCCCACACGAGTTTAGAGCCCACCGACTCCAACCGGGCAAAAGCAGCTGGTTTAAGAAGTTAAGCAAAAGTTGTATTCCCGAAGGAGCACGGTTATTGGGGATTGGGTATGCAGTGACAGGGTATGAACTTCTGCAGGATGAACTCATCACCAAAAACCCTGCCGAGCTCTGTTCCTCAGCAGAATCCCAACCTGGGTATTTCTGTGCCTCGTTCACTGACTAATTGAATCATATACTATCCTTGAAAATTAAAGAAACATTTCTTCCTTGTTCACCGGAGCGGCAAGCAGGAGTCATCACAAGAGGACGACGCAGGTTGTAAAATCTCAGTCCAACTTTTGGGCGCTCAGTCTAAGACACCTGCAGCTTCTCAGCCCACGGTGAAACAAAGCCAACCGCGGCGTTTGATGCCATCAACACACCTGAGCGCAGCATTTGGGTTTCCAGCCCTGGGTGGGCAGAAACCTTTTTCCTTTTTGAAACTGGGCAATAACTCAGTGGCAGGACCGTGAATGAAATCTCTCCGATCCATTTAATGCTACTCCAGCACTGCTCTGGGGTATCATTTACCCTTATTGCGTTCTTGGCAGCTCTCTCCTGTTTCCATCAATAGTAACCTAATGGTGGGTTTGGACACAAAGCATCTTTCTGGAAAGAGGAACCTCATTCAGCAAGGTGGTCACTCTCTTTTTATATAAGGAAGTTAATAATACACAGCTAAACAGAAAGACAAACATAAAATGAAGGAGGAGGAAGAGAGCATGGGACACGCTTTAAAAGGTTATGTAATTTGGCACGAATAAGGAATTCGGTGAATAATGGAACGTGAGATTTTTCACACAAAACTCACGAACAAATATTTTATCTCCGTGCCATTGAAGGACTGTTAACAGGAGGAAAGTCAGAGGTGGAGAGAGGAGATTTTTGGATACAACTGAAAAGCCGGTAAGAATACTCTTTAAACTCTTGAGTTAGATGCTGCAGGAAACAACCAAATGCCCCCGGGCCCCTCTCCCCCCTTTGGCTTTCAGGGATTTCTCAGCTTCAGCTGAGTCAGCCCCAGGTACTCCCCCACAACCAGACCTATCAATTACACATTTCCTGATGATTTACTGAACAAAAGTTTTAGCTGCACTGACACACTTTATCACTCCAACTTTCTAGTACCAAAAAATGAGTAGAAACGTTGCCATTTCTTTTTCTCTCTCTTTGCTACTCATCAAAACGGGTGTGAGGGTTTTGTTGATCTGGTACTTTAGTTTTTGTAGCTTTCTGCTCAATTCCTTTTTAATCACAAAAAAGGGGCCGCTTTTGGGGCCGCTTCTCCTCACTGAGATACAAACACGGTCTCTGTGTCTTTTCAGGTCCTGGTTTCTCCTTTAGAAGGCAAATACTAAAGTGTGATTTTTATTCTTTGCCTTCTCCTGACTCAGCTGAAGCTTTTACTGAAATCAGAGGATGAAGGAGACAGTGAATATAAATCAGTTAAGACAGTTTTAATTAAGTGGTTAAACCAAACCGCAGCACGCGCCAAGGTGTGATAGATTAACTGGGAGAGCTGGTGCAGCCCGTAACCCCAGCTCCCCGCTACGCACAAATGGAGCTTCACGGGAGCGAATGCACAGAGGCACATTTTCCTTGCGTGGAGTTTGAAATAGTAAATAAAAAAGTAATCTCAGACAAAACAGTAGTGACATGATCGAAGGGGGTGATAATCAGCAAGTTGGCTGATGATACAAAGCTGGGAGGGGTGGCTGACACACCAGAAGGCTGTGCCGCCCTACAGAGAGACCTGGACAGGCCGGAGAGTTGGGCGGAGAGGGATCTTATGAAATTCAATAAGGGCAAGTGTAGGGTGCTGCACCTGGGGAGGAATAACCCCCTGCAGCAGTACAGGTCGGGGGTTGACCTCCTGGAGAGCAGCTCTGCAGAAAGAGACCTGAGAGTCCTGGTGGACAACAGGATGCCCACGAGCCAGCAATGTGCCCTTGTGGCCAAGAAGGCCAATGGCATCCTGGGGTGCATCAAGAAGAGTGTGGCCAGCAGGTCGAGGGAGGTCATCCTCCCCCTCTACTCTGCCCTGGTGAGGCCGCACCTGGAGTACTGTGTCCAGTTCGGGGCTCCCCGGGTCAAGAAGGAGAGGGAACTGCTGGAGAGGGTCCAGCATAGGGCTACCAAGATGATTAGGGGACTGGAACACCTCTCTTATGAAGAAAGACTGAGGGAATTGGGTCTCTTTAGTCTGGAAAAAAGATGGTTGAGGGGGAACCTGATCCACACTTAGAAATACTTAAAGGGTGGGTGCCAGGAGGATGGGGCCAGGCTCTTTTCCGTGGTGCCCAGTGACAGGACAAGAGGTAACGGGCACAAACTTGAGTATAGGAAGTTCCACCTAAACACGAGGAGGAACTTCTTTACCTCGAGGGTGGTAGAGCACTGGAACAGGCTGCCCAGGGAGGTGGTGGAGTCTCCATCTCTGGAGACATTCAAAACCCACCTGGACATGTTCCTGTGCAACCTGCTCTAAGGTGGCCCTGCTCTGGCAGGGGGGGGTGGACTAGAAGATCTCCAGAGGTCCCTTCCAACCCTATGATTCTATAAGACCTCCGGATCTCCCTCTCCCAAAGACCCAGGCAGTGGCACTGCTTCAAAGCCACCTGCATGAACTCATCCCCGAGCAGCCCACCGCTGCACGTATGCATCGTGTGCACTGCGTGAACTCCCTCCAGAAGGGCTCGAAGCCGAAAGTTCCTCTCCAGTCCATCCTGCAGAAAAATCAGAGCTCCTCTTGGCTTGCTGGAGGCGTGCAGCCTGGACCCTAGATGGCAGAGCGAAGCCGCTGCCGAGAACGGCGCTGGAAAGCAAGCTGCCGCCGCAGAGCATCGCCTACGCGGGAGCAGACTCACCTGGTCCCTTTGCCAGCAGAACCTCTGAGCCCTTCAGAGTCCAGAAAGCTGCCCTCCTGCTCGGTAATTATAGTTAAGCACCACTTGGGCAAACACAGTGGAGTTTCTGGGGATGCCCAGGGAAGGGTCCCTGACGACCAGCCACCTCAGAGCTGTTTTGTTTTGTTTTTTTTTCGGGGGGAAGCAGGAGATTGCTCCCAGAATTGAGCAGAAACACAGGCTGTGCCCACACCCCCAGCTCAGCACTGCAAAGCGTCTGGATTTCATTTCTCCTAAATAAGGACACAAAGGGCACAGGTTTGGCGTCTTCCCTGGTTTTAGGGGGTCTTCCCTGGTTTTAGGACATCTCCCTTAGGATGTCTCACCCTTGCTGTTTAAAGAGTGGAAACAGCATTGTTGGCAAAAATAAAGGAATTCCGTGAGACTGGTTTCCTAAACAGGGCAAAATATATATTCTCTGTCCAGCTTTGGAGTCCTCAGCACAAGAAGGACATGGACCTGTTGGAGAGGGGCCAGAGGAGGCCATGAAGATGCCTCGAGGGCTGGAGCCCCTCTGCTGTGGGGACAGGCTGAGAGAGTTGGGGGGGGGGGGGGGGTCAGCCTGGAGAAGAGAAGGCTGCGGGGAGACCTTAGAGCCCCTTCCAGTGCCTAAAGGGAGCTTACAAGAAAGCTGGAGAGGGACTCTTTACAAGGGCATGTAGTGATAGGACGAGGGGGAATGGCTGCAAACTGGAAGAGGGGAGACTTAGATATCAGAAAGAAATGTTTCCCTGTGCGGGCGGTGAGCCCCTGGCGCAGGGTGCCCTGAGAGGCTGTGGCTGCCCCATCCCTGGAGGTGTTCAAGGTTGGGTTGGATGGGGCTGGGAGCAACCTGGGCTGGGGGGAGGTGTCCCTGCCCAGGGCAGGGGAGTTGGAACGAGATGACATTTAAGGTCCCTTCCAACCCAAACCATTCTATGATTCTATGATTCTTGTAAGGAATGGGTTATTCTGTGAAGTGTGCAAAGCTGCTGGGTAGGCAACATCCAGAGACTCAAGTATTAATGTCTCCTGGCCTCTTGTCCTTCAAGCTGAGGGTGGTAGGAGAAAAGAACTATTTTGGTTTTATCCCATGACTTATTGATAGCATTGAATATATTATTCAAAGCTTCCTTCTCATCCGGGGTCTGCGGGCTTTCTCGTTCAGCATGGCAGGGAAGGCTGGGGTGGGGGAGAGCCTTTCTTGTCTCCACCATCTGAGCTTCACACCTGATTTTGCTGGGGGTGCCTCGATGCCCCTGACCATGCTGCAGTTCAGATACCTGTAGGTCCAGCTGCAGGTCCATCAGTGGACTGGGGGATGCACCAGTCCAGGGAGCGGAGTACCAGAGCAGGGACTCAGGTCTGGGATATGCTCAGGTCTGTCCTGATTTTCATTCTTACATAAAATAACAAATTTTTCTAGTGTCAGGAAATAAAAGATTAGGTCTTTTATTAAAGTTGGCTGTTTCTAAATTGAAGGACAAAGGGCTCCTGGAATGAGTCAGGGGTGGTGTGAGCACCACCTGCACATCAGGTCTGCTCAAGGCAGTTCATCTGCTGGTAGGACATGGCAAAGCCAAGTGTCTGCAGAGGGCTGCGTCGGTGTGTGAATCCCTTGGGAGCAGCAGACCTGGGCACACACGTGTCCGTCACTGCCACCTCATCCACACTGCCCGTTGCTACACTGAAATGCCAGATGTCCCATTTGCACGGGTCAGGGTTTGAGAGGGGAGGTTTGAGGAAAGGAAGTAAATCTGGGTCTTCTGTCCTCAAAATAAGGGAGAAATAAAGGAGAGGTGAACCGGGATGGTCCCAGTTTCTCCCGTCCAACCTTTGGTGCCCCTTTGAGCGCATGGGCCCTTCTGACCCTGCAAGGGCAGCTCAGCCACAGCCCTGCCGGTATTTCCCTGGTAAAATAAACACTTTTTAAATCTGCTGTGAAAGGACAGCGTTGGCGTGCTGGGCTGTGCATCCATGACCCTTTCCCCAGCAGAGGGTGCAGGAGATTTATTTCCAGAGTCGATAGTGCATCATTTGGTTAATTTGAGATATATATTAGTGCAGTGGTGACAATCTGGTCCCGCCGTCTCTCACTTGTATTTTTTTTCCTGCAGTTCACGGGGCTTGTGCTCATCTCATCTGCATCCAAAGACTTGGGACACTGTCCTGTGAAAAAGGAACTAAGCTCCCACGAGTTGTATTTCAGAGAGAAGAGAATGTGTACTATTCTTCCCCATCTCGCATTATTGCTTGCTTTCCTGTGTGGAGCAGTGCTATTTAGCTAATGGACAGACAGCTCTTTGAAGATGTATGGCGCTTTGTAAAGTCTAAGTCTGATTACTCTGCATTAGTCATAAAAGGCGACGGTGCAATTCATCTTCCACTGCAGCGTGGAAGCCTTGGGGACCAGCCGGAGAGCTGATTTACCTCCTCTCTTCCTAATGGAGAGAGGGTTGGGAGGCTGAAGCTGGTCTTTGAAGGAGGTGCTATGTGATGGATATTGATAGGGTGTTTGATACAGAAATGGGATGCCTGAGAAGAGAACAGGGGCAGGGTTTTTGTTTTGTTTTTTTTTTTTCAAATCAAATTTCTACAGGTTTCTAGGGTACAAAGTGGGCCAAGGGGGTTTTATTCAAAATGCAAGAGAAGCTGGTTTAATGGGTTGGAGTTTTGCAAAGGTGGGAGTAAATACCGCTGGTTCTGCAGAAATACGGGCTCTTCAGCAATCCCATTTCCCCCTGCATCTCAGACTGCACTCGCACCCAGGCACAGGGACAGCACGGGGGCATGGGGACGGCTCCTACTGCTGCCCGGCAGCTGAGGCTTTTCTTGGAGAAGGAGGGGAAAAAAAGCCAAGCGCTGGATCGCTAACACAAAGTTCAGCAGCATTTGGGAATTTCATCTCATTTCATGAGGTTTTTTTAAGAGTAAATCTTAAATAGGCTTTTCACCACGTTGCCCGCAAAAGGGGAAATTTGATCAAACTGGCTGAAGCTCAAAACCGCACCTCAACCATACTGGGTATGACATGGGGAGGGGGGAGGGGGGAATAAAGCAAGAACCTTTCCTATTCCTTTCTTTTCTGAGATTTCCAATAACCAGAAACCTCCTGTTCCAGTCAGTGGGATGAAAGCTCAGTCCTGTGCCACGAAAGACGAAAATTCCTTTGAAATGTAGGGGAATGGACGTGCCGGGTGCTGATCTTTATTTGCCACTCACCCTCTCGCTGTACTGGGAAGAAATGAGAGACACTGAAAGGAAGGAGGCGGCTGAAGAATGAAAGAGAAGCCAACCTTGGCCTGCAATGATAAATCTTGCTCCTTAATAAAACACTGCTGGGGAGCATCATATTCTTGCCCCGCTTCCAAGCAGATAAGGTTTGCTTCCCAAAGCCTGTTTTCTCCTTCAATCTTCACAGATATTGATCTGTATAATAATGGATTTTAGAAAAAGGAGGGGAGAAAACAGCCCCGTGACCTTCACATTTATTTAATGGTCAGAGTCACTTGAAAAATATCTCAATTATAGCCTGGCAATTTTCTCCAGCTGCTCCGGAGCAGAGCGGCAGGGGAGTCGATGCAGGCAGGAGGGCAACACAAGCGGCAGAACTTGCCTCTGTAATCCGCAGAAGGACTTATTCCAGAGGGTGTGCAGTGATTTCTTTGTCCTGTTCAGCCCTTTGGACAAAGAGTTGAGATCTCTGGTTTTGTCCGAACATGGTTGTCAGCTGTCTGCTGGCCAACGGGTGCACCTTCATTGAGGCTGCTCGCATTTATAAGAGCTGATGAGGGTCCCCCATTACCTTTGCCCAGGTCCGTTCCTCTAATCCACATCATGCTGGATGCCCAGCATCCTTCTCAGGAGCCACGCAGCTGGGCTTTGCCCAGAGACACTCTCTCCAGTGCCGTATGTGGCTTGTGGGACAGCAATGAAGATGCTCCCAAGCACTGCTCTCATCCCACTAAGTAAACCACATACATCCTTAGTAGATGGTGGTACATGAAGAGCATCGTAAGACATGTGCGTGGACTGGTGATCTAGTGACCATGACTGAGTGTCTGACCTACAGTGAAGACATCTGATACAGTCAGAGTCTACTGAAGGCAAAGCACAGACTTTTGCTCACGTGGTTTTGGAAAAAGGTTTAAAACCGTTCTGGTTATGGACATTGTATTAACACGTAGTCAGAGAAATCTCCAGGCATCTCATAGATGTGGTAGCGGATGAGATTAGTATCTGATTTCTGGAAATTCTTGTTCTTTGTGAGTCCTTGCACTCTTGTTTTCAATTTTGTGCAAGACATTATTTGTGCTAAGCAAAAAAAAAAAAAAAAAAAAAGAAAGAAAAAAAGAGTAATTCCTACAGAGGAAAAAAAGAGGTTCTGTTCTTTTGCCTTTGGATAAAGTATCTTTAGTAATGTTGGCAAAATAGAAGAAAAAACCCCAAGGTTTGTTTTTCACAGAAAGGTGGGCAGACAGCCAGAGGGCTTGTGAAGAAAGCTCCGTACTGGCTCATGCCCTCTCCCTCCCAGGCGCAGAGATTTTCCCCTTGGCTGGGAGTTGTTACGAGAAGCTGCTTCCTTTGCAAGGATTTTTAAAAACATTTAATGAGTTCCCTGCTCAGAACTCAAAAGCCAACATCACAGCATCACAGCCTACTCTTCACCTCTGAACGATACCATCTCCAGTGTATCTCCCTCTCTGGAGCAGTAAAAGGGGGACATAGGAAATAAATAAATATCCTAAATATCTGCTAGTCCTACCAGCTGTTTGCACAGCCAAGCAAGCTTTCCTTGGGCTCGACATGTGGACAACCACCGAAAGAAATACTTTGCTGGAAACACTCTCATTAATCCCCCTTGTAGACAAGGCAGAGAGAAACTCTGATAGCTTCTTCAGATGTCGAGAGCTCCTGGGTTTTACCCTCTGTAGAGCTGCAGACGCACAACCCCGGCCAATCTCTGTCATGCTACTGTTTGCTGAGTGAATTAAAAGTCTGTGCTTATCGTGGGCACGCAAAACAAGTCTTATCTCTGTAATTAGACTGTTAAACCACAGCGCAAGCTACAATTTCTCATGATAATAAAATAGTGCATTAGCATAAGTCAATCAAGAGCAGATTTTAAAAATAATTGGTTTAGCTTTTGAGCTAACATCGGCTTTGGTTATTAGCTCTTGGACACTTTGTTTTTAATCGCACAATTTAAAGAAATTGTTATCCAGTGCCTCCGGTCTTTCTTCAATAGAAAATTTCTTCTTAAAGAAGAGTTCTGTGAAATTTTGCCTTTCTGTAAAGAAATAAGTGCGGCTAAAAATGTATGCAATGAGAACAGTTACAGCTATTAACTGTAACGGTGGCCAAGCTACAAAACAAAACAGAAATCTGGTGGCATTTTCGAAAGGTTTAAATCCTGTCCTCCAGATCTGAGCATGGTGTCTCGGAGGAACCAAGCATTCTGCGTCTCGTAGCCTCTTCGTGTGCTGGAGATGCTGTTCCAGTTGGGGTTGTATGTATTAAAGGGGTACCCAGGGACCTCGGGAGGGGTCCCAGCCCACGTGCTCGGTGCAGCCGCTACGCAGCAGTCTGTGCTGATGGCCCGCGCTGGCAGAAGAAATCCTGTTATCTCCTGCATAGCCAAAAAATAGAGGGACAGAGAGACAGAGGGAGATGCTTGAAGTTTTCTGCCACAGAAAATGGATCACATGGACAGAACTTCAATTTAGAGAGCTGGAAATACACACCAGATGGAAGAGACCCGTTTGTGCCAGAGCAGAACTTGGCAAGTGACGGCTGAAACTGTTGAGATAACATCAGCTTCTGTTTCGTTTTAAAGCTGTGTCTATTTTTCTTTTTCGTTTGAAAGCTGTGTCTATTTTTCTTTTTAATCTGAAATCCCGTTGCAAAAAAAAACGGGGAGCAGAAGAGATTTTACAGCATGGGAGGGAGAAGTATCAGGTCATAGGCTGAGCCAGACCCTCGAACCTTCCTCTTCCAACACAACACGAATCCTGGCCCATCCCTGGTGCTTGTCCTCCTGTTTTTCAAACTGCAGCCTTCCAGCGTTGCCAGACATCTCCTCTTCTGCTACTGCTTTTCAGCAAGTCTGTAGCCAGCTCACAAATCGTACTGTCTCAGTCATGACTGTCTCCATAAGCTTGGACCATCCTCTGTCCGCTTCCGCCGCTGCAGTCCTTCTTTGGGACACCCCCACCCTCTCAGGCTCCCTGCGAAGGTCTCTCGTGGGAGATCAGAGCTACCCAGGTCACTGCTCCCACGGAAATGGCTACAGAGCCTTTCCAGACAAATTTTCCCTTTCCAGCCCAGATTTCTGGAAATAGCAGCCTGCCTACGTTTGGCCACCTTGCCTGAAATGAGGCAGATGAAGCCTGTAAAACTCTTTCCCTGACATTCAGAGCTGCTAATTTTTAATGCAAACTGTTGCCTTGGTATTTGCATTTGAAATGCGTTTGCATTTCCTCAACTCTGTTGCTATCCCCTCTGCAGCTACATAGGCTCTGTCACTGTACAGGAGCGTCCGAGACACCCAGTTGTCCCCGGGAGCTCTGCCTGTGTCCCCAGGACGTGAAGTTCTTGAAACCACTCAGATGATGCTGCCCCCCTCGGCACTGCCGAGACTCATCCCACCAAGAAAAGCCCAGTCCTCATAAACCAGTGGCTGTGGAAAGGACCATTTCTGGCGCTCTCTGTATTCCTAATTTCTTCTTTTTTTTTTTTTTTTTTCTGCCTGGTTTTGTGGCTTGGGAGCTGTAATCAAAGTATTTTGTTTTCTCAGAGGCATGTAAGAACAGCTGGTCGTTCAGCGTGAATTAGCTTCTCCCAAGCATTATATCCTGCAGTAAGAATAAGATATATTGTAGATGATCAAACAGATTTACTCTCCCTTGCTTGAAAACACAACACTATGAGAATACAGCAGAAATGAAAGATGATAAATTCTGTCTTCTTCCTGTCAGGTTCTTGAACATTTTTTATAAAAGAGAATTCTAATCAAATTAGTGATATATTAGGGAGGGTGGGTGCTACTACCAGCTAATATAAATGTATTTATGCAGAAAACTCTCTTCAGTTTGGGAATTGTAGGTTAAAGCCAGAAAAATATGGAGCCACACAGTTCAGCGTGGGAATATCCTGGAGTGTGAAGTTTTCAAAGGGACAGCCTATCTCCGATTTATACACACCAGGATTTGCTTGAAAGCAGAATCCGGTTTATATGTGAAAACAAGGATTTGATTGCACATTGCCTACCATGTTTGCTCCTAGTATGATGACAAATTTGCCAGATGGAAAGCTAAAGGGTATTTCATCACTCTCTTTTGTAAGGGTGTTTACGGCAATAATTCTTTGTAGCTATCAGGTCCCTCTGTTACCGCACAACTGCACAGAAACTCACGTCAAAAAAAAAAAAAAAAGAAAAAAAACCACGTGGGTGTTCAGTGTGGATTGAAAGAGAAGTGAAAGGATTTAGTGCCCAGCGTGCGCACATTTCTCATGGAAATGAATCAATTCCAATATACTCAGGGTGAAGAAGGAATTTCGTGCTTTGGTAACTTTTCCTGACATTGTAACTTATACGGGCCCTGTCGGTGTAAGCGCTGAAGTGCTGAAACGAGTGTTTTTCCCGAGGAAAACACAGCTCATTTCCCCCGTGCGACACCGTGCAGAGTTGCTGAAGCTGGAGGAAACCTCTGGGTGCCTCCTGCTCCAGCGCCCCTCCCCGAGCAGGGAGGACTACACTGTTCCACCCAGCTTGGAGGTCACGCCAGGTTGCTCGGGCCCCTTTGCAATCAATTTTTGAATGTTTCCGAGGATGGAGACTTCACAGCCTTAGGGCTCTGCAGGGGAAACTTGCAGCCGAGGGTAGACACAAAGTTGACTCTCGGCTGATGACCCAGTGATGGCTGTTCTTATCAAAATAGAGATAGTGCTCAGTTATCTAAACTGCGTAGACCCATATGCAAATGCTATACTCTCCCTTTTCAGTTTTTCTGCCAAAGCATGTAAGCACATGATCAAACGAAATCAAGTTATGGCACAACATGTTTAAACTTATCAGATGAGTGGAGTAGAAAACCTTATATATGCTATTATCCCTTTGGACGGTGAAATGTATTCGCTTAAGCTTCTCTCATTGTCAATCTATCATGGTCCATCACCCTGGACCAGTCCATGCTGATGCGGAGGTTAGGTTTATGGAAACAAATCAGTGCTCTCCCCTCAGTCCTTCCCTTTTCCTCTCTACACAACATAAGACAAGGCAAATAATGCAAAAAAGAATGCAGTTTTGTCAGGCACCAGGATCACGGGAAAAGGTGCTGTTCCCTTTTACAGGGTGATAAGCACTGAATACGGCAGTAGGAGACTTTGGGCAGTAAGAAGTGGTTTGGGAGGTTTCATTTTTGCAGCAGCACAATCCAATCCAGTATGATAGCATCGGGACACAAATAATGTAGTTCAGCCAGACAGCTAGGGGAAGGAGATATTTCACTATCCTGAGAACCACAATGTGGTGTGATTTCAGACTATGATAATGAGCATACTGTTATTTTGTCACACGGAGAGCGATTGCATTCAAGTCCTTGTGCAGCATTACAGCTGACAGATCTGGTCCCAGTGGGTATCCCAAGGAACTGAGTCAAAGGCCAAAATTGATCCCCTGTGGGTAGAAGAGAAAAAAAAAAAACTTTTGATAGGCAAAAAATACTTTACCTTGATAATATCTAGCCTGAAAATGTCCTAAAGTCACCAACACACTGAAATTTCTGCTTCATGTGTACTGGCTGCTGGGATTGCATCCACAACATTACAGACCTGAACAAAGGATTCCAAAAAGGTCTCAGGTGTCTTAAATCCTGGTTTCTCAGCCTAACATACAGGGTTGCAACACCTTCTGTTAACTCAGAATCCTGGACTTGATTTTTAAATTAAAAGAGGAGGCTGTCATGTCTGGCTCCATCTATCAGCTTGTCCCTTGAGAGCCTTCTGGGGCATCCATCCATCCATCCATCCATCCATCCATCCATCCATCCATTTCTTTCAGACTGTTTAAAGAGTACCTTTGGGTGTCAGGCTGCAGAGCTGCCTTACAACAGATTAAACACCAAGGATATTTCTTCCAATGCAATTCAGACGTGAATCTCAGGAGACATAGGTTTATTCACCTAACTGCTCTGTTTTAAAAATAATGAAATTCAGAGTGTACTAACTTTATTAGCAATCACCAAATTATGGCAATGTTGGCTGGAAAGGGATTCAGGAAGTTTCTAATCCAGCCTCCAGCTTGAAACAGAACTATTGCCGACACTTGATCACGCCAGTCATAGCCCGAAATCCCTGACCTCGTGGGTTTTATCCCTGCCCTTCACATTGTCTTATTTTTCCACATTTTCCCATCTCAGTTAGTATTCGTATTATTTCGCATCCAGGAACCCCTAACTAACATCATGCACTGCTGTGCAAAAAGATGCACAGATACATAAGAGATGTGATTTGCCTGAAAACTAAGTAAGCGAGAACAGGCGGTAACTTCATTTTGCAGTCGGAGACACGTGGAGGTACAGATCCACCCCTTATCTGCCTTAGGGCAGATGGAACACAAGAAGGAGGAAGACTGTGACAAACGAGAGACTGAGTTTGTGTCTCGGAGCACAGACACGCCGGTGGGTGCGATGGATGGGGAGTGCGCACAGCGAAGTGTCAAGCCCTCGGTACCCTGATGCCTGGAAAAAGTTGGCTCATCAGAGTTCAAAATGATTGGTGCTGCCCAAAACCCATCTCTTGATATGTTTTGTCTTCCAAAGTCCAGCCCAGCTTTAGTCCAAAACAAGGAAATCCCGCTAGTTTCCTACTCCTTTCCCACCACAGGAGCATCCTCAGCAGCGGCAGCTCTTGCTGTTCTTCAGAGGTCTGTGGTCTTGCGGCAGTTTCTGATTTTCTGCAATGATTTACGCACCAAGAACACCTCAGAGTCAGTGGTTGCGGGACCTGGGCTTGTAATCTATTCTGGGAAAGGAATCTATCTTCATTAACTCTGTAAGCAGCCATGTGCATCCAAGGTCCTACGTTAATAATAACCGGTCCCGCACTTGATTAAAATGGAGGCACAAGTCCAACACTCATTAAATGCAAGGGCCCAAATCCCATAAACACTCCTGGTGCCTTAATTACAACAGATCAGAGAATGGATAGCAGATAGTCATGTACTTTTTGACAGACAGTTGCTCTGTGTTACAAGGGCATAGGGAATACAGACCTTATTTGAATGCATCAGGAAACAGCAGCCCTCAGGAGAGCCTGAAGAAAACGTCTACCATATTTTAATGATTTTTTCCAGCTAATTTTCCACTTAAACAAGGGAGCAGTATCAGTTTACAATCAGCTGAGACTCTGACACTAGCTCTCAGTGCTTCCTTATCACATTTGCAATGGCTCTTTCGTACGGCTTGGTTGGAATTAGCATTCAGGACCAGCAGCAGTGCAGGCTCCCGAGCCAAGCACCTGTATAGGATAGGAAATGAAAATCAGGAGCCAGAACTGAAAGCCAGATCTTGCATACAAGCAACCCAAATCTCCAGAGATGCGGTATAGACTGGAGGATTTCATGCTACATTGAGCATGAATGCAGCCTGATTTCTAGGTCCAAATCTGTTCTTATTAAAGGCGTACGCAGCTAGGGTAACCCACAAGGTAGGATTTGGGATTCTGCTTTGCCACAGATTAATCTTGATCAATCACTTTGCTTCCCTGACCCTCAGCTCCCTGCGCAATGAAAATGGCAGTTTGTCTCCATCCACCCTTCAGGCTGTGAGATGCCGAGGTCTTCAGGGTGCGAGAGGGCAGCGGAAGCAGGCAGCACAGTTGTTTGAATAAGCTGTCCAAACACCAAATATTTATTTGAGTGGAAAATGCAAAAATCCCACCAAAAAAAAAAAAAAGAGAAAAAGAAAAAAAAAAAAAAAAAGGCACAGATTCCCGCCTTCACCCATTAAAATGCAAGTTTATGGAAGAGAAAACCTGCCTGCACTGAGAGCTTGGAGAAAGTCACCGGCTGAGATCACTGCTTCCTCTGTTTCTGAATGTCCATTAAGTTACCTGAATACAAAGCCTCTACCTTTGTCCTCTAAGCCTGGTCTGGTCACGCAGAGCAATCCAGCAGAAGGGTTATCTGTTGCAGGCAGGCAGCTCGGGATGGCTCCCAGCTCTCTGTGCCCGTTCCTCCCTCTTTTTGGGGGAACGATGCTGATCTCCCTGATGGAGCCTCTGGTGACTGACAGCTCTCGCTAACGGCAGCTCCCCAAACGGGGCTCCGCTATCTCTGGAGCTCCAACTGCTCCAGCTCCACATCCCTCCCACCCACAGTGCTCCACCGCAGACACCTGGCTGCTGCCACCACCTTGTAGGTCTTTCCTTAAACACGTGATGAAAAACACAAAAAGGCAGATTTCTCCTTTCAAGGCCATTTTTGCGGAGTCATGGGCTGTGGAAAAGTGAAGATCATCTCCACCAGGTCCAAAGGCGAGGTACCTGCCTCGTTGCACTCTGTCCTGACCCCAGGGCAGCTTTCTCTCCCCTTAGAGATCAGGACCGCCTGGTCCCGGTGTTGCAGGTGGGCACATCCCTCTGGGAGAGGGGGAGGCTGCACCTTTTCTCCCAAGGGGGGCAAATCACGGAGCTGTGGTTTGCTCTGTGCCCTGAGAAAGGAGTTCACAGGACTTTGTCCAGACAAAATCTTTTTTTTTTTTTTCCGCATGCTGTCTTTCTAACCTGAGTTTACACGCTGTAATAGTAGACGTTTTCTGTTGAATCCCAGGTCCTAGAGAACAGAGCCTCGGTGGGGAGAAGTTCCTGTGCGGATTCAGGCTATACATCTGAGATCCCGGCTTCCACCGCAGTCGCCACAAGGAATGGGAAAGAGGATTGGGTGTGCTAATTGCATTCAAGGCATGACACTTACGTCCTAACCACTCGTGTTGGCCCAAAGGAAGCCGGTGATGAGCTGGTGGAGGTCAGACTTTCAGATGCTCGCGGGTTACAACTACTCACTGAGCCAAGAAGCATTTTGGAGCAAAAAGACCCAAACCCTGTCTCAGAAAAGTGAGGCAGGACCCATCTTGGTGTCGAAAGACAGATATATTAATCTCTTTCTTACACCTTCCCAAGCAGGGTTGAAATGTTTGCCAGTCGGTAGTTTATACGAGGTAGATAAGAGTCTGGAAAAACAAGATTATATTCACTGAACACTTCAAAGAGAAGTGACAACAGTTTCATGCTGGAAAACCATCTCTGCTTTCCCTGCGCGCGCAGCCGGAACCCGTCGGGAGGGGAAGCGAGATCTGCCTGGACCGAAAGCAGTGAAGGGACTGTCCCCATCCTTGTCCCCATCCCTGTGCCTGGGACAGTCCTGCCTGGCAGTGGCTGCCGTCGCACGCTCAGCCGTTCCCACAAGGCACACGGCAAGGACTGCGGTGGTTTTCTCCTTCAGAAATATTAAATCTGCATTGCACTTCTCCCTGGCGTTTTCGTTTCATTCCAGATGGCACGTGATTAGAGTTCTAATCGCCTATTAGCTTATCAACACCATCCCTAAGTACTGACCAACCCATAATAAGAAAAAGCAAAAGGGAAGAGAAAAGCATTTAGTGGATTGACTCATTTAGCTTATACAGGTTTGCATGAAACTATTAACTGGAATCCTCTTGATTGGTATTTTGTCATGAAAGATGCCCCTGTTGGAAAAATCACTATAGGAAGGGGAGTTATAAAGTGAGGGTGTAAAATATTGAAAAGGATTTGGGTTAATTCTTTCATCTTAAGCAAAGGAAGCAAAGAAAAAGCAAAATTTTATTTGTGCCCAACTGCTATTTCCACCTCCACAGTCTCTGAGTCACTCTGACGTGCACAGTCTAAGGTGTATTAAAACCTCATTTGGCTCCAGCAAAATCTCTCTGCCACATCCACAGGTTGTCAAAAAGCAGCTGAATTTCATCGTTTTCACTGGAACGACGCTGATTTGTATCTCCCTGATGATCTGGCCCTACCATGCTAGGTGTGACACAGAGAGGGATCAGAGCAGTTGAGGTGATCAAAATGATACTTCAAGAAAATTGGAATCCAGCTAAGACAATGAGAAGCTAATGAGGCAGTTAGGGGGGCAGAGGAGAGAGAGAGCATCTTATCCTGGAGGAATACAAAGGGAGGAGCTTAATTACAGAGTCAGATATAAACCTGGTTTGGTTGTGACTCATTCAGGAGGGGGAAAACCCATCCCATTAAGATAAAACACAGAAACTTGCTCAATACTTGGAGCAAGGAGCACCACTGAGCACACAGCACCGTTCACCGTTACGGTGATCCGGGTTCCTTCCCCCCCAGATGTCGTGTTGAAGTCACATTCAGGAGGGAGCTCTCGAGTCCTTCCAGAAACAGGAGCAACCTGCCTTGAGCTATGTTTAGGTTGGGAAGTGAAATGGAGAAAATATTTGTCTTCTTCACGATGGGTTTGCCCCTTCTCCTCCACCCCACCCCGCTCCAGTGGGACAGTGCCGTCTGTGCCAACACACCCGAGTTGAACAAGCAGGTTCTCTTTTCTTGAGGCAACTCTGCAAGGATAAACACTTCCCCATACCAATTATTTCCTCCTCATTACCACTTGGAAATCTATTTATTGCCAAATTGTCCATCTTCAGCCAGGCTGCATTTAGAATCACTCATTGCTGCTCTTTCCTAAATATAAAATCTCTCCTGCTATAGTTAGAAATGCATTTAATTTTCCTGTATTACAGGAGCTAATCTAAAATTTGGCACTATCTGAGGATTCTCCCTGTCTCTCCTCTTGTTGGGTCTTGTTAAAATAAAAAAAAAAAAGAAAGGAAGTCAAATCTCAGGCTACTTTTGAAAGATAATTGATTCATGTAACCGAGGTCCTTTGAAGCACCAGTAGCTCTTTATTATACATAGCTGACTGGTTTCTCGGGATGTCAGACAAATCAGATCAAGCTCTACAGGTAGAATGAATGTATTCGTGTGATATTTTATTCATACATGGCTGCACGGACGCAGCACTGCTAATACGGCACCGCTCGCTGAAGGTGTGGGAGGTGACACCGCTCAGTTTATGTCTCTGACAATGTCCTGGAGGGGTCAGACTTTTGCACAGCCCCGTCTGGGCAGGCTCTGCCCTCAGCCCCGACCAGGCAGGGTTCACGTTTCATGTGCTACCAGAACAGTCCTATAAATAGGATCCTCGGCTAACCCTTCGGATGCCTCATCCTGGCCTCTTTCCCAGCCTCTGTGACTGCCTGAGCATCTCCAAATCAGAAACTGGTACTCGCCTGCCCCTGAAGAGGACATTTTTGCCAGGATAGAAAATTTAATGTTGGAGCTATGAGATCTTCCACATTTTGGACAGCCTGGGGAGCTGGTTTCCTCCCTCTAATCTGCTTACTACATGTGATTATATATATAATGCTGAACTACTTGTAATTAAGAAGAACGTCAGTGAGTGACAGAGTGACATCCCTTCCCCATTTCCCATGGCCCTTGCAAAGGGCAATCTCACACAACTGCAGATCATTCCCACTATGGCTTGGGGTTTCTACCAAAACACAGCTCTTTGGCGCTTGAAAGGAGGAGGTGTTTGTGTCCTGTGGAAGGAGGAAGACAGCTGAGGGGCAGAGGAAGTTCAGCCAACTGTAAAACGTCTTTTTTGTCCTGGAGACAGGGTGAAGACTTTAATACATGCTTAGAGTCGCCCCTGGTCTTCCTCTATTGAAATCAAGAGGAATTGGTGGCACCGAATGAGAGCTTTTGCTGGGGAGGGTTGCCTGCTTTTGAAAATCCCATAGCTTTTTTTTTTTTTTAAAAAAAATATTGTTTTAAATAAAGGTACTGGGAGATCCCAGTGAAAAACTATATCTGAGCTGCTCAACAAGAAGAACGTGACAAGGGAGACTGTATTCTGCCTGGGGTGGTTGGTTGGTTGGTTTAATTATGGTGAAGGTCCATGTTTCACATATCAGCAAAACCTGGATTCTCCATCTTGCAGTAAGCAGGTATTTAGTTTTGATCAAAACTTCACCAAACCTCCCCCTTCTCCAACAGTTACTTCGTGGTAAAATTCCATGCTGAGTCCAATTCCCAGCTCAGCACGCGCTTTGTATTGACAACTCCCCCTAGCAAACCAGGAGGAAGAAAGGAGTAATCTGAACTGAAACACTTTGTATGAGTGCATTAATGCTTGATTGCTGGTGCCCAGAAAGAGGATGTTAATAATGTATTATCGCTGAAGGCTCTACACAGCCTGGAGAGGAGGACATTGGTACGGCAGCTAAAGCAGAGAGGCACAAGCACGAGCACCAAAACCAGAGACATCTGCCATTACGTTTCCATCATACCATTTACTCTTAAAACCAAAAGAATGATAGAGACTGTGAAGATCTGTGGTACAACTTAACAATGCAGATGTGATGACCTCTCCTATTATGTGCATTTCCTTTACAGAAGGTGACATCTCCAGGGGTTCCAAATGATGCACTGCTATCCTCCATGATTACACTTATGTGTCTAATGCAAACATCTCCTTCCAGAAAAGGTGGCAAAGAAAACCTCTCCAAAAAACCCCTCACAAGCTGGTTGTGTTTGTGATACTTGTTAAACAAATATTTATGAGCAGGATGAGACGATCTAGTTCAGCTCACCTTGTAAAGAAATCCGCTCAACATGTCAATGCTGCGCCAGAAGGAAGGAAGGTTGGATGCAGAGCCCCTACTCCTTTTTGAGGATAAAGTGTGTGAGGTTTCTTATAAATATTCAGCGTATTTAAGTACGTTTAATAACTGCCTGTGAAACCTAGAGTAAGAGACTATGAATCTTTCTCTTTCACTGGCTAAAAAGCTAACCAAAATATAAGATGAGATGCATTATAGACTTTTAAATAAGAACCGCCCAAGGAAAAGCATATGACCTTAAATTTAGAAATATGTCTAATCAGAGCTAGCTGCTAAGAAGGGCATTATTGCGCTCTATGAGAAACTGCCAATATCAGGGCATTTTTCTCTTCTCCAGCAAGACTGACAGTGCCTCTGGTCAATGCCATTAGACTAAGGCTCCTGGAAGTCTTTGAAATGTTTTTCTGCCAGAGTGAAAAGCAGTGAGTCAGATCAAAGTTGAATAATGCAGGCTAAAATGCCCCTCTTTTCCTCTTCCGCTTCCTAATTAAGATTAGTGTGTAATCTCCATGAAGACAGAGGTTCAGCAAAACCAAGAAATGGAAGTGCTGCAAATACGGGGCCAGAACCTTTCTTCGCTAATTGAAGCTTTTCAAGTAGCCTCCACAAGCCATGAAGAGACAAATTACCCTCCGGGAGCGGGTGAGTAGGAAGAGGAGGATTGCTAAAGACAAAAGCAGGAAGAGGAGAAAGGGAAAAGAAAATATTCTGAATCATATTTTTGATGGAATTTCCAACTGCCTTTATCAGCCTGTGCATACTTTCCGGCTCTATCTGGCTCGAGATTGGTGACATTCACCCCAATCATCAGCTCGAACCCCAAACCCAGACTGTTCCAACACGTGGCTTCGGAGCAGCCTTTGAAGGAAATAACACTGACCGTCATTTTGGGACAGTTTGGGGCTTTCGAATCTGAAAATGATCATTTCTTTCAGAACAAACTCAGCGCTGTAAAAACTGAGCCGCTGAAGAGGCAGATCTTTGCTGCTGCCTTTTTTCAGCAGGTAAAATTTAGGGAGCGGAGGCAACGTTGGGTGCTGTGGACCTGCCTGGCCCCGGCTGAAGGGTTTGCCCCTTGGCTTGCCCTCTGCTTGCCTGGCAGAACAACCCGTCACAGCAAACCAGAGCATCCCGGGGACTGTGCCAGGGTCAGCCTGGCCTTTGTCTGGCCCAGGGTACAGACAAGCAAGAAAACTGTGTTTTGCAAGAGTTTACTTAAATAGGGATTTAGTCCTCTCGTTCTGCTGTGCCACATTGCCTCCCTTGTACAAAAACTGACCCCGACTCCTCTGCTCCTAGCATCTGGCCAGTATTAAACGGTGGCCCCATGGAAGCGAGGTGAGCCAAGAGGATAAATAATTATCCTTCGGTGTGGCGAGACGGGCTGGGGGAAGGGAGGAAGAGATTATTTTAATCTTTTTGGAAAATGGATCAAAAAGCTCTAAGCGGAGATTATCCACAACCCAAGCCAGGCCCAACGCTATACATTAAATAAATAAAAAAACCCCACTATTAAAATGAAAAGTCAGAAGATCGACATAAACCCCACGGAAATTTGCGGCTCGCTCACTCCCTGGTTGTTTAGACCTAACAGCAGCAGCAGAATGACAACAGACAGATTAGACTCAGCAGGGCGCCTTTTGAATCTGTTCCACTAATCGCCTCCTCCCACGGGCTTATTATTATCTTGTGTGGGTAAAATCAGCTTGTTCCCAGTATATCCCCATACAGGGCTACCAAGAAAATCTAGTAGGGCTTTTCCCCTTTTCCCGCTGGTGACAGATAAGGGCAATCCATCTTTAAAGGATGCCAAGAGCATAGAAGTTGCACAAAAGATAACGAGTAGATGGTTTTGTGATTTTCAAATTCACATCAACGGAGGTTCTGCTGCTTCTCTCAGCTTAAGAGAAGAAATCCACGGAGAAAGCGTGCAATTACCTGTCCCCAGAACTGGTGCTGGGGAACCCAGTGGAGCCAGCAAGGTGATGGGCACAGTGAATTCGTGGGGACAGGCAGAAGGTGAGAGGGCTTTTTTTGTCACTAGGAGCATCATCAGGGGAGACTCCCACACTCTTGTCCCCCAAATAATTCCCAATATCTGTAAAGCGAGGCTGCACCTACCACTGCTGGTCGCTCCTGAGCAGCGCTCTCATCCCAATGAAAGTGAAGGGGGCGGTTCAGAGACTTGGGGGTGGAAGAGAAATGCAAAAATGTTACGTTTTGCCTTCAGTTTCTAGTTTACCCCAAAAAAGGATAAATATTTCATGACTCCTTTTGCTTAAAATAAAACTCTGTGAGTCAGAGAGAAACCGACAGCCAGTTGAAGTGGGCAATGCTGAAAGATGTAGCTGGTTGTCTTCAAGGTAAAATGCCACGGCATAAAGTGACTGATGAAGGATGCTGGAGTCAAAGGGACAACGGACCATTCAGGAACACTTGGATGAAAGCTCAAAATGCTCCAATTTCATTTTATAATGGCATTATGCTTCAAGTTACACAACGGGAACGGGCCAACATCTAGGAAATTCTTTGCGTGCATGTTGTGGGCAAGAGCAATAGAGGGGCTGCTTGTCATCCAGCCTTTGGTCCATCCGGGCAGAGGGAAACAAAGCAAAAAGTTCATTTTATGTTGTTGGATTATTTTTCCTCCTTCTCATCTCCCCGTCTCACTGCTGGTTTCATTTGCCAACGTGAGATCGTCTTCTAGGCATAAATTCAGTGCAGAGCCTGGGCGGCTCATCTGCATCCCTCTCACTTGAGAAGTAGATACGGCCCTTCTCCCCCCGGCAGTGCTGAGTCATTATTTTGCCATAAAGGACAGTCTGTTCTGCAAAAGGAAAATGGGTCTCAGAGGAGTGTTTTTCTACGCTTTGTCAGACACAGAATTTGTATAGACATGCTTGTAAACAGAAAAGGCAGCGTCCGTCCCAGCAGGGGTGGGGAGGGAGCAGAACAAAAGCTCAGACGTCAAAAAGAATTCGGAGGGATTGGGGAAATGAAAGGAAGGACAATTTGAGATGGGCAGAGGGAAGGGGAGATGAGAGAGGGGGCAAATTTCAGGAAAGATGGAAAAAGCAGAAAGGGAAGAGAAGAGGTGGTAGGGCAGCTGGGCGAGAGAAAATGAGATTGTAAAGTGATTAAGACTGAACAGGCAAAGGGCTTTGTTGGGGGTGAGAGGACACAGCGTTCCAGCAGAGAACCCAACGAGTACATCTGGATGGGGCTGACCTCCCTTTGATGCTCAGCCCAGCCCAGTCCATAGGGAGAACCGGGGCAACAGCTATTTTCAAGGACCTGCTGGTTTAGGGCTCTGTGCTGGGATGAAGAGGCCAGAGTTTTATTCCCACCTGCTTCCCATTTCCCTAGGGAAATCCATAGCCCTCTTGTCTTCCAAAACACCATCTATGCCCAGAGCGGGGGCACAGCAAGATGCCCTCCCTCCCTGGGGCCCATGGCAGGGCTGGAAGAAAACCCTTTGGGGCAGCTGAGCCCCCTCTGCCCCCAGAAGTGACAGGAGGTTTATTTTTATGCAGGAGACCTCTTCTCTACATGTTTTCACAGTGCCTGGGACAGCAAAGCCCTGTCTTTCAGCTCTTGAGACATAAATAAGGGAATGGAGGTGTTTCTCCCTCACCTGCCTGTTCCCGAGTGCCCTGCAATAGCCTTACCACCCGCCTCAGCCCCTGCTACATTACGCAATAGCATAAAACTCTTATTTTGTGCTGAATTAAAATGAGATTCCCGGATTATGTATGAAAGATATCTTAAAAGTAGGAGCCCGGACGACGAGTGGGGGAACAAGGAAGGCTCTGCGCAGCTCCAAAGGCGAGGTGTGAGACTCAGGGTCAGTAAATCAATCACCATCTGGGAGACAGAAAAGAAATTGGACAACGCAGAGTGTCTCTGACATGCAGATCCTAAACACAGTCTTTTGGCGTGGCTCCAGTGACACAAATAAAGGGTTTCATTCCCTGCGGCACCCTGGACGTTTCTCCTTCCAGCACCTGGGCAATTCTTCTTCCCACAGTGGAGACAGCTTTCATAATCCATCATTACACTTACTCGAACTTCTTGCCCATCCATCACAAGTGTCAGCACTCACAGTAACGTGGACCTCACACTTCACATCCCTCACGCGTCCTTCCCCTCACAGGGCTGACTTGCCCTCAGGTTTCTGTCCATGGCGTGTCAGCACCATAAATTATTATTGCCGAGCAAAAACTTGGGGCTGCTGAGATAGCCCGGCAGCTCTCTCTTCTACCCTTTACCTTCAGCACTGTACAAATCTAACTTTCATCTGACAACTAAGAAAATAATAATTTGCTTCTGCCTTTTGTTTGGTTTTTTTTTTCCCAAGACTAGAGCTGCAATATTTGACAAGCATGAATTCTGTCTAACATATGTGTATTTATTTAAAATCCCAGCCTGCCTGCCCTCTGCTAAGCATAGCTCCCGTTGACATCAGCCACACTAATTGTATGTGCAAATGAATCCCAATATCCCCCCCAAATATACAAAAATCAGCAGGTACAGTGTTTGCAGGAATCTGTAGAGCCAGCCAGATAAAGTACGTGGGGGATTTATTGTCCAAATGCACTTTGTTATATAAAACTGGTGCAACTCCTTCGTATCCCGTGGGAACATGATTCATAAGACGGTATCACTGCACCAAGGCTCAAACGTGTCATACAATTAAATGTGATTAACCATCTTCCCCAAATCAGTTCAGTCATTTCAACTGATTTGAGCCATTTTTCAGCATGGCTGGTGGAAAAAAAAAAAAAAAAGTTATTTTAAGGACCATGGGGGAATAGAAGGAAACATCTTCATTCGTTGTCAGAACAAATTAGCTCCCCAACAGATGGCAAAGACTCAACTGGGCATTGATGCCGTCTGACACCTGCAGCCAGGGCACAGCCAGCTCTCCGACTGCTGTGACCAAGTGGATTTTCGCTGGTCACTCGGCACTGTCAGAGAAGGCGATGCCGACCTGTGGTGAGCGTTGCTTGAGACAAAGCCAAAAAGGTTCTGCTCAGGCTGCTTCAGGGTTTGGTTGGGTTTTACCCTTTCTGCTTCTCCCATTAAGTTGGTTTCTTTCTGTCCAAAGGAAGAGCAAAGCTTGTTATCCCACTGACAAGATGACAAGTGCAAAGCTTGTGCCAGTCCAGATGACATGGAAAGATTGTTGTTCCAGCAAACCCCATGCTGATTTGCCGCTTCAGGCTGAGAGCCAGAGATGGCACCCAGAAAAATGAAAGCCATAACTGCATTTCCAGCTAGAACAGCAGCTTGCTCTGCTTCCCTAATTTGTTTGCCCTTGATCAAAGTCAAGCTCTCGTTAAGAAAAAACCTTGCCAACTGCTAAGATGTGAGTATCTGAGAGCTACCACAGCCTTCATTTTCCAAGGTGAACAACGATAAATGATGAATATTTGACCAGGGACAACTTACTCCAGAATATCAATTTTTGTAAGCTATCAGTCAAAAAGTATATTTGCAATGGGATTAACAGTGCCCTCCTCTGCAATTCCAGGAGGGAAACCCTGGATGTATTTGTACTGTTTGGTCTAAAAATGCCACACAACAGCGATATGAAAATAGGGATCCAGCAGTCCTCTGGGTGTGCGAGAAAACGTAAGTGTTGCTGTGCAGAAAAAGAGCTCATTTCGCAGCGAGAGCAGTCGCCTGTTTATCGACACGTGCAAACGCTCAGCGGAACATGGGGGAGATCAGGGACCCGCACATCATCACAAAGAGCAGATTTGGGGTTGCTTCCTCACTCCTCATGCTTCTCTTCTCCGTGCCTCCCCAAGTGAATCCTTCAGCCCGCAGCAACCTGCCGCTGCCTGAACACTGTCAGAAGGGTTTGAAAATAGAGAACCCACTGCACTGCCTCCTCCCCTCATCCGCTCCCGCACATCTTGAAAGACAACATGGCATAAATTGCAAGCAAAAGTAGCTCGGAGAGCGTGCAAGCCACATCTAATGACACCACTCAGCCCTTAAATGGTTGTCACTCCCGTTACAGAATTAGTCCTGACAAGGAGTCATTATCCCTGCAGTAAACACACGCGGAGTGCGCAGCAGGCTGTCGGGGCCGAGAGATGCTCCCAACTTTATTCCTTTGATGGTGCTGCTGAAAAGCTGGCTGATGCTCGTCACCTTGATGGGATGCAGCGAAAGCAATGGTAATTTTCCATTTGTGTTAGCAACCCCCAACTGTAACTTCATGCTGAGCCACAAGCACAGGGGTTCAGAGTCTGTTTTTTCCCCCCCGCAGTAAACTCACCCATTTCTTTGAAGTATGACCTATTTTCTTTCATGCAGTCCATCCCTGGGAACTTAAGTGCTTTCTCCTCAGTGCCTGTGCCATTCCACTCTCTAGTCTTACCCTTCCTCTTTTTTTTTTTTTTCTTTTCTTAAACTGAAAAGTTAAGAGAAACAGCACAAAGCCAGGTCTAATAGGGAACTCCACTTGATTTTCTGCCTGCCTCCTAATACGTTGAGGAAAAGAAAAGGAATCTATGCCAAGAAACGATATTTGAGTTTTGAGCCAACACTTACCCTTGCTTACAAAGATGGCTTTTCCCTAGCAGCAACCATCCCCTTCTACAGTTACCTGGTTTATATTAACTCATGCTGGTTAAGTGCCTTCCTATAGGAGCTCAGTGCCCAGCATGCATCTGCCCTTCTGCATTACGCAGATGAAGTTCACCTGGTCCTGGAGAGGCAGCTGTTGGTTTCCCCGGCTTTTCCTACTGGGTGAGCGAACAATACTTCAATTGTAGTTTTTCTCCCTGATTAACAAAAATAATTAAGTAATTGGGTTGTTTCTTTCTTTCCTCTGTCACTGAGGAGTTAGCAGCCTGGGTGTTTCGTGGATGTCCTCTGAAGCTGTCTGGGTGCTGGGGAAAGCTCTCCCTGCTGGAGGCAAGGCTTTCCCCGAGCCTATAGGCTGTGTGTTGTTGCAGTTTATCCATCTCTGTTCTCTTGTGCCCCGTGCTCGGCATTGCTGAACAGAGCGATAGTGCGACCCCACTGCAGCTCCCGGGGCAGGGCTGGAGGAGCACCCTGGGGACCTCAGCGTAGCTCCTCCTGACTGCTCCGTGGCTCTGCCTAAGTGTAACCAGAGTAATGTACTTTGTGCGTACGGAAGGCTTACAGCAGGCAAACCACCATTCCAGTTAAAGTTCTGGTGTCCTGTCAAACACGCACATGAGAAGACCCATCCAGGTCTCAGTGCTGACGTAGAAAGCCATGCCTTAGGGCTGAGAGTCATCCTGAAAGATTGCGGTTAACAGCATTGTCGTGTGGATGGTAAGTAGCAGGTGCTCCGGTCTCACAGTCAGTTTAAAGGAAATATGGTTCCCTCCTGGGGTAATTTTTCCTGATACTTTCTGGGAAAATTCTTCGTCTCACAGACTGAGCTGAAATGTCTTTTATGAGGTTAGAAGTGAGGCAGTCCCTGGACTGAAAAGACAGTATTTTAAAGGAGATAGAAGGGTGAAAGCAAGCCACTGCTATGTTTTTGTTGCACGCGAGGGAATGGCTGATGAACTGTGTAAAACGGCCCGTTCCTGCAGGGCAAGGCTATCCCCCTGCTGCGCTGACCCTCCGGCCTCAGCAGATTCATCTGCTAAAGACTGAGCCAATGTCCCACTTCACCGGGGCAGAACGGGAGGAAGAATTAGGAATCCTCTTCAGCTCATCCTGAACGAGCAGCTCAAACCTGAGCGTGTTCCTCTCTCTGAAATGCTTCAGGCTTTCCAAACAAACACAATGTTCAGAAATCACAGTTCTCTGCTGTGCAATAATCCCAACCAAGCAGGTATTAGGGTTAATAACCCGAAAAAACTCATTCTCCCCATGCATATCTTTGTAAGCATGCAAAGCTTCGTTAACCCTTTTAACACAGACCTCACAGTTTGCATAGGTCCGATGAATTCCTTCCTGCTAAAGCCTTTCTAGTCTCTTGTTTCCTCTTTAAAGAGGTGGAGCATTAACTTCAAACTCTGCTCTGAAGATCCTCTGCAGAGATGATCCTCTTATGAGGAAGGTCCCGCGTTGCTCAAGAATTTAAGCCCACTCCAGACTAAGTGTGGATATGGGTTTATTCAGGCAGAGGCTGTCAAGTTTTTCTGCTAATTATTTTCATTATTCCATTATTGTTTAAAAGTTAGATTTGAAGTTTGCATTATGCTACAAAAGCCGAGTAGGTTGGTCATACAGCTGTCAAGTGAGAAACCACCCATCGCTGGTCTCTGTGTGCACATCCCACTGTCCTGTCCTACCTGACTGCTTCTAGCTCACCTCCCACTGTATTTAAAATATCTAGACAAAAGATTTTTCTCTTCTATCTGGAAAGAGATGACCTCTGCTGAAAGCTGAAAAATGTTCTTATTGGAGTCTGTTCTTGGTCACTTGAGATTTAAAATTTAATGAGGAAGGGAGCAGATGAACCAGTTCCCATCCATCACCTGCTGGTTTTGGTGCTGAGCTTGTGGAACAGATGAACCAATCCATCAGAGCCAGCCTTAATCTCTTGCTGGTACCTGATTGACATTCAAGGCCTGGGCTCTGACAAACTGTGGGTTAAACTGTTAGATGTTTGGCAAGTACTGTTTGTGCTGGAATGTCAAAGGAGATTACAAGTGTGGTTCGATGGTCTTAGGACCTAGTTTTGGCTATTGCTGCCCAAGTCCTCTTGAATATTCAGGCCGGGCTTTGAAGTTGTGGTGTTTTCCTTGCTAAATCACAGCAAACAGACAATGGAAGAATTATTTAAAGCCAAGACTCCAGCAAAAATAAAACCTAATGCCTCGTAGCAAGCACGAGACCGATGAATGACACCTTACGCTTCTATTGGTTTGTTCAATACCCTCCCCTAAGTGAGGGCTGGCATGGGTTACCTCACCCAACTTCATCTAAATAAATTGCTGAGACTTCTGTTAGGGAAGAAAAGAACAAAGCTATGAGCGTATCTCCATTTTTCACCCATAACATATAAACTGGTTGGGTAAAATGGGCTTCCACTGCCAAAAAGCAACCCTGACAGATCTTGGAGAGATTTAACAATTTTCAAGAAATGAAGTCTCCTTAAAGCTATCAGAGCATTCCAGGCTTCTGGAAATAACTGAAAATTAGCATAACACAGCATAGGTCACTTTTTTTCTTTGTCTTTCTTCTCTCAAAATATGTGTTATACTGGGGTGCTTTCCAAAGCGTGTCTCGATACAGCCAGAAGTCAAAAATTCCCGGGCTCTTGTCCTGACTTTGCCCTTTTGGTCTGCACAGTTTTGGGGCGAAGGTTTTGCTTGGATCAATGGCTCATGGCTGACTTGTTCATCAAGGGGAGTAAGCAATTGCTCCAGCACAACGCCATGATTTGTTAGCAAGAGTTTATGGTTTCTTGTTGAGCGTTAAACCTGTTTTTTTGTCTCTGAGGTCCAGCCAGTGCGCGGTGATGTGTATTTACCGAAGGGAAAGGCCAGGGGTGATGAAAGGGGTTATTCCCTGTAGCTGACAGGTTTCATTAGAAGCCCTTTTCCCTGAGATCAGGCTGAGATATTGCTGCCTTATATCCAATGGGATGTAAAGTGGCTGAAAGGGATGGCAGAGCCTCCCCACTGGGGAGAGGAGGCTGTGAAGACAGTCTGAGTGGTTGGGTGGGAAGATGCTCAGGGATGAGGGGGCTTATGCTGTCTACACTTGAAAGAAAACCCCTGGGAAGCACCCGCTGTGGGGGCTGAGTCCCTGGAACAGGGAGGAAGATATGAACATCCAGACCTTGGAAGAATGCTTCATCTGTTCACCTACCCTAAGGCAAGATCAGCTCTGCTGAAACCATCTGCTTAGTCCTGCTCGTGCAGAGCTGGCAGGAGTCAAAGCTCTTGAAGACGCACATAAAAATGTCCCAGAGTCCTGCTCAAAACCAGCTTGCTTCATTTTTCTTTTCATGCAGTAGTGGAGCCTGCAAAGGTCTTTATGGACAGAACCAAAAAAAAAAAAAAAAGCCCATGTTTTCAGAAGAGGCAAGATAAGTAAAATGCATTTTCAAGCTCCTGGAGAACAGAGCAGGAGGGAAATGACAAACCCCAGTGTTCCCCATGGCATCCAGTAAATAACGCAACAAACTCCTGAAAGGAGAAAGGGGAGGGGGGAAGAGTTAGAGTTGGTGCAGCAAGGAGCATCTATTGATGGCCCAATTAAAGAAGGGGAACTTTGTTCTGGGTACTAATGGCTGTGGAAAAAACATGGCAGTTAAGAGATGAACCCAAGTGGGGTGGTGGGTGTGATAAGACTCATTTGATACCACTTGAGGCAGGTAGTAGCAGTGGTTTGGTTAGTTTTATACGTATAGGACTTTCCGCTTTTTAAAACCGAGGGGAAGAGGCTCTGTTCTCACCTGCACCAGGAAGAATCAGTCAGGGAATCCCCTGTTTCTGCCTGACCAGATGGATGATGCACAACTGCAAGCAGCATTATGTTCTGGAGGCTCCATTTCCACTCATTGCACACAGGTTGCAAGAAGAGAGATGGTCTTGTTTTGGGAAGAGTCACCAGATGGTGCTCTTACACGTGGTCCTAGCACATTGTTGCCTGCGAAGGCTGTAGAAGAGGGCTGGCTTGCTAGTTTGAGCAGCCCTTGGACCAAGCTGTTGCGTGCAGCAGAAGACTCATCCCTAAGATGTGTATATCATCCGTAAGATAACTGCAAATGGTGGCATTGAAGTAAACTGATTAAACTGGTCTTATCTGACCAGATACATGCTCTGAGTCCACAGACAAGCTAATTATATGGGTTAATGTATTTCACCACGGGCTGGAGGCACACATAGCTATTGGTTGGGTTTCACTTGACTGATGGCTTCTCAAACTGTTACAAACTGCAGTTCTCTGATCCTATTTGTTATCTCCTAAGACAGTTTCTGGACATCAAATATTCTTTTGGTGTGGGTCAGCTCAGCTTTACCATGGCTATCATAGGAACCTGTGATTAGCACTAAATAGGAATCATTTACTTAGTGTACAAGAAACAAATTTCACACAGCTCTTGAAGACCTCATGTCGTTGACTTCTCTTCTAATGGGAAACCAGTCTGGGATGATCCAAACCTGTTCAGATTGGGCTGTGCAAGCATCTGAAAAGCTGATTCGCACAAACAAATGCAGGAGTTGTATTGTCGTCTTGAACTCCTCAGAAACCTCTTTGGAACAGATGGACTGGACTTTGAATCTTGGTTCCGCTTCATCTGTCCCCTGTCCCATTTGACACTTATTGAAGTTTCCTCTCGCTGTTCCTCATTGCTCAGGCTCTAGTGTCCCTCTCAGTGAGTGAAAATAAAATAAAAATTAAAAGTATGTATGTGGTTTTTATATTTATTTATCTATATATTTATATATAAAATACATTTTGTGTATATATATGCACATATATAGGTATGGTGTGTATATATAAATATATGGGGTTTTAACATGAGGCTTTAAAGAGTTTCTGTTGCCTGCTTAAAAATAAAAAATCTTTAGGGAAAATGCAAACCTATAATTTTTTATGACAGTAAAGTTATGTTTATTTAACCTATTTCCTGTGCTGGCTTTCAAGTCTTATCCTGGAGAAAATGTTACGCCAATGCCTTATCATTTTTTCACAACTTGGACTTTAAAGCAAATGATCATCCGTGAGCTATTTTTTTTCAGATCTTCAGAAACTTTAAATAGAATTTTTCTGCCTTCATCACAAAACCAGTTAAGCACTAACTGACTAAACGCGCGAGCAGAAATATCTCATTTTGTTCAAGCTTTTAAACTCTCCTTGTCAACAAATGATTTGAGCATCTCTGCAAAGTGTACTGTCACTTTTCTACCATCTGTCATATGTCACTCTTTCTCTCTTATTCCCCAAGGAGAAATGTCAATCGTTGATTTATATTTCATGTTTTCCTTTACAAAGGAAAATCCTGTTAGGATAAAAATGAATTTTGTGGCTCTTACTCAACTTCACAGAGGATATTAATTGTTCTCTTCCAGGCACTATGTAATTCCTTCCTACTAGCATATTCTGTTTGTCTCTTTTTTTTTTTTTTTTCTTTTTTTTAAGAAGCCATACCTTCTGTTCATGTTAAAGTAAAGCAAGTGTAAACAAGTTTCAGCAGAAATACTAATTGTTTGTTGATACTGGTGGGAAGACGCTACTGTGGAATCAAAGGACAACAGATAAGATTAAATTAGAGGGGAGAAACATTATTATAATTACTCGAGTCTAGGACAGCCTCAGACTTACAAGGTTTGCTTTTGGAAAAAATATTTTTAAATCATCCATGGCAAACCGTTTCCAATTAGCTCTCTCACACTTACTGTGTGGTAAGAGCTTGTGTATGGGTAGACCAGAACAGCTGACGTGTTCAGCCAGAGATAGACAGAATTAAGATACCCTTTTGATTTTTAAATCTAAGGAAGGCGGGAGGGAAGATATCTTTTTACTGCTGTATATTTAAATCGATCCATTTATATAGCCGCTGTCTGCCCAGCTAAGGTGTCTATTTGTTCATAGAGGAACAACTAGCTAAAGGCCATTTTTCTACCCATGGAAAATTATTGTTAATGTTGAACCAGGGGACTTCCTGTTTAGCAGATTTTTGTCCCAAGAAGCATGATGATGGTCCCTGACCTTCCATTCTCCTTGGATGCTCCTGCTGAGCTTCCCATCATCCGGCTCAGAGCCTTGTGGGATGAGTCGTGACAGAGAAAGGGACACCGTGGTGCTGGAAGGGAAGCATCACAGTGGGCTCTATCAGAGAGGCAGAAAGAGGCCAAATTTAGAGAACTGGTTAGAAACCCGTTCGAAATTGTCCATGCTCTTATTTCCTTGTAAATGTGTGGGCAGCGGAGGAGTCTCGGGTGGAGGCAATGCTTTTGCAGCGAGGGTACCTGACTGCCATAACCATGGAGGAGGAAAGTAGTGGTGGTGACCAGCAGTGGACTTCCCCTCTTTATGGGAGGAATAAAGGTTTTGGGAGCTTCCAGAAATTTTGGTCCCAGTCTATACTTCACTCTCAGAGGACACTTTACACTTCTGAGAGAAGAAAGCTTTGACACAGCAAGTAAAGAACCTAATCTGCAAATTTTAATAGTTGCCATGTTTTTATTTCTTTGCCATGTGCATTTGATCACTGCTGCTCTCAAGCTTTGGAGAAGTCTTCAACTGATGTCTAGTATTTTCACTTTAGCTTAGAAAAGATGATGGTTTCGAGATTTATTTAAAAATAACACTCGTATTGATTTATTTTCTGTATCGCACATGGCAGCACCGGCAGCAGACTGCTGATGTAGAGCAAATGGTGCTGCTCCAGCGTTGGGAAGAGCCTTGGCTTGGACCAGCAGCTCTGACTGCAGTTACGAGGTGAAATGTGCAGCCAGGAGCGATTAATTGCAGGCCCTCTCCCTTGCCTCAGATTTCTCCTTTCTTGGAAAACTCCCATCTGTCTTCTGTTCCAAGTGCAAGTAAGAGAAGCTCAAGCTGTGGGGAAGCAAACCGGTAGCTCGGTAACCTCCAGTTGGATCCCCTATGATGGGGAAAGAGTCACTCAATGCCCCCATGACCCTCTGCTGCCCCTCTGTAAGCATTTTTCCACTAAACTAGGACTGAAACTCGAAACAAATTGAGCAATAGCATTTTTGAGCTGAACATATTCAGTAAAAACAGGTGCAATGTTAAGCTAAATAACAGATGAACAATTTAAACAGAAAAACGTAACCCATTGCCTAAAGGAGCCCTGGTGATGTCATTACCTTATTTTCCCTAGGCTTGTCATGATGTGCCGTTTCCAACAAAAGGTGAAAGTCTACTCACCCCTCTGGATTCCTGCACATTACAAATTAGATCCAGATGAAGCTGACTTTGATTTAAACACCCTTGCAGTAGGAACATTGGCGAGCTGTGCTTCAGCTAATTAAACTTTCAGCAGCTCACCTTTGTGAGAGCTTAATTAGCTGAGATACTGCCTTCTCTATATTTATCTTGTGTGTCTTCCAGTGATGCACATCGAAAGGAGGTTTGATTCGCGGGTTGTGTAACCAGGAGTGTGCATAAGCTTTTCTCCTCTTCTCCTTGGAAGCACAGGTGCTGTGTAGGGGTCAATGGCTAAGTTTGGTTGGCTTGTTTTACATGGACCCTGAATATTCAAGGTACCGGTATGTTTTCAGAGACTTGAGTTCCATAATTTTAACCGGAGTTGCGCGGAGAGATGTGTCAAACGCTTTCAGTGCTGCAATTGCCCAAGCAAAGCTGTTGCATGTCCAGAGCCTCCTACATCACCTCATGTATCAGGAGCACAAAAACCCCACTTTGGTAAATGCTCTTTACTTCCGAAGCACACCCATTGTGTTTAAAATAACGTACAAAAGCCACTGAAATCCCACCCCATCCCTCTGTGTGGCACATGCCCTGCAGCAACTTTCGAGGCAAGAATGATTTCTGGGGATGTTAAATTTCTTCCCTCCCTCTCCTCCCTGCCTGTCTTGGTCGTTCAGTCTTTCTCACGTGGGAATGCAGGCACTGGTTTCCAGTGCAATGGGGCAGGTACTGCCTTTACTGGGGGAAACCTGTGATGCTGGGTGGGTGGGAGAGGGGCGAATGACTTGCGCGTAGCACCTTTTCTCCAAACCCATGTGTCAGTTCCTCCAAAATCCTGAGAGAAGCTTGAAATCTTTAGGCTTTAAAGTTGATGCTGAGATTTGTTTTCACGTTTGATTTGCTTGCCATTTCTTAACTTCTTTTCGGTTTTACCTGAAAATATCAGATTTACAAATTTACCTTAGAATTAATATAAAAAATAGGATGTTTTTCTGGCTCCACAATGTGTAATATTATAGGAAAGGCATTTCACAAGCAAGCCTGGTGAGAATTGGGCTCAGAAAGTTTTATTCATGTGCAGCATTTTCTCAGCCAGGCATCCTAAAGACCTTCAAAACCCCACCTTTGTAGCCCAGACTAAGACCCAGCGACTCAGCCCTACCTTCTCCCTTCTAATGGCTTCAGGGCCCATATCCCAAACATGCGAGCATCATCACATCTGCAGCCGCTGTGACTGCGCAATGCATATCTCCGTTTGACTTGCACACACCAGCTCCAGAAACTTCTCCCTCTCTCCTGAGAGATTGATTCTACTAGTGGCTTCCCTGAGCCCGCACAGAATGCTATGCGCAGCCCGGGGTGCAAAGAAGTCCTTGATTCCTCAATGCATCTCCAAACTATTGCAGAAATAGCAGGTGAATGGCTGTTTCTATTAAGGTCAGGTCACCTCTCGTATATATCTCAAGAAAAGCCATTGTCCTTCCCTGTGAAATAATAATAATAAAAAAAAATTATAAAAATCATATAAGTGTCACAGCACACTGTAATTCTGGAAAAGAATTGCTTTAAAAGTGCATTTATCACTGCCTTCCCCCCCAAAAAACTACCAGTCCTCTTGGAGAATACCTGTGAACAGTCCCTAATGGGGCAATAACTATTCAGCTGGGCTTTGGTGGATGGTTTTGGAGGACTTCTAATTGCCTCTAATTAGGCTCACAAAGCCTCCCTTGTGCACACTTAACTCATGCAGACTTTTCTGGTAGACATTCTTTCCCTCCCCTAAAGGCCAGCTCCCACTCTGTTCCCACATTGTTCATATGGCGTTGTTCATATGCAGCACCCTCCAGCAGAATGGAGCTGAGGAGGGGGGGAATTAAAATAGGGGTAGGGGGTGGGGTGCAGGTGCCAAATCTGGGGAATGCAGGGGAAATCCAGCTGCTTCCCAGCAGGAGAGTGTGGCTGGCACCATCTGGATGCTGACCACAGCCTAAAAACGTGGATCCTCGTGGAAGCCTCAGGACCCCAATGCCCTGCTTGGCATGGGGTCTTATTTTGCCAGGAATTAAGTGCCCCAGGATTGATGCTGGCAACTTTCTGAGTTTTGGATGGTGATTTGGTAGCAGTAGCATCCCAGCTTCCCCAGGAGACGCTGTCAGCCCCGGCTTTCCCAAGCGTAGGCTCTCAGTAAGCCCCTGTGCCTTGGAGGACATGTCTCAGGGACTGTGCTCAGCCAATTATTCTGTTTTCTGATTTATACAGCATTTGGAGGTCTTTGCACTGGAAAACGTTGCTCCATATGGCAACTTGGCCTTTTTAGATGCGAACAGTTCCCCTGTACCTGGTCCGCCCTATCCAAGGAAGGGCTAAAGTCAGAGTCAACCATTGAGTTGAGCCTTATTAATAAAGTCCATGGGAGGCTGTGTCACGCTGGGCGCAGATCCCATAGGTCTCATTCCCTTGCTCCCAACTCCAAGCCACCACCAGGCAGCACATGACCCAGAAATGCCCTTTTCCTTTGCAGGGTGACGTTGGAAACGCTCCCTGTGGAGCACTATTCCCCAGATGCTTCGGCCCAACCAGCACCTCAGCTTTTCTGGGCTGCTTGGCCCAGAGAAGTCCTCGGCAATCCTTTCTCACCACATCCATCACCACCACCAAACGTGGGGCATTTCCCTGTGCCTTCGTTTGGCTCTCACGCGGGGCAATTATTCTCCCCACGGCTTCAGTGTGCTGCGATTAGTCAAGCCCCAACACAGCAGTGGCAATGCTACCTTTCACTACGTGATTAATGAATGTCTGACAGCCTTGGGAGGAAAAAAAAAAAAAAAAAAACCAAAAAAAACACCAACTCAAAAAAAATCGAATGGTTTGATAATAGAACCAGTGCCTGGAGCCAGGCGGGTGGCACTCAGCAAAGCTCCCGCTGTCCCAGGGTCCCGTCACGCATCTCGCTCCGCAGGGCCGGCGTGGCTGCTGGCCACGGCAGGGATGGGATCTTGTGTGTCTCTGAGCCTTTGCAGCCTTTCTGAGTTACAGCTGATTTCTACAGTAGTCATCTTCCTGAATTCCTCTATCCTTTACATCACTGAATTTTACTTTAAAAGCCGTTTTTAAAAGGACTCAGGCTGGGAGCTTACAAAGGAGCTAGAGAGTCCTGTGGATGACACACCAGCTGCGTGGAGCCTTCCCTGGCAAGTAAACCTTTTCAAAATGAAGTAAACCTCAGCAAGCATCTCTGGGCAAGTGTTTGTAGCCCCGTTCCTATTCCCGCAGTCTCTGTTCCCAACTCTTCGTACTGCTGCGGCTCCAGCCCCGGAGCCTTTGCATGAAGGTCTTTAGAAGTGCGCATTTCCCTCACCTTGGCTCAAAACAACCTCTGCCTGATTTCCTCCCAGGTTCACCTTCGGTCAGGGCTGACTGTTCAGATGCCGAGGCAGGTATGTCCTGGCAGATATCGTCCTGTTCTGGCCTGGTACAAAGGTCTCGAAGCCACCCTGGTGGAAGTCAGCATCTTGCCAAGTCAGTCTGAGCACAACACGCGGCTGCACCCTGGACCACGAGATGAGGGGCGGCAGAGCTCAGGATTGCCACAAATCCTGACATTTATCCCTGCTGACGGCTGATGCCCAAAGCACAAGGTTGCTCTGGCATGGTTAGCCCTCGGCATAAGGATCATCCTTGTTGAGGGCAAGCACCTTTTCAGCTGAACCCCTTGGCACACAAATGCTGTCCCACGATGGACACAGTGCTCTGTGCTCCCTTATCAGCTGCTGCTCAGTGCTGCTCTGATGGGAAATTTTAGGTGCAGCAAAAAAAGAAAGGCAGCAAACAGCAGCACTCGAAAAGGCAGGCCAAAATGGCATTGGGAGGCTTGTCTGGCTCTCTCAAGGTGGTAAAAGGGAAGGTTTTCTATGAAAATGTCTTTTTCTCTAATTGATTTCTTCTGGCTCTGCCTCTGATGTGCTTTCGGTGCACCAGGGCTTTGGCATTTATGAACCGCTGATGCCACCAGCCGCATGGGAATCTTTGCTGTGGCCATCACTGCCGTGTGGGGGTGGGACAGGTCCTACCCACATCTACCCTGCGAGGGATGCCCCTAGCCAGCCAAGGGCCATCTCTAGCCTTGGCTGCATTAAACACCCAACAGTTTCACTGGAGATGGGGTAAAAGTTGACATTTTTGGTGCAGCGTTTCCCTAAGCATGGTTAAAGACAGCGATGGCATCCGAGGGGCAGGGAGAGCCTTGCCAGGGCTGCACAACTTGATGTGTGTAAAGGAGAAGGATGTGTGTAGCTCTGAGCTCCTGCCTTGGGACCCACATTGCTGACCCCCTTTGGATCTCACCTAAACAGAGATCTTCACAGGGACCATTTTTGTAGGCATCTGCTCTCCCATTTAATCGATTTTCACAGCCCCAGACAGATTATTTGGGTAAAGACGTTTATATCTTGGATAAAGACCCGGAAGTGGAGGTGCTGATCTAGGGTGAACCATCCCCTCAGAATGTTTTGGGGAATTGCTTGTAATAAGTTGTTGCTATGGCTCTGGACAGATTTTCTTGTATCCTAGCAATGATTGTCTTTGACCGAAGCTTTGGTTGCTACAGTTGGGATCCTGATGGAAATATTCAGCCTGTCAGCCCCTTGCCTGCTCTCGTGCCGTCCCTTCCACAAATGTTCTCTTGTCCCCCTCTGCAAAACCGATAGCTTGCCTCAGGCGACGTCATTCCTTGCAACCTAGCAATTTACACCTTGCCGAAATGATTGCCATATTAGAATAACATCACTCCTGCAGGGGACCTGACTTGATTTTTAATAAACTGCAGGGCTGGTGTGATTGGTACTTATGAGTCACCGGCTGTAGCAGAGCTGAGCCGCTCTCTGCCTTCAAAACCAGTTTCAGTGAATCCCCCCTCAGAAGCCTCATTGATTTTTGCCTGCATAATTTACACATTTGTGTTTGTCTTCTGTGAATAAAGGAGCAAACAATGGCTGGCTCTGCTCACAGAGACAGTCCTTTGAAGCGAATATCCCTCAATGAAACACTTTCATGAATTCCAAAGCTCCTTCACTTGTGGGAGAAGAAAATAAAAAAAAAAAAAAAATAGCAAACCCTAGCAACAAAAAAGAAAATGTTACTGTTGTGTGGGTTTTCAAAACCAGAAAGTTTTCCACAGTTGCAGCAAACAACATTTTCCAGAGTAGAATAAGCCACGCTGAAATGCAGCCGGAGGTTTGGCTTTCTAAGCTTGCTTCGCTCCTCGGCCAGTGCCGCAGCGGCACGGGCAGAGGGCTGGACACTGGTGCTGGGTAAAGGGCTGTGAGCTGGGACGGACGGGTCTCAGGGTCACATTGCAGGACTTGCCAGGTCCCATCAACAGCCTCAGCCACTGAAGTTAAATAAGCACCTAAGAACCTCTGGTTTGGTTTGGTTTTTTTTATCTTTCTTATAGCTGTAAAAAGTCTTGGTGAAGAAGTGAAGTGTACGCTCTCTGAGAATGGGACAAAGAGGATTGAAAAGAACCTCATATACATGTTTTAATCCTATGATTTTTAAGAAAGCCTCCTGCTTTTTGGAGCATCACTCATGTTTGTGAGCTCTTTTGTTTCTATGTTTAGCGGTCAGCACTTTTTTTCCTTGCACAATTCACAGCTCGGTTTAATGATTTGAGTCTTCATTAAGGACAAAGATGCGAAATCTCTCTCCAGCAGAAAGGACGCACGGCAGGAACCCCTTCTGCTGGAGATGTTTGACTACAGGGAGCAAAATGGCTCTTGTGTCCTGGCAGCACAGCCTTTTACATTTGCTATTAGAGTTGATTGATTTTTTTTATTTCATTCTATGCTGTGTGGAGCTGTCTGTCTGATTTCCATTGAAAAACTCCATTGCTGAAGGAGTTTATGTGTGTGTTATGTGCTATGTTATATGTACCTAAGCCGTAGGATCAAACTCAACTGCTCCCCCATGGGAACGGCTCTGCATCCACCAAAATTTCTGTCCCACAAAATGGGTGTAATCTGTGATTTCAATGTTTTCCTCTTCCAAGAGCCTGGTTTGGGTCTCCTGCCGGTAACAAGATCACGACTGAGAATATTTAAGGAATCCAAATATTCTATTGTGAGCACTTTCTGGACTGGCAGCCGGGATAATTTGCCCTTGCCTGTCTTTTCTTCTTTTACACAAATTTTACTTTTTGCTGCAGCCCACAAATTAGTCAGCTCCTCTCTAACTGCGCTAAAATACTTTCATTGGGATTACAAGAAAAATGTTAGCACAAGGGCAGAGTTGTTTTTTTATTATTTTCTGCTCATTTATCCACACCTACGTTCGTGTGAAATAGTCTGGGGAGACCTTTTTCATTTCTCTCCTAGTCCATAATGCCAAAATTTGAAAGAATGGATGAACTTTTACTCCTGATGGTCCAAATAGTCCTGAGGACTTCAAAGAAAGTAAGTAGAAACACGTCACTGTGGTTTTGGGGATGGCATACAAAAAAAAAAAAAAAATACGCCAGTGCCCATTCCTCCAAATTTCTACCACCAGTTCATTCTCAAGAGTTTGGTTGAATTTCCGTCATCACAGATGACAGAAGGTACCTTGGGTGTGGGTATCCCATGTGAGGGTTTCCAGCCCATGGAGCAGGAGATTGTTCAGGCCAAGGGTTTTGTTCTGTAAAGGAAGGAGCTGTTTGATTTTTGAACCTTGAGGCCAGAGGTGTGAGAAAGGATTTCTCTTCCCCCAAGTTCCATTCAGAGTTGAATGTCTGGTCTGAAACCCATTTCCAGTTGGAAATACGCTACAGGAGATGAAAAGAGGAATATTTTTTCCCCTTAGAGAATAAACTTTTATGTATATTGCTCAGTGTAGAAAATGTCTTCTTCCTGTTGAACAGTGAAATAAAAATGACATGACTATTTCCATTTGCCAAGAGCATTTTCAGCCTGAGCCAGCCCAAAGGCACAACTTGGTATTTTCAAGTGTCAATCAAAGATGCTTCCCCTTCAGCTGGTGCAGGGTCCAACAATAGGCCATATGGGACGTTAGTCTATGCCAAATGAAGAAGAATTGAATCAGGAATAAAATATGTCAAACTACGTTCATGCTAATTCCAAGCTCTACAGTCATCGTGATGGGACGGGACTTATTGTAGTCTTGCCAACCCAATCGGCAAAATAAGCCTCGCCACAGGTATAAATATCCCTACAGATTTGGACATTTAGAGTGGCAGGATAAGGCCTAAAGACAGCACGATAAAATATTCTTGTGAAAAATAACTGTGTTCTTAAGTAGCAAGAGACTGCTGTGGTTTACAGACAATACTTTGGTGGGCACGATCCAGATCTCCAAAGATATTCAGATGCTTGAAATCCAGCATTTGCCTTCCAGTACTTGGACTGAGCAGCACAGAGTGCTGTAAATAACTGCTGTACAAATACATGTGCTGTACATGAACCTGGATCCAAGTAGGGGCTGGTGTGTTAATATGCAGGACTTCTGCTTTGAAAACAGGCAAAGCAGCTGTAATTTTAGAGGAAGATAGTATAGTTTTTGGAAATCAGTGGGAAACGGGTGCTTTTGTGAAAAACTTCCTCTTTAATCAACAAAACCCTTGTGATCCAGAAAACTGTGGGAGTAACAGATGGCTGATGTTTCTTTTCATGTTGGCCAGTCAGCAGGAAAATAATAGACGCATGTGTCTTAATGAGCAGAAAGAAGACGTGAGCCTGAAGGTACCAGTAACGTGGGAGATGGACGCAGACAAACCAGGTGGTACCATCCCAGCTATTGAAAGAATTTCTTATCTGTTGCGCAAAAAGACATGTGCTGGGGTCTGTGGAGGGAGAAAGGATCCTCGGCCCTAATTCGGGCTATTATAGCACCTTTTTCTGGAGCTCTTGGACTGCCCGCTCTCCACCTCCTTAGGTGCACATTGGAGAGATGCAGCACCCGGATCAGGCACCTGTGGGATGAGTGTGGCCGCAGTTTGTCTGTCAGCCATCAAAAAAAAATGATGCTCTGAAACTCTTTTTTTTTAAAAAAAACAACTTTGAATGCAGACCCTATAATAGGTACCAAAGGTCATCTGAGGTGGTTTGATCATAGTCGGTCTACCAGACAGGATGGTAGCAACTCAACAACCCCCAATTCCATGGGTTTCCAGAAAAAAACTCTCCTGCCCTGTTTGGACAGTACTTTGGAAGATTCCTAAGACTGTCTGTCAGCTATATACAAATGAATCCAACCAGTCATGAGGAGACAGATGAAATAATAAGAAGTTGGAACAGAACTGTCATTACGACCTCTACTGCAGGCGGCTTTTGGACAGAGCTTAAGGAAGTAAATATACATATATTTATATTTATAAATATTTTTATTTATAAATATATATATATATTTTTCATACTAGCCCTTCCAAACTCAATAAGGACAAAATGCTGTTGAATTCTGAGAATCACCAGAAATGAGCATTTCAGGGTTGCTTCAGAAGCTGTGGGAAAGCTGCCCTTATTTCCCGCACAAGCGAGGCAGGTCCCCAGTGCCAATGAGTGTGAGCCAGTTACTACTCAACTATAATTGAGATTTAAGAGCTATCATTTCCTATTGGTTAACCAAGGAAATATTTATGGCCAAAGCCTGATGCCAAGCACAATATTTATGACCAAGTTTTTAGCACTGACTGCATTCTTTAATGCTGATTTTTGCACAGAAGACACAGATCACATTCACATTTATGTGGGCATGAAACCGAAGCCTGAAGTCATCAAGATAGAGCTTGGAGCAGGGTCTATTTCTGGCAAATCTCATCCTTGTCTTCACAGCAGCCTCGGTGAGAGCGCTGGAAGCAGACATCGGAAGGTCTGGATGGCTCTTCTCTGCTCTCCATCCCTGGCTAAATGACCACTGCTCAGGGTGCTAATGCCTGGCATGGATGTTCTAGATCGTGTCTATGCACCAAGACCGAGGGCTTCAAGTAAGGGTGGCACCTCCTGAGCTTCACTGATGCAACCAGAGGTGGATGGAGATGCTCTCAGTTCCTGCTCTCCAGCTGGACAGATGGTATGTGCACCACCGAGCCCCTGACGTTCGTAGCCCCAGGTGTTCAGCAGATTTATTTCACTTCGCATTAATACATCAGGCCAGGAGCTCGGGGGAGGTTGTAACTTAGTCGGCCACCTCATCTGGCTAATTACACTGTGGCTCTCATCAAGCCCTACTTTGCTTGTAGCATGCAGCGCCCTCGGACAGGTTTGTGCTGGCTGGGAAGATGTGATCTGTAGCTGTTGCTGATTATGGAGAGAAAAATGAAAGGATTTGTCGATCAGTCAACTCCAGATTTCTTTAGCAAATAAAATGGGCAGCATTTGCCCTCTGGTGAGGAAGGACAAGAGCCTAATTTAGATCTACAAAGCTGAGCAGTGAAACCAAAGCTATCCTTGGAGAACAAACTTGTCTGGAGAGACATGCTTCTGTTCTCTGATTTAAAAATCCATCTTCTTGGATCTTGAGAGAAGCAAAAGTTGCCTCCTCTCTCTTTACGGGCCCTTTACAATGAAATCTGGCATTTACAAATAAGATATAGATGTTCATCTGATTTGTAACATGAGGTCTTTAACAGTCATAGAGCTGGAAGCCTTAACGAGGCCATGACTTGCTGCTTTGCTTCCTTTCCGTTTTCAATGGTTGGCTCACTTTGTTTGTTGCTTTGTTTTAACATAGCGAGAATCACAAATCCTCTTGTTGCTTTATTAATAATGAACCTTATTCAGAAATTCCCAAGATATGTCTGAGCGAGGAACAGGAAGAGGAGAAATCCAGAGAAGGAGAACTGTCTGGATCAGCACATCTTGTTGACACCACGAGTCAATGGTCAGCGAAAAAGATCATCGCCATGTTACAGAGCTGTGGAGGAGAGAGGTGGGAACCAGCCAGGAGACAAAGGCGGTGAGAGAATTGCCCTTGCTGTCCATCAGCACAGCCTGGCCAGAGGTAAATACAACTGGATGCTCCCCAGAGCTTTGTTACGGAGCTAATCCTGCAAGGTGCTGAGCTCCCTTAACCCCCAGCTCAGTAACGCATGAGAATTTCAAGGCAACACAATAGGTTAATGCGTCAGGGCTCTTGCGCTTGGGTTCAAATCTTAATCAGCTCTCAGAGAGGAGGGAGAGATGTTGCTTTAGCAATACTGCCCTGCTGTGAAGTGTATATATTATCTGCTCCACGTCTTATTGAGCATCTCCGCATGGCTGGAGGGCTGCCCTGGGTCAGGACTGCGGTGCCCAGGCTGGAGGACACGTGCGGGTGGTGGCCCTGGGTACCCGGGGTTGGGCTGCCAGGCACGGGGCTGCCGGTTCTGTCTGCTCACTGTGTGCGCTTCGTGATGGGAACTAGTCTAGAAAGGAATCGCGTGGGTGGTGCAGCTTTGGAGCATCTCATGTCAGGTGCACTGCTCATTGCGGGTCGAAAGCTGGGTTCTCGCTGGGGCTGCTGTAGTTGCTGTGAAGCCACAACACTGCCTTTGTCCCCAGAGTCTGATTGTTGCCGTGAGGGTGCTTCAGGAAATACCAGGAGGCTACAGTAGTATTGTATGGTTGGAAACCCATCCGCTCCACGGCCAGCTTCCAAGAAGGAAAGAAGCCTGTGAGAAGCTTAGGCTTCACAACCATATCTACTGCTTTGGAAATAATCATTACTACACTTGCTTTTTCTCTGTCGATTTTACTTCCAGGCTGGTGTCTCAGGTTCCTTGTGCGGCCAAAACTCTCTTAGACAGTAAAAATGTTTGATTTAGTTGAAAATGTCTTTCAAAGTCTTCTGGCGCAGACAATCTGAAGTACATCTGAATAAATCAGTCACTCTTGTGAGGCCAGCAGTACCTTGCAGATTTCCCTGAGGGAAACAGCCTCGCGCGTCCCTCTGCTCTGCGCATTTCAGTCCACATTTCACTGAAAGGAGATCTCTCCCCCTTCAGCGTTGGTTTTCTTCCTGCCGCTTTTGCCTCACCTGAAGTCTCTGTCGAGGCCAAAGCAGTTAAGAACGGGAGAGAGAAATCTTCATCACAGGAATGGACACAAAGGAAAAAAAAAATCGGATCACCTTTGAATGCAAAGAGGATGTTTCTCAAGCATTCCCTTAACTGGCTTTGTCCCCTGTGTCAAGCCCAAACAGGGAATGGTTAAGGAGATATTATCATTATTATGTCCCACTTCTGCAGATTCAAACATGCAGATGACATTTTACAAAATAAACAGAGGCCAAGGGCTGGCCCCGGGGAGCCGGCAGTGACGCCCAAGGCAAGACCATGGAGAGAGAGGGCAAACTGAAAGAAAACATGCAGTCCTAGGATTCCCTCTCAGGTCAGTGTGCCTCTGCCTCCTGGAGCACTTGAATTTTTTCCCCATTGAACTAGAAAGGGCTAAAATGTGGAAAATGTACGCCAGAGTGCAAGACAGTGGATTCAAGAGTTCCCAGATCCTTGCAAAATCACGGAATTCTACTAAATGACCCGAAACACTTGAAACTGAGCTTGTTACTGGCTTGCCCTTGCTCCAAGGACAAGTCTGGGATTCCATCGAAACCCTTGGGTGAACATTGCCTTAAGTTCTGTTTAGTTCAGTCTATAATCTTCAATAACTGGGATGGGTGCATTCAGTTTTTGTGAACATTTAGATTACCCAAATTATCCACGTCTTTTTCAGACAAAGGAAGATAATAATAATGAGGAGGCTCAGAGCCCGGTGCCTGAGAATCACGCCGAAGTTGCAGCTTTCTCCCACAATAAAAAAAAATAAATATAAAAATCATTAAACCCTTTAAATGGCATTTTTTTTCCCAGTCAGACCAAGTCCCTTGCACATGTACCAGTGGAAGACATTGCCTTCCAAATACACACAGGAGCTGATGGGAATTTTGTTATGGCCCAATGATGCAGAAAGAAACTGGCAGTGAGATTTAACAAGGTCACTTCAAGGCACAGAAACCTCTGTAAAATATGCTCGTTCCCCACATCGCATAAAAACAGGACCGGGGAGGTGAGGGATAAACCTTTCACTTAGAGGAAATGATGATTTACGATTAATTTCCAAAAGAAGGAAATCCTTTTTTAATCAAAATTATTTATAGGGTTAATCCGAAGGCAGTGTTTGCTCGCCAGCTCCCCTGCTCGCCAGCACAGACACGGAGGCAAGGTGAAGATGGATGGGGTTGGTCCATGGGATTTGAATCAGCTCTGCGCAGGAGGGCCTGTAGTCAAGGCTACCTGTGTTATTTATGGCCAAGGTTTTCAAAAGGGAATAGCTGATCTTGGATCCCGTGGGGTTGGCCGCCCAGAGCGTGACCTGTGCAGAGTACCACCTTCCTTGAAAAATGGCCTTTAGAAATCCTATTTCCCACAAATTTCCTTTGGGAATTTGTAAGGTTTGTTGTATCTGGTGCTTGTTGCTGGAGCTAGGTGGGCTGAAGCCCAGGATTTCCCCGCTGAACGCTGCTGGGTAGGACCTGCGCAGCGCTGGACCCAGCGAGGAGCGGAGGAGCGTGCAAACTGAGGTGGTGCCCCCCCTCCCCCCAAATTCCATAGAGCAAAGGGGTTTAAAGAAATGTTGGGTTTTTTTTCTGGTTGCTGCATGGTTGCAGCGTGTCACTGAGTGATGCCGGTTTTACCTTGATTAGGACTGATTGCCCTTCTGCTACCCTATTTTCAGCTGGGGGAAGGAGAGGTGCTCAGTGCTGCACAGGACCTGGCTATCAGGATGCAACCCGTGCTTCAGCTTCAAGTTAATTTGATCTCACATCTGCTGTTTATTGAATTAAGGCTGGATGATTCCCTGGAACGAGCACTACAGATTTTTAGAGCATGGCACAGGTGCTCAGGTGCTGCAATGAGGGTCAGGACACCAAAAGCAAGGCAAGCAAATCGTACGGGAGTCCATGCACCCAGTGGGAAATACGGTGGGGTTTGTCATTCGAAAAGACTGACAACTGTTGAGGAAGAGATGAGGCAAGAAAAGATAAGTTGAGTTTGGTACTACACTGGTGGTATTTATAATCTCACTACAGACCTAATTTCTCTTGTGGCTTTAATCCTCCCCATTTTCAACCAGCGATCTATTATATTGGAAGATATTTGAGATGCTTCGGGAGTAGGGAAATTATTATACATAAAATATGTAGCTAGTATTATTAGAACAGACTTTGATTAATTTTGCAGCTGGTAAAATTACCCCTGCCTGAAAATGAAATCCATTTGCTATCCGTGTGGAAGTAATTGTGTTAATATCAAAGCTAGTTTTAAAATGAAACAGAGAGGGCTCTACTCCACGTCTCCTGTGCGAGGAATCAGGGATGCGAGATGAAGGGCTGGAGTGATAATTCCTTGTGTTAGCGGGGAATTATCCTTTTCTCCACAAAAAGTCTTCATGACTTCAACAGAGTTATTTGTGGTATATTTAAGGTACATGCAAGTATACCGATGTGTTCGAGTAACCTCTTGCCTCTGTCTCACCTGTGATTTGCCTGTTGCCTATGGGCAGAGGGTAATATTTGTATTTGTACTGTGTTTGTACAGCACCAAGCAGAGCAGAGCCCCGTTCTCATGGGCAGGTTCATCAGCCCAGTAACTGTTGACAGCAAAGCTATGTGCCCAGGCCAGAAACATCTCTCAGGCTGATTACCCTGTTAGTCTACGGGAGTGATTTTGAAAAGCACTTGGACAAGATTAAAAAGACAGCTTTCATTAATTAAGAACTGTTTGGGCTTCAGGTGCTATAAAGATCCCAGATGGCACCAGATCCACCACCTCTGGCTGCAGCTGCGCTCTGGATCTCCCCCTTTATTTCTCATGCGAAAAGTTTTCCTCCCCGCAGCCTGTTTGCTGGAGTGCACAGATTCTCTCCTCCTCCTAAGCAGGAGGTGGGCAGGTCTAACTACATTAAATATACAAACATACTGTGCTCCCGCTCTGCTGCTCTGCTCCGGCGAGGGCTGGCGTGGCCATCGGTGGCCCATCAGCAGCAAAATCTGAGCAAAGGCTGCCCAAAGGGCTGGGGGGAGGGTGGGTGAAAGCAGCGGGAGCAGCAACAAATAAACCCAGCAGCCGAACCGCCCCGTGGGAAAGGGGAGAGGAGCAAGCAGGAGAGCCCAGGCAGGCTGTGCCGTTCGCGTCTCCGTGCAGGAGCTTCCTGCAGCCCTCACGCATCTCCTGCCAGTATATGTCCGTCCGTGTCCCGGGGAAGGGCATCCTCCCGGGAGGAAGAGCTGGGAATCGGTCAGAAGAGAAAGGAAAAAACTAACAAACCACTATCCCCTCCCAGAGACAGGCGAGAGGGAGAGAGTTCAGGGGAATGAAGCTGGAGGATCCAGAGAGTCAGAGAGGAAAAGTTGCCCTGACGGGAGGCTCTGCGTACTAGAGCCTGAGCTCTGCTCCACAATGGGATTTCTCGTGTCTCAAGGAAACCTCCTCCTCCTGCTGTGCGCCAGCGTCTTCCCCGGTAAGTTTGAGAAAGCTTTTCTCCCCCTGCTCTGCTCTTTGGCTCTTTTCTCCCTTAGCCCTCTCAAAGGCATGCTGCGAACACTGGTCCCTATCAGCGAGGAACGTCCCCCACTCCCGCATCCTCCTGCCCCATCGTTGCAGGTCCCCTAGATGCCAGCCTCCGCTGAGCCGTGCTTTGTTTTTCTTTTCTGCTCCCTGCCTGATTTGACGGGGAAAGGGTTAAAGCCGCGGTGGGGAAGGGGACAGGAGGGACAATACAGGCAGGGGCTCAGCATCCTGCTGCTCGCCGGGGTTTTTCCTCCCTGTGTGAAGTGTGTTAATGTGTCTCCGGGCTACAGCTCCGGCTGGGGAGAGCGCAGCCAGCGCTCAGCTAATGCTTCCCTTTGTATAATCCAGGGCAGCTAAAGACTAAGTAGGAGCCATATTCCACGAGGGATGGGGGCAGAGCCCCCGGCTCCCTCTCCCCGCCGCCCCTGTCGGAGGACGCCTCCGCCTGCAGCCCGCGCAGGGGCGCAGCTCCCCCGGCACCCCCCTGCAACAAAGGTGGCTTTAATTTTTTAATAACCAACAGGCACCTCCGACGGTTCCTGGAGAGTACGTGCAGGGTCAGGGCTGCTCCTTGCAGCCTCCAACTTTTAAAGTCATTATTGAGGGAAACGGCGCTCTCATTTTCCAATTTGTTCTCTCCCCCCCCGCAGGCCCCCATCCCCGTCCTCTTCCTCACCCATCATTTTTGTGAAAGACCGGCTATGAAGGTTGGTTTGAAGAGCTGAATTTCAGTCTGCCTTTGTTCTTCTGATGCATTTGATGCCAGTTTTTGTGTGTGAATCTGAACCAAAATCCCTGTCTCCCATCAGGAGGCTGCCTTTTCGGTTTTGCCTTGCCCTTCCAGCATCCCTCTCTCCTGCTTGCACACTTCAGTGCTAGAAACTTGCTGCAAAGTGGCCATAAAAATTAAACCAGATTCCGGGGGAATGGCCCACATAGTGTTTTTCAAATGGTTTTACTGATGCCCCCAATTTCTGCAGACCAATCCTGCTCTGCAATGGAAATCCTACATTGGGAATTGGCCACAGTGGGAGAAATAGAGTGAGAAATACAAGGCAACGCCCGGGGTAGCAGGGAGGCAAGTCACCGGGGTGGCATCACCCTCCCTTGTGTCCCTACTTGCCCATCGCTGGGGTTAGCATGGGGGTCGCCCCCCGGAGAAGGCTCCACTTATGCCAGTGCTTGGAGCCGCACGCGTCTCATGCTGCCGTGCGCCATTCCTTCCCCGCAGCCTTCGGCCACGTGGAAACCCGAGCCCACGCGGAGGAGCGTCTCCTGAAAAAACTATTCTCCGGTTATAACAAGTGGTCCCGCCCCGTCGCCAACATTTCTGATGTGGTCCTTGTCCGCTTCGGCTTGTCCATTGCCCAGCTCATCGACGTCGTAAGTGCAACTCGTTTGTGCAACAAATGGCCAAGATTAACGGGGTCGGGGCTTGGGGAGAAGCTCCTGGGGCATGTAGGTGTTACTGGCTGACCCAGGGTTGGGTTGGGAAGACTTTGCCCTCAGCAGAGAATGGTTATCACACACACAGCTCTGCTGGAACGAGGGATGGCTCATGTGAGTAGCTGGTTGTCAAAGTGGATCCTTTATTCTTCATTTACTATAGGCAAAATCCCAAATTCCTTATCAAAATCCATGGGACTGATCACAGCAGAGCAGCACAGCAACTGCTATCAATGCCACAGCGTCCGGGCTAAGGAAAAAAAAACCAACCAAATAGCTGATTTGGAATTTGAGCCATAATTATTAACACTAATTTACACAACCTAATCGGAACAGAGGTTTGCACATCTCTGGAAGATAGCTTGCTGGAAGAGCTTTCTGCAAATGAAAGTTTTGAGGGTTTTTAGCTAATCTGGCAGATATTAACAAGAAAATTGTTTCTGAATGTTTGCTGAAATAGAAGTTACATGTGTACAAACTGCATATGCTATGTACAAAACAGAGTGGTTTGCAGTCCGGACTGATGCGCACTGAAATGCTATTTAAGGGATTACTCTGTCACAGTGTGGTGGGGTCAAGCGTTGAATCCAAAGGAGATCCCTGCAGGGCTGCAGATGTTAAGCACACACAGAGGCTCTCTAGCTTGAGCAGATCTTGCTTCCGCATGCTTCTCTCTTCTGTCCCTGTTTGCACGCAACACTTCCCAGGACAGTGTGTCCAGGCAGATGGACATCTCTTGAATAAGTATTGGCCTCGCTTTCGGAGGCGCTCTGTCACTTTTTACTGTATTTGTGTGGCAGAAAAAAGGGGTGATAATGGAAAGTGGAGCGCAACTTGAAGACATTACTGGTGTAGGACAATCATAACTTCACAACATTTTATATTTTGAGATGAGAGTTTTGAGATGCAGAGGAAACAGAGCCGGGGTGGTGCGGGAGGTGGGCAATCAGGGACACTAGTTGCTAGAGAGCGGCATCTCCTCGTGCAGAGGCCATCAGCTTCCAGCTTTGCAGCACAAAAATGGTCTTCCATTCCCCTCCTCTCTCTTACGTCAGCCTGAGGGATCCAGGGCTGTTTGCAGTTGCTAATGTTGAAGTTGTACGGTGCTTATCTGAATAATTGATAAGACTAAAGATGAGACATTAGTGTCTGTGGAGGCATGAGAGAGACTTTCCATTATGCAGCTGCTGAATCGTGGAAGGGTGGGATCGATGCACCTGCTTCGCAGCGCTTTTCCCAGTTTACTTAAGAAGAATTAATCTTCTTAAAATCATGTCAGTGGTTAGAAGTGCAACTTGCAGGCAGTTCCCTGCTGGGGCCGGGGGGTACTGCTGGAGGAGAGCTCTCATCCCCTCCCGCCCCAGTCTATGTGGTTGGGGACTGCTGACACCCCCTGCCACCACCGCAGCACTTGGACTGTCTCTCCCCCTTCCCGACAGTGACGCTGTTTTGGTGCAAACCCCGCTGCAATTGCCAGGCCCGGCGTTCGGTTCCCAACGACAAAAAGTCTGAAAGAGAAATCAGAGCCGTATTCAAACTCCGGCTCCTGCTGACAAAAGGGGGTGGGGGGGAACAAAAATCAATGTGGAACTCAACATCTCTGCATGTCCTTACCTCACCCTGGTGTGCTAAGGGTTTTCTGAGCCCAGAAAGAAGCGGTAAGGGATCAAGCACGTGTCCAGGAGCAGCCTCTGAGGAACTCCTAAGCCCGTGTCTCTGAGGACCTCACGTGCTGTGTTCACCTTGAGAAGACCGGCCAGGCGGTGCAACACCACCATCAGCTCAGAGTCACCCGCTCTCCTCTGGGCTGGCTGCGTGCAGGAGGCAGTCAGTCATTGGCACACTGCGAGATAAACCCAAGGGACTGGAGTCATGCCTCGCTTGGGTCAGGAGGATGGCAGAGCCCTCAGGTGTAGCGATGGGCAGGAGCTTCCACCAAGGGTCTGCACCCAGCCAGGGAGGACAATTCCAGTAAAGAGTAGCATCTGCAGAACTGGGATCCCCAGTGCAGGGACTGCGGTGGAGGCTCTCAGATGTTTGAATTACAAAGCGGTTGGAGAAGCAGATGCTCAAGGATTGGTCCAGGGCACGGCAGCCTCCTCCGGTGGCATGCCCGATCTCTCACCTGCAACCAAGGAAGCAGCTGCATTTTTCCTTTCTTTGTTGCTCATTTGAATGCTTTCTCTATTCCTCCTTCTTCCATGTGCTTCTGGTCCCTAATCCACAGATGAGGGTATCTCTGATCAGGTTTTACACTTGGTGCCACAACAGCAATGAGGAGGCTGAGCAAGGGGAAGGCATATCTCTGCCACGAATCTCCTGGCTTTTAATGCTCAGAATTAATGCTGAACCGCCACAAGAGCGAGGTTAATGATGAGCAGTTTGCTTTCAGATGAGCGCTGTCAATTGAGCTGGTTTTGATGCCAGCCCAAAGGAAGAGAGAAAAGAAACAAACACACAAATAAGCTCCGAGCTCTGGTGTGACACTTAAATCAGACCAGGACCAGGCTCTGCCCCATATAATTGGTCTTAGTTATTTACATAGGGGTTGTAACCAGCATGCAAGGCAAGCAGCAAGCGGTAATTAATTCTACTACGGTACCGCCAGCATTTTATGTGCCTTACATTATTTAAAAGTATACATATAGTTCTACATTTCCATACTAATGGTACTTAGAGTTGGGAAAAAGTCTACCAACTGGCAGCACGGGTATACACCAAACGGTCCAAAGGTTATGTGTCAGCAGAGTAGCTTGGGTTTGTTCAGAAAAGCCAATCCATAGTGCTCAAAGTTCATGTATTTGGGAGAAGGAGAAACACACTGAGATTCGTGTTTCTGGACCTGTGTTCACGGATAACGTTTCACAATAGAACTACTAAACACTACTTGAAGATGGAGCTGAGCATTGTAACCCAGGCACACACGTGTGAGTAAGGATATGTATACCACCACCCCCCTTCCTTCAGTGGTCAGGTCAAAGCCAAGTGTGGAGCCCTTCCCTCTGCCTCTCCCCATCATCCTAGGCTGAATCCATCAACACCGAGGAAAATGCCGATAAATTCAAGTCCGTCTGCTCACAAGATTGCTTAGGTGCAGGCTCAGCTGTTCAGTGGTATCAGGCAGCTGTGCCCTGTCCCACGTTAAATGACAGAAACATCTGCTTTTTATTTCCAAGGTGGAACTTACATCCATTGCAGAGGTGATTTATAATTACAGAAAGGAAGTACAATTAAGAGAAATGTAATGAGTTCCTTGGGCGGCTCCATCTGCTCCTATAACCAATATCTGGTCTTGCATTTCAGGACGAGAAAAATCAAATGATGACCACGAACGTGTGGGTGAAGCAGGTGGGTGCTCTTCCATGCTCCTTTTTGGTTTTGCAATCTGAATTCTCCCACCTTTAACCACCTTGTTTTTGGCAGGAGTGGCATGACTACAAGCTACGCTGGGACCCCCAAGAATACGAAAATGTCACGTCCATCCGAATCCCCTCGGAGCTCATCTGGAGGCCAGATATTGTCCTCTACAACAAGTGAGTGCAAGCACTGTGGCCAGAGGGCAAACCTCTCCTCGCAAATTTTTTCTGTCTATGGTGTCAAGGTACTTCTTGCAATTGTTCCTCCTTATTTTGTTCTCTGTGGTTGAATTCCACATAGATTCTCATAATATCTGTCCCAGACATGCCTTAAATGCCATGACTAACATTCATCACACAGGCCTTGTTCTCCTAATGATCCTTTCTCTGGACATCAAGTTTTGTGTGGCATGTGGGCATTGCTTTCTCTTCACATGCCAGACACCAAATTAGGCTGAATTTGAGCTTTCAGTCCTCTCCAGTTTCATTTCACCAAGGAGCTCTCCCCTGATTCATCACCATCAACAGGAAAAGCCGGCAGCTGAGGATGGACTTAATATGCTGAAACACGTCAGACATGCGTGTCTACAAACACAGGTTTCAGGCTGGCCCAATACCATTCCAGAATTATTCTTAAATAGATATTTGTTCCTGATCCCAAATGCTTGAAATCTGTCTCTTGCATGGACACTTCCGAGGGAGCAGGTGGTTGTTTCCTTTCTTTCCTTTGGAGCCGGTTGGTATTATTGGAAAGATTGTCCGAGTGCCAAGACTGTTTTCTCCTTAGCTTATCATACCAGAGCTCTCAAGTCTCCTCGGATGTAGGATATCCCAGTCTCCCTCCCCAGCACCGGCTCCAGAGAAAACACTTGCTGCAAGCATCAAACAAAACCATCTTTGTATGTGGCTTACACTCAGGGAAAATGCACAGCAGACGCCAGGCTCGTTTTTAATAAACTGTTGCCTGGTTCTAGTTTGATAGGATTTTGCTTTTGTTTTCCAAAAATACGACTGAGGGAGGAACCTGTCCGGGTGACGGTGAGCTTTGGAGACTATGGAAATTGTTATCTTTCCCATTAGCTTGTCTCTGATCCTCAGTGGTGTGGAGTGATTGCAAACCTCTTGGAAATCACTGCATCCTCACATAGCACCGGTCAGAGATTAGACCAATGGAAATGACTAATTCATAGGCACTTGGACCTTCCTGTCCTACAGGGACACACTCTGAGTGTGACCATTACGTTACAAGTGCCTCACGTTGCAGCCAAGAAAGGTGTTCACAGCTTCCACTGGAAGAAAATAAATGTCCCTGTCCTTCTCACTGAATAATTAATGACAAGGGTAAGGATTATTATTTTGGGGGCTTCTGGTGGTTATTGTGGTGGACCATAGGGCCAAAGGAAACAGTGCTACACAAATCTCCACCGTCTATGGGACTTTTGTGGTCCAAGCCATCCATTTGCCAAAACTGCTGGTACACAAGATCCTGTTGTGTCATCTGCTCCCTTGGCTCACCATGCTCACCATGGTTGACGAGCATGGTCCACGCAAGGAGGTCCACCATAGCACTAAAGAAGGATGCCTCTGTCTCCCTTTGTGCACCAGAAATTTTAGGACTTCATGCTGAAAGCAGCCGCCAGCTGTCAATGGGCACGCAGACCTCTGAGCTGGGTAGCCTTTGGCTTCTGCCCCTTGCAGGCTCTGCCCTGCTCTCCTAGTTCACCGCCGCTATCACTTGAGCAACTACAGGGTGTCCAGGGAGCAGCTGCCTGTCTGGTGTCCGCAGCAGCTATTCTAGAACGTCCTCCTTACCCTCTTCTGGGCTGCGAGTCTTTCAGCCTTGCCCACCTTATTGCTTGACTCGGTGTGATTGCAGGGAGGTATGGCAGATAGCGACTGACTGCATGGGTGACCTGCCACCACGCAGGGAGATCTGGTGCCCCAGCTACCTAAATCCAAGCTACTTCTCTCCCTTTATCCACACTTACCATTAATAATCATGCACTCCTCTGTTGGTTGTCATGAGTCTGTCATGCATTTTTAATTGGTTACTTTATCCATGAATTAAACATGGATGTAGGCGCCAACCACTAGCCAGTCAGTAATGGTTTCCCATTAATTCTATCTCTCTTTACTGCTATATTTGCCCACACTCTTTCATACAGTCTTGCGTAGACTGTTTTCTACCCTGGGATACACTTCTTTCTTCCGTCTAACTTCCCATCAAACACATCTGAAGCTGCAGTCATTGTCTTAGTTGTACTGCTCTAACAATCAGTTTGCATGGATGGTGTTTAGGGGTTGCAGGGCAAATGCAAGGCAAAACCTGTAGCACGACGGGACACCAAGATTAGGCTCTTCTGCGCGTTAGCTCACCAACTGCATAACCAGACTGTTTCTCTTTGCGGGCATCTCAGCTAGAACTATTTTAGAAAGAAAGGCTTTGCAAAGGCGGTAACTAGTCATGGGTGATGCTAACAAGGACTTGGTCTCACATTTTACATATATATATATATGAGATATACATTGTTTAGAGGGAATTTAAAGTACATGCACAGAATTTTGGACGCTTAAGAGCAAGAGAGTTGTGTGCAGAGACCTTGGTGGAAGAGAGAGAGTGGCCATGCTGGCCGTTTGCACTGTTGAGACCTTTTAATATGAGTCATTTGTTGCTTACCACACACTCTGGCACAAGTGTGGTATTTCTGTCTGGGATGACATCCTTCACAAAAAAAAGACTTTCTGGACAGGAGATTATACAAACGCCTCTTTTATTTTCATCTTGGGGTATACATAGAAATAGTGAAATTTAAATTGATTTAAGATTTACATCTTTAGGGAAAGCTAACCCCTTGTTGTGAGGTTATTCTCACATCTAAGCTCATTATTGTCAAAACCTTCCATTTATCCACTCTAGAGGCCCAAATTAAATCAGTAAATTCAGCAGGTTTGGCCTAGAGAATATATGTAGTTGTAAACATTCATAAGGAATCTAAAACCAAATTAATATCCTACAGGGAAATTAATATGCTGTTGAATTTTCAAGCTTGATGAGATAAGTTCCAAGACTCTGTAAATAGTTTCTACTAGATGTGACAAAACATATGTATTACAGAGGAATATGAGTTAATAGTGAAGCAACAAAGCCTCTTCTTCTCTGCCAAGAAGGCCAGCTGTTCCTTATCTTCAGACACCACCAAATAATTTATAAATGAATTATCTAATCCTCTGCATTGACTTATTTTCCCATTCATGAATGGACTTTAAGCACATTTTAGTTTCCCATTGTATATTTAAAGAAAATTTTTTTTTTGTCTAATCAGGGAATAAGCCCTTGGGGCTGCGTTTCAATTTTTTTTTTTTTTTTTTCTTATCCACCACTGTGTTGAGTGATTTGGACCCTGTGCAACATAGAAGCTCCAGAGGAGAAAACCCTGAAACTGCTGGTTTGCAGCCAGGTGCTCCAGTTGGTAAAGGCTGCCCAGAGGAATGCCAGACCACGTCCTTGAGCCTAATGGACAGACAGAGAACTTGAAATGTGAGCTTCCCTGGCTAGTTTTCAACCAGATATTCGCGATAGCATTTGTCTTCTCCAGCCTGATGTTTGTAAGACCCGGGAAGAAGCTACTGGGAACGTTCAGGCTTCAAAGTTTTCTTTTTTCTCGGTATTTTCTGGTGTTAGCTGTTCCAAAAAGAAATCCCTACCTTCACAGTCACAGAAAACACAAAGAATAAAAGACAAGATCATACATGAAGGGAATTCAAATACCAATTTCGGTAATTAGGAGTGGGAAACATCTTGAGGAATTCACCCAGTGGTAATATGGACACAAAGGTTTACTGGACTGGGTTAGAAGATCATCTGGCAGGCGGCTTTTGAAAATCACGAGAAAGCAAAGATTTCTTTAGAACTACGGTATAGCGGCTTGTTCTTTTGAACTATACTATGATGTTTGCAGCCACTGAGACTTACAGAGTACCACTGGTTTCCTGACTCATCCCAAAACTGTTTGGAGGAGAAATACCAAACTATGCCCTAGTCTAACCTTTAAAGTATTAGAAACATTCTTGACATTTTTCTTTGTGTGTGAGTGTGTACTTGCGCAGATCGTGTCATTTTGCACCAGATTGCACTTCTTATAGGTCCATAACCACTACTTCACAGTTCAGCTTTCCTGATTCTTCTGGGAGTTTAAATGACTATGTTTCTGGAGAGGAATTATATCTTTAGATACCTTTGAGGTTTGCTGCCAAGCTCGACCCAGTAATACAGGAACGGATAGAAATCTGTAAGAGGGATCTCTCTCGTGGGCTGCTGCTGTGTTAGCATCCAAGGACTTCTACCATTATACTAAGGACAAAGCTGGAGTTTTGCTTACAAAAAATGCTGATGAGGATGCCTGGCAAAGGGAAGAGTTGAAGGAAAATGCGCAAGTTTAGCACTGTTAGAGCCTTCTGAGAAACCTGTGCTTATTTCATCATAGTAGCACAGCCATTTCTGAGACAGATGCCCGTTTTACTGAGGAATGATCAAAATTTCGGTTGCCAATGATTTCTAAACATCTGAAGAAAGCGAAAGCTGGGACGGGACCTACAGAAGTACACATCAGTGCACAGACACCTCTGTCTGCGTGCCCAAGGTGTACACATCTGGTTTGTACCCAAGTTGCCAAGACATTGGAGATGTTTAAAACCCAGCTGGACAAGGTCCTGATCCTCTTGTAGGTGGTCCTGCTTTGCGCAGGAAGCTTGAACCAGATCATCTCCAGATGTCCCTTCCAACCTGTGAATTTGTAGTTAACAGTTCGGTAGCGCAAAACAATTGTTAAACAAAATAGTCTCTGATTTGCCTTTGGAGAGTATTTTAATCTGAACAGTACAGAAGCATCTCTTTAATGTCTACCAAAGGAGTACAGGGTACAGTCTTTAAAGGGGTCTTGAATCTCCAATTTGTCTTGGTTACTGCTGTTTAATGAAAAATGCTTTAAATGAGGACATTCTAGCTATATCCATATATGTATATAGCTAATTTTCAGGCTTTAAAAGCACTGTTTGGATTTAAAGTGTATCATCAGGAATTAAAATAAATGTGTGCCTCATTTACATGCATTCTGAAAACATTTAATTGTGTGAGATGATGTATCTCCCCACTGCAGGGAAAATAGAAACTTGCAAAAAAAAAAAATTCTCCATCAGCAGAGCTTTTTAATGAAATACGGCTGAAGGCTGCCAGTAAAACAATACCTTTCTTGAACCCTTATAAACTTAGAAGACTTTAGAAGAGCAGCCTTTATCCTCAAAATGAGGAATCAAAGGCTGCAGAACACAGCAGTGCTATTTTCGTTGGCTAAGGAATAAGCAACCGTCTTCTCTTTTTATTAGTGTGCGCTGTAGTATTTGACATGAAAATATAAGAGCTCCAGTACTTTATTACTGACAGATTTTTAGAGCTGTCAGGTCAGAGTAATCAGGAGAGCCCGATTATCTTAATTCTCAAGTTCTTGTTGTGATGTTTACCTTGCACTCGCTCCTTCTTCCAAATGGTTTTTGATGACAACTGTCACAACACAGTGGTCCAGACTGAACGAGATGAAAATGTGCTACCGCGATAAAGGAATGACTGCAGATTTTCTCTATCCCACTATATCAGATCTCCCACCTTCCCGTCTAAGGAAATATCCACGTTATGCAGTCAGGGCTGTCGGCACGACTTGGCCGGGAACGGGGTTTCCCACAGCAAAGCTTTCCGCAAGAAAACAGGGTTTCCCCAATCTCATGACTGCAGACTTCATTTGCAGTCGGTTGTCTGAACTTCACCCCTTGGAGGAGACCGGAGAAAGGCTTTGGAAGACCATCAGCAGCCAGGTGACCTTATTTGCTCCCCCTCCCGCCTCAAGAGGAGCAGAATGAAAGCCTCACCCGGGATGAAGGCATCTCCAGGTTCACCCTGCTTGGGCAGGGCGCCAGCAAGCGTAGCTTCCAACCCAGTAAGCATATGCTTGAAGGTTCAGTGTAGGCGGTAAGCTTGGGGAAGGAGGCAAAAATATACGTATGCACGAAGGGTTAAGGCAAGTGCGAACGCTCCCTTTGCAGGATGTAGCTGGCTTGGATACAGGCTGTACACAACAGCACGGCTAAGGTACGAATTGCTCAGATACCTCTACGCTGAACTGCAATGAGAAGTTCAAACGTGCCCGGTAAAGTCAGGAATTACTTCAGAGCCCTATTAGGCGGTTGAGGGAGAAGCAGGAGCGTCCCAGGGTGTTTTACTCCTCCTCAGAGTCATTAGCTGACTCTCAAATGCAAAAAGCAATTCTGCTCTTGGTTTCACTCCTGCCATGGCACTGCAGGCAAAATCCAGCTTGGAAGGCAGTACCAGTGTTATTTGTAATAATGTGTGAGCCGAAGAGGACCTAGGATGAGGCTGGGTTTGTTAGGCAAGCAATTAAAAAATATCTTCCTCATCAAAGAAGCAGATCAGTTATGGAAATAACTGCCACACGAGACCTGCAGCGTCACACTGGTTACATCTCACAGAGAGGCGTGTGGCTGGTCACGCAGAGACCGCGATATTGCCAGACGAGACGTTGCTGGGAATGAAACACAATTACGTGAATAATTATTGTTCCTGGATGAATTTTTAGCAAAACTTTCATGCCCTTTTCCAGCAGTCTTGAAAAGGAAAAACACACGTGTGTGCTATTTGCCCAGCCGCTAGCACATTGCTCTACCTAAGAAGGGACACACTAGCGGATGCTCGTTATCCCTTTTCTGTAATATGAGTCCAATTATAAATATATTGTTCCATTAATGAACGATTGAATCATCCCTCAGAGATCTCATTAAACACAGAACTGGATTCCAAATTCCTATCGAGATTTAGAAAGAAAACCACCGAGAACCACAAACACTGGACTGTCACTGGCTGTGCGCGGTTCATGTCTCAATCTGGCTTTACAGTGCAGGCAAAACCAGGAGAAAAAAAAAGATGGTTTTCATCCAAAGCAAGTGGTCCTGGAGTGTAAATTAGATTTAAGAAAGAAAAGGTAAGAAACTAGTTGTGTGCACAGTACAACGGCATTGCTTGGTTTTCCTTGCATCAGGGTAAAAGACAAAGGTGGTTTTGCCTTGAGCCCTTTGAGACAGCAGTCTGGGTTTGTACATATTTTTAGCTTTCCTGTCTTAAAAAAAAAAAAAAAAAAAAGACATTTTAAAGCTTTAGAAAAAGTCCAGTTCAGAGGTCAAAAAGTACTGGGTCCTTTTGTGTTCTTTTGTTTTGCCAAAATCTGCCACAAAGAGCACAGGCTTTCCATTACAGACACAAAGAAGAGTTTAGTAAAAAATCCACCACCAACAATAATTCCGAGTTTATTTTTCCCATTGATTCAACCAACCTGGAAAATCGTCTCAAAAGACAGAGATGTGGGCTGTGATCCTGAGGGTCGGGGGCACGTGCCACCTCTGCCCAGATACCTTGTCAACCGAGAGAGCTCACCGAGGGCCAGATCCTGCCTCTCTCTCCCAAAATGAGCAATACTACGCCGGTCTCACTGGGAGCCAGGGTGGTCATGGACTGACAAAGATGCTTCACAGGGCAAGAGGAAATACCAGAAAGCCTCTTTTTTTTTTTTTTTTTTTTTTCCCCCTCCTTTGGCATATGAATTAATGGATGTTCTCCTGAAGAAATACATTTAGGGAAGTTCCTCTGCCTTCTGCAGCTTACGGGATGCCTCCGGCTCGTCCCCGTGGTGTTTGCCTTGCTGCCGGTGAGGAGGAGGAGAGGTGTGACCCCCGTGCACCCCGTTGCTGCTGTCAGGGCACATCTGGGCGCTGAAGCGGCAGCACGGGGCCGAGGGAGTTTGCCAACTGCTGGGAAAGCGGCTGCGGGCTGGATGGGCTCCAGCGGGGAGGGCTGGGCAGGAGCAGAGAGCTTTCTATCCGTACCAGCCTGAATAATTCATCTCAAGATTTTAGCGGAAGCGCTCCCTCCCCTGCTCCGCTTCCCCTTTGTTCAGCAGCGTTGCGGTTTGCCACTCGGCATCGCACGGCAGGCGGCTTCCTCCGTGTCCCCGAGCTCTGCAGCAGCTCCAGACGGGTGTGTTAAGACGGTCCCCAATTCCCTCCCCGCTTTTCGGATGCTCTTTTCTCTATTCCTGCAGCTAGACTTGAGGGCATTGCTCTACAAACAGATTCCACCTGCTTTTTTCAGTTGGGATTTCAACCTTGCAGACGTTTTGCTCGGGATGAAGAAGAAAACTGCGGCTTTACCCAGCGCTCACCCGCATTTTAAGGCTGCTTGAACCAGGGCGTTTGGTCCAGGATGTAACTGTCCGAGGATACCAAAATCCTCTGTCTGCAAGTAGAAATCAAGGGAGAGAGAGGGTTTGAGGTTTCAGCCAGTCACCGCACAAAGAGGCTGCAGGCGCAGGAGCTCGGCTCTTTTTCAGGGGAAGGTGTAATTTTGTGATTCACGTACCCAGTCTCCACCACAGTGATTACTTGAACAAGGAGATATGTCGCTTGCGCAGCTCCGAACGCTTCAGTTTTTCTCTTTGTGTAGGGTAACGCAGGCTGCGGGCCCGGCAGACGCCGCCTGGGGGAGGACATTGCTGGAGAGAAGGTACCCATGGACTTGGCCCCAGATGTGGAGTTTGTCACCATCCACATGTCCTCTCTGAGAGCAGGGGAGGAACAGGGCATGGCTTAGTCATGCAGGGCATCAATTACCTGCTGTGCTAATTGAATCTATTAATAAGCTAACTTCTTTCGGTGGCCTCCACACACCGGGGCGAGCGGCGTGTTCAGTGTCTCAAGCGCAGCAGCAGAGCCGCGGGTGTGAGGAAGGAGCGGCGCTGCGGCTGGTGATGCTGAGGCAGGTGGAGGACGGGGCTGTCTCCAGGGCTGGGGATCCCGTCCCCAGAGTTCCTCGGTCTCCCTCCTTGCTCCAACACTGTTACGGATCGAGTATGGCATTCCCCAGTGGCCTTTCTTCCCCCAAATCCCCAGTGCGCTTGCCGCTCCTGTTGCCTCTTTTGATCATCCTTCTCTTGTATCCCAGTCCCCACGACGAGCTGGAAGCAGATGGTGTCATGGGTGCACGGCACAATGCTGCAGGAAATCAGTGCGCTTTCCCCACACTGCCCAGTGGAGAAAAGCAGATCCAAACAAACAAACAAAATTTTTTTTGCCATTATGCAATAGCTTTTTCACTGTCTGGTTTTCTGCTGTAAAATCCTGAGTTGTTATCTATTTATCTCATACCAGCGCACAGCCCCCGGTTGAGAGTCCCTGTAAGAAGACACCATAACAGACAGCTCTCTTCCTGAGTGGGAATCAAGAGATTAACTTTCATTATTCCTATTAATAGGATGTTCTCACTGTTTTTCATGTAAAAGACTGAATGATTACCCAACACTGTCTCATTTATAGCAGATGTCACAATTAATTCTGCAGAGACCACAGTAACACTACCTGATAGCGGTTCCTCCCACCTCTCTAAAGCAAACTCAACCCTTTCCAGGGCATTTATGGGAGAGCTTAGAGGAAAACTTGTGTACATTCCCCTCAAGGACCCGACTTATGCAAGGTGAGGGATGACATTTGCACGCAAATTCAGTGCTTACATAATCTCACAGAGTTAAAAAAGCACTGGACAGAGTGGATGGATCCAGTGTTAGCACATGGTGTACATCTTGCTTCTCCCAGGTACGATTTTGGAAGCCAGGCAGTAAATAGCCTACTTCTTTAACCGAGTTGAGAAGTCCCAGAGAAGCCTTAGTCTTTTCTTATCTTCTGTCTCTCCCCAGTGCTGACGGTGACTTTGCTGTCACCCACCTGACCAAGGCCCACCTCTTCCATGATGGGAGAATTAAATGGATGCCACCTGCTATATATAAAAGCTCCTGCAGCATCGATGTTACCTTCTTTCCCTTTGACCAGCAAAACTGCACAATGAAGTTTGGCTCCTGGACCTATGACAAAGCCAAGATAGACTTGGTGAGCATGCACAGTCATGTGGACCAACTGGACTACTGGGAGAGCGGGGAATGGGTCATCATCAACGCTGTGGGCAATTACAACAGCAAGAAATATGAATGCTGCACAGAGATCTACCCCGATATAACTTATTCATTCATTATCCGGAGGCTGCCACTGTTCTACACAATCAATCTGATCATCCCCTGCCTGCTGATCTCCTGCCTCACCGTCCTGGTCTTCTACCTGCCCTCCGAGTGTGGAGAGAAGATAACCTTGTGCATCTCCGTGCTGCTGTCCCTCACTGTATTCCTGCTGCTCATCACAGAGATCATCCCATCTACCTCCTTAGTCATCCCCCTGATTGGAGAGTATCTTCTCTTCACCATGATATTTGTTACCCTGTCTATCATCATCACTGTGTTCGTGCTCAACGTGCACCATCGTTCCCCACGTACCCACACGATGCCTGACTGGGTGAGGAGGATCTTCCTTGACATTGTCCCGCGCCTTCTCTTCATGAAACGTCCCTCCACAGTGAAAGACAACTGCAAGAAGCTTATTGAATCCATGCACAAAGTAACCAACACGCCAAGGCTTTGGTCTGAGACTGACGTGGAGCCCAACTTTACTACCTCATCTTCCCCCAGCCCCCAGAGTAATGAGCCATCACCCACATCTTCCTTCTGTGCCCACCCCGACGACCCAGCCAAGCCTCAGCCTATCTGCAAGTCCCCTTCTGGGCAGTACTCTGTGCTGCACCCGGAGCCTGTACAGGTGACCTGCTCCTCTCCACAACCCTCACGCCGCCCCCTGAGCGACACCCAGACCTCCTCCATCTCGAAAGGCAGATCACTAAGTGTTCAGCAGATGTACAGCCCCAACAAGGCAGAAGAAGGAAGCATCCGCTGTAGGTCCCGGAGCATCCAGTATTGCTACCTGCAAGAGGACTCTTCCCAGACCAATGGCCAATCCACGGGCTCTCCAGCGTCCCAGCGGTGCCACCTAAATGAAGAGCAGCCCCCGCACAAGCCCCCTCAGTGCAAGTGTAAATGCCAAAAGAGCGAGGCAGCCGGCACACCCGCTCAAGGAAGCAAGACTCCCAGCGCCAAAGAGCAACACCTGCTCTTGATGTCCCCAGCCCTGAAGCTGGCAGTGGAAGGGGTTCACTACATCGCAGACCACCTGCGAGCAGAAGACGCCGATTTCTCAGTAAGTATGCTAACTTAGCCTGCTCTCCTTGGGTAAGTAAAAAATTACCCGCTAAGGAAGCCCCACTACACCTGGGGGCTATACGGAGGGTGTACTTGCTGATGTAGGCTCCGCCATCCCTGATACTGTGGCTTTTGAACACATTGGCCACTATAGGCTCAGCTGGAGAATTTGTCCTTGGAGTCTCGGCAGGCACGGGGGCCAAGGAGGCAGCGCAACCAGACCATGCTCAGGGCTGCTCCAGAACAATGGGATTCTCCGGCAGAAAAGAGGAGTAAAGTTGTTGTTAGGTAGGAAGGAGGCAGCTGAGACTGTGAAAGAGACCCCAAAAGGAGTCATCTGGTGGGAACACAGCAGACATTCTTTACAGAGAAGCCTCTGACAGACGGGGAATTCACCCCCTCTCTTTTTTATTAAGCATTGACTCTGGCTACTGAGCCTGGGAAAGCAAAGTCCCAAAATAGGTTGTGGATGTGAGAAGCGTGTAGTGGCGTGGGGACGTTTCAGGGTGTGTTAAGCTCTGCGTGATGCGATTCCTCGTTAGTGGACTTCCACTGGAGCAGTTGGCTCTGTGCAGGAAGGTGGGCAGACAGCCAAATTTTGTGCTTACTCTGAAAGGGTAAATAAGGCTACAAATAGAGCAGGAAAGTAGAGGCTGAAAGAATTTCTTTTAATGGAGACGGTGATGCACATGCAAATGCCACATCCTTTCACACTTCTTGCAGCTCTTTGCCTGCAATACTATGGGTGCAGCGTGCTAGCTAATTATGGGCATAATGAAGGAAGCGACAAGATAACCCGAAGTTTGTATTCTTGCTAAAGAAAATTCTTATCTAGCTTTTCCTAGAGGGATCCGTCAGCAAAAGGTACTTTTTCAGCTGTGCTTACAGTTTGATTTCTCGAGATTTAGAGCCAATGCAAGTCACAGTGCTTTTATGCAAGACTTCCTGGGCATGAAGAGTGTCTTTATATTTGCATTTTTCACAGTACTGAGCACTTAGCAGCAGCAACAAAAGACTAAGTGCTACTGTCCATTTATATACTCTTTGGTCCCGTAGTTTGAGAGGCCTCTGTTCTTTAATGTATTTCACTTCACCACATCCCTCTGAGGAAGTAACTGTTTATTCCTCACGTTGAGGAGTGGCAGCCAAAACACAGAGATGAGGTGACCTGTTCAAGGTCACAGAACAAATCCGTGGCAGAGGTGGGCTGCCAATCCCCATCTTCACTCCTAGTTGGCAGCCCAGCACTCTTTGCCGGGCTAAAGCCCTGCACAAACACTCCAGGACTGCGGGAATTAAACTCTGCTCTCTCCTCCTAGCAATAATCACAAGTAAACCCATGGAAGTCAGCTGATTTAAACTCCCCCGTTTCCCCATGGTGCAAATGAAAGAATATTACACCAATAATATTTCCCATTTCAACTGATTCTCTTTCTGCTAAGCTTGTTGATATCATCAAGAACTGAGTCGATGAATGCCTTGGGTTCTTTCATTTTAGTCCATGATTGCAACTTTCTTTAAAATGAAAGCAGTCTTCAGAAGCCACAATTTTTCTTCTTATACCTTCCACTACTCTTCCCTCTTGAAATGAAGTGGTTATCCTGAGGACAAAGCTGTTTACAGCGCTAAACATCAAAAGCGGCAGAAGAGGAGCAGTCCTCCTGCCAGCGCCGCCCGCGAGCAAAGGCACCAGGCAAACATCCAGCAATAAATGGAGAAGGGTCACCCCCAGGACCACCGACGCACGGGGCTCCTCAGGAAGAGCCTGCCAACCTGCCCGCAGTTTTCTGCTCTTTCACAGCAGCTGTGGTTGGCACGGTAGGCAGAGGTTGGGTTTGTGGATCTGGGGGAAGCATTGCTGACCCCGGTCTGAGGCTATACTATTTTCTCTGTCTGGATCCCAGTAAGGTCAAGAGGGAAAGCACGTTTTTTTCTCCAGGTGGAAATGACAAAGAAGAAGGAAATATGATCTTCTGGAACTGAAATTTACTGTAACGAGCAGAACTGATCTAATAAAATGAGAATTTATTGGGGAAAAATCAGTACTTGGAAATTTGCTTTCATCTTAAAATCAAATTGTGGCACTTCTTCATGGAAGTCTTCAGCAAATCTATCAGCAGGCACCTCTGATGCAGTTGCAGCCCCTGAGACACAGCTTGCCGTCTCTTGGGTAATATTTTCAGAGACGTGCACCTTCCCAGAATGAGAATAGAGCTTCTTTTGAAGTTCCTGTCTTGTTTTCTAAAGCACCATTGCCACGGGGGCAGTGCTTCTAAATTAAAAGTAAATAGCTCATTTAATTAAGTGCTTCAGCAACGAGAAAATGGGAAATGCAAGAGGCAGATGTTTGTTACAAAAAGATATCTGCAAACAATACAAAACACAACGGTACACTGGGGAAAATGCAAGACCAAATTGTCCCAGCATATGATAGAAATGCCATTAGAAATTAATTACAGACTGAGAAGCAAACAAGTTGCGTGTCACACATGAGCCAAAATAACCAGACACCAACAGCACCGTCTGGAAAGCCTTGTTGTCCTCATGCCTCTGTGCAACTCCGGACTACTCTAATACAAAGACTTTGAAGACAGCTTAAAATTAAAATGGGAGAGGATGTAACTGGGGGGGGGGGGGGAAGCACGGGATAATCTCACCGGTTTATTTTTAACAAAGTACAATAAAACCACTCAGGAC